>NW_024609836.1:59841561-60299329 GCF_016920785.2 Ixodes scapularis | reverse complement strand
TACAGCTATTGACACACGGGGCTGCTGTCACCTTTGAGTTCCTTTACTCCCATTTCCCGCCGACAATTTCGCACGATGCCGGCCGTATTCTGGAATACCACCTAGTAAACTATTCCGCTTAAAGGTGCAACAATGTTTAGTGGAGAAATCTTAGACATAAAATCTGATGGCAGTTTCGCTACGGTCGTGCAGTGATGAGCATTGCTAGTAACCCGTGAGAATCTGGTGCCTAATTTTTTTTTCTTTTACAGCAGCCAGGTCTCCAAGACAGTCTCGACGCGACAGCCCTGACAATGAGAGGGAATACAGGTCGAGCAGAAATGTAAGTGGAGTGTTCTGGCCACATGCTGCCGTCGGGTCGTGGAGTCACAGGAGAGAATCTGGAATTACGTACTCGTGTTCATGGAAGGGTGGGTCGCACAGCCCATTGCGACTCGCCTTCGTGCCGCTTGGTGCCGTTTTCTGATGCTTACCACGAGGTCTACAATGTGCTGCAACTAGCCTCGAGCAATTGTTTCCTCCTTCTCTGCTTGCTCGTGTGGATGGTTTAAAAATGCCTCGTCCATCACCCTGAAGTGGCTTTAAGCATCTTGTTATGGCTCGTTGCCTTTCTTGAGGGCAGGTGGCAATTTGCTGCAACGAGGAAGCCTGTTTGTGGCTCGGTGCTGGCCAACACCGCCATTGTTGGCCTAATAAGAGTTCAAAGAAAGTGGGGGTCTTCGTGGTAGTCGTTTTACGAGATATCGGTTTTAGCGCTCCTACGTTGTCGACCTAGTAGAGATTCTCGGCCAGCCCACGAGCGGGGTGCCGAAATTTCACCATGCACTACGCCGCTACCGTTGGAGCACAAAGGGCTTGTCCCATTTATTAATTCGGGGCAAGGTGATATAAGCAATGTAGCACTATGGGGCTGCATTCCTTTTCTGAGCTTGACGTCAAACGTCTCGCGGTGTCGCAGCTGCGTGGCGTCGCAAGCGCGTTGCATCGCAAGCGCGTGGCGTCGCGAATACAGTGTGTGCCCAGCCCATTTGTAGATCAGTCTGCGCTACAAGACATTTTTTTCCTCTGAGTTTTGACCGTGCTGCACCAAACAATTGTTTTTACAGCACCGTCTGATGCAAGAACTGGACGAAATGGACATTGAAGAAGACAAGAGGAACTTGATCACGAGAGAGATCGACAAATTCAGGGACACTTACAAGGTACGCTACGACACCACCTGGTGCCGCCTTTCTTTGTTCGCTCTCCCTAAACTTTCCGTCATTTTTAATTCCTTTTTTTTTTTGTCACTAATTTTTTATTTTTATTCGTTGGTCTCGATCGACCCACCAAATGAGTATCTTTTTTTTTTTTTTAATCTCTTGACCGATTGATTTTTTTATATTGTTATACATCACTTTATCTCCGTGTCCGTTTCTCCTCGGAACGTCCGTTGGCTTGCGTCACAAAGCGCATTGTGGGGGAAGTTTAGAGAATTTTTTTTCTTGCCCGCTTAAAGTTCCGGTCGACGAAAGTCGTCTGTTCTCCCACGTTTGTTGGGGGCCGAAACCCTTTTTTGTAGAGCGGCTCCGGGGTTAATGTTACTTCCAGTGCAAATCGTTAGGGGTTACTCATCTGCACCGACTGCATGCATCACCACTGCGACAGCACCAATTGCGGACTGTCCTGGTGACTCTAGGCTGGTTCACATATTTGAAGTTGAGTGTGAGCACTATTGTTTACAACAAGAGAACGCATTTGTCGACTCAGTCTTTAATTACCAGCACTGACCTTGCACACCAGATCTAGTCTTGCCTCGTTTTGTTTGTTTACATTGTTTAGTTAATCTATTGTCACAAAACTCACAATATTCAAGTTCTTTATTTGCTAGAAATGTAGCAGAATGCCTAGAGGGTGTGGCTATGGAACGTTTTTTTCTAAAAAGTTGTTTATTTCTATAAATTTTCTCTTCTGCAAAATCGGTCAACTTTTTGGTCTTCTGTGTCTTCGACAAAATGTCAACATTTTTTATAAAAGACCTCTGTAAAGTGACGAAAAAGTTCCATAGCCGCATTCCTTATTAAACTTCAGTCAGGAAAAGGGGAAAATGAGCCTTCCCTGTTTTGCCATTATCGAACGATAGATTGACTAAAATGGAATTTATACCAAAAAGTGGAATGGAGAAAAATGTGTTCAAAGTGCTCCAAACGCTACCTTTTCTTTAGCTTTTTTGGACAGAAAATAATTTATAAAAAATTCTATGCAGTGAAAATTAAACTTTTTGGGAATACTCTCTAGATGTTGGTGGATGTAAATATGTTATTTTTCAAAATCAACTTTCTTCGCAGAAATTCTTGTTTTTCTGGAGAGTGTCTCCTCTGGCAATGCCATAAGTGTTAATGGCCCTGGTGCATTCTCTCGCAAGCGGTTAGAAGCCGTCGCGACGAAGTCGATCATACTCAAATGGAAACGTCTGAACCAGCCTTTGCGGTCACGGGCGTCGCAGTTTGGTGGACGCAGCCCGTGCGCTCGTCTTAACCGTCGAGATCGTCAAGGACGGGGGCAGAACGGGACCGCGTAAATGCGCAAGGCGGGGGGGAAGGCGGGGTTGCATGCCCTTCACTGTGTCGTCAGATCGCAGCCGGTCTCTGATGGGGCGGGGTACGGAGCCGGGAGGATGGGGTTGCGATGAGAGACGGTGGTGGAGGGAGAAAGTGTCCGTTCCGGCCTAAGTGGCGCCTTGTTGCCATTCCCCCAAACACCAGGCGTTGCTCTACTACTCCTACCGCACCGCCGTGCTACTCTATGAGCGCAATCAGAGAGCCTAAATATGTAGCTAGGACCCGGTGAGTATGCACCCACAACTTTATTCCACCAACGCATATATATATATATATACCTGTGTACATTACCTGCTCCTTTCTACTCCTGTCTCGTTCTTTCAAAAACGTGGCTTTTGGATTTTTTTTTTTCTTTTTGTTTATGTGTGTGCGTGTGCGAGTGCGCCACCGGTTCCTCATCGTCCCAGTACCCTCCCGCTGGCCGTGAGTGATTTCACGCCTTTCGGTTTCCTCGGTTTTCGTAGCTTGCACACGCAATCCGTGCAACAGCATTCGGTCGTTCCCCTCTCCCCCCCGACTGGGGACACGAAACCAAAAGAGGCGAGCGAATCACCTTCGTTATTTGGACCGCTTTCCTTTCTTTCTTTTCTTTTTTTTATTCCCACCTTGTAACTTTTGGCGGGCCTTTCGCATCCTTAAAAGTACCTTTCGTCTTTTGTGTGTTGTCCTTTTTCTTCGATCGTCGGCATGTGCAGCCCACTGACCTTGGTCTGAACGTGACTTCGTGGGGTAAGTACGCCTGCTGGTAACGAAAATGTAGCAACCTGCTCTCTTGTAGTGTGCTTTCCTTTTTCTTTTCCCCCGTCTCTGCCCTTTCCTTCTTTTTTTTTTTTTCCTGCCCAAGCGTCCTGGCGACCGGTTGATGCACCTTCGCTTACCAAATTCTGTCTCCGCTGGGAGGCCTTTCCTTGTTGCACCTGACTCATATTACGGAGTCCACATGCACTCGTATTCGTCCTTAGCCGCATGGGGAAATGGCATGAAGGTACGGTACACATCTATGCAGGCTTGAAGCAAAGCGCAGTGAAAGAGTGTGCATGTTTTATGTAAGTTCAAAGATTTGCCATTTATGGCCATCAATTTCGAGGGTTGAAACCCAAAAACCGACTGGCAAATTCACAATCTAATGTAAACACTTCGGCGAAGCACTGCCTGGTTGGGTAAGCAATGTGAAAGAGGTACTCTGTCCAATTCCTTCATCGTGCCCTACGTTTCGAAGCCGGCTCCTTGTTCAAGAATGGCTGTTTGGGGTCCCAAAGGTCGCAATCTGTCATTGTTATCTTTGCAGAACGTGTATATGGCTGCTTGGTAGCGTTCCGGTGGATCAGTTCAGGTTGTCGTGGATATTCTCTGTATGCAAAGATTCTAACGAGAGCCGTCTCCTCTAGTTTCTTTCTCTGTCAAAGGCAACGACGTGGCCAGTCTTGTCAGCATGTTCCTCCAGTGCATTGCCTTGAGTGTCCTTCTTCGCCTCATACCTGCATCTGTCTGCGCAGATGTTTGGGAAAGTTCTTTGTTTCCCCCGCATATGAGGCGTCGCATTCAGTACAGTGAATTCAGTAAACCAGCCCTCAAGCTTTTTCTTTTGGGGGACGATCCTTTGAAAGAAGATGATGTCCTATGGTTGAGGCGGGCTTATTTGTAACTGCGATGCCGTACGGTCTAGGGGCACGGGCAAGGACCTCGGGCTGCATATGCGGCTGAAGGTGTTTGTGTTCTTGGCTGCAGGAGGGTGACATAGTTTCTCGTATATCTTGTTGATGAATCTTGTTAGGTAGTTGTTTTTTCGGAGGTCTTGTTTCATAAAATCAACTCTTCTCTGTTGAGCAGACCATGAGGGTGCATTAAAAGTATGCACATTACACAGGACTTCTGAGTTGTAAGGTGGTGTGACCAGAAGTTTAGGTCGCGACCAGCGTGCATTGCTTTCCTGTATACCCGCAATGTGTCGCACAAAAATGGAAGATAATACTGACAGGAAGAAGCTGACAACAGATAGCGACCTTTTGCCCCACATACCTGTGAACAAGGAGTCGAGCCGGCTTCAAAATGTCTAGCACAATAAAGAAATTGGTTAGAGTTTACTAGATACCCTTTTCAAATTTTAGTTCCGCTGGCACGACTTTGGGCCTTGTCTGTGGTTCCGGCTATTCGCCGGCACGAAGTCAGGAATTTGTTGGGGAGCAGAACCTTGTTTTCACAAGGGTTTGCCGGGCCAGTCTGGGGATTTGCTGGCAATGTGGGAAATTTGTTGCCAGCTTGCTGCTAGTGTCTGAGATTGTCTGGTAATCATTGAAAAGGGTAAGGTTCGTCTGACAATTTGCCGGCAGAATGTTGGGTCACGACTAGCTAGAACTCCACCCCTCGACTACAATTTGCGCTAGAAAAGGCAATTCAGTTTCTTTTCCGGGGGTATTAATTAACAAACACTCTTTCATACCGAAGATAGGGTGGGACTTGGGAATGGATTTTTTAAAGCCTCCTTATGCAAGGGAGCGCCGGGTTGCAATGCCCCAACAGGGAGCTTCGTGCAACGGCTGCGACGTAAGATGGCCGCCAAGCAGGCTAGTTCAGCGGCCACGGTGACAGCAGACGGGCTCACGGTGAAAATTGCTTCGTACCAGAGCGCCGCTGGGTCTCACGTGACCCACTTTCCCGTCATTTCCACCCTCGCCCTCGGAGATCCACTCGCAGAACCGGAGTCAGTGCCACCAAGATCGAAAGAGGTGAACGGAGGGGTAGACACCGCTAGTCGGTTTCTCTCGGTCGGTGGCGGATGGCGTTTTGAGTGCTACCCTCCAATTCTCTCGGTGGTGGCGTTGTTTTCCTTTACTGGCCTGACTAGCAGGGACGGTCGATTATCTCTGGAACGAAGTTGAGGTGGTGGTTCTTCATCTTACTGTCTTTGAGATGGGCTGGTCTCTTGTCTACGTGCTCGATTCTAGACCTCTCTATTTGGTGGGCTGTTGAGTAATTCGTCTCCATTTCTGCTTGGTTATTTTTTCTCCTGGTGTGGCCTTTGGGCTATATTTTAAAATAAAGTGCAATATGTTTTTTTTTATGATTATTATTTAGTTGGAAGTTTATACTACAGTATATAAAAAAATTGGACACTGGCTTTTAAGGCCTAACAACCTTAGCTTACCTTTGATCCTCTATTTTTTTATGTATAGGAAGAATTTCAGAATGTGTAACAGTATTTTTATATGGCTGGCATTTCACCGTTTTCCCTTGCTAGCTGCTGTGTCATGTTTTTTCTCTTTTATTCATCTCCTTAGCTTTTTTTTTTTCCATAAAAGGCAGCTTGAGATTTTCTGCTTTTATTAGCTTACACTTCACACCTTTGCAATTGGACCCGCATGTATTCTGGCTGTTGCATGCAAATTCTGCATTGTTTGCATGGCTTTTGGCATTCAGCCGTTTCATGTTGCAAAGCTGATCATCTTAAAACGTTGCATGTACTTAAGTGTGCTTTCATTGCATACAATACTTGGCATTCTTGCTGATGTTACTTTTTTATGGAACGCTTGTTTCACTAACCATTCAAATTTGTCACAGCGGACTGGATATATTAACCCTGTGCGTTCAAAGTGTGGTCCGTCTCATGTCACGTCTTAAGGTGCTGATAGCAGTGCTTATTGCAGTTTTTAACAAGTTTGCATGCTGAATTGGGCAACCTAAGTTTGGTCCTTTTCATTTGTTTTCATGTGAACAATGTTTTTTTTTTCTGTGTTAAAAATCTTGTCAGTGGCTTGCATGCTTGGAATTGCACACTTATGCTTCATTAACCACTTGGGGGTCACCCTACCCACCTCATGTATATCACACCTAACTTGCAGCTATGGAAATCGCAACCTTTGATGAGCGGAACTCGGTCATTCGGCTCGTGTCTGCAGGCTTTTGTACCTATGTCCAAACAGTGGTTATTGGTTTCGTGTTTTGGGCATCGGTGCCATGTAAGTAGTATTTGTTGGCTGGCTGATTGGCCAATGCATGTTTGGGCCTGTATGATTTCACTTGAGGTGGCGGCCGTGGTGCATGCATCACTCTATGTCCCAACTTATTCCTGTCTCTTTTAACAAGCTTTCTCTTGGATGCCATATACCACATGCGCGAGCTACTTGGACCAGGAAGCGGCAAATCAGCGTAGAAATTCAGTGGACATGAATGAATTGGCAGAAATATTTTATGCGTCGAGCAATTTCTCACATAAAACAGTTATCCGAAATCTCGGGATGGCCGACGCATGCCGAGGCAAACGTTAAAAAATGCCAAGGTTGTCGAAACTGGATTCGGAACACATAGAAATATTTCCCTGCAGCCCCTGATGCTGTTTATAAAAAAAAATATAATGCCTGCTGTGGGGGATCTCTGGATGTTTAAGCTTTTCTTTCCTTCTGGTATTTGAAATGGGGCCTTGCTGTAGACAACACTAGACCATTTTCAAAAGTGTGCACTAGAGCCACTAAATGAGCTGCGCTTAGAGTACCGGCACTCCGTTCTCCGACATTGTTGTCGGCGCCGCCATTATGGGGCTTGTGCAGAGCAGACACAACTGCAGATCCTTATGATTCAAAAGTGCGACTTCCTCAGCATTCAATTCAGTGTTAGAAAGCTCATGTAATATTGCTTTTCTCTGTCGGGGACTGTTTAAACATTTGTGGAGGACGGAAAAGTGTTTCCTGTGATTTCAGATAAAGCTTCAAATAACTGGCAATCACGATTTTAAGCCACAATATGGCCAAGTGTCGTTACTCTGAAGCGTAGCTTATTTAGCGGCACTAGTGCGCACCCCCCAGTAGCTGATGTGTCATTTATCTGAGTCCTCCATTGTTTCGAGCATGTACTGGACGTGAAGGTTGCGTCGGCGTTCTGTGTGAAGTGTGCTTAGCTCGCACCAAAAACGAGAGCTGCATTGGCATTTGACGAAGGTTCGGATGCAGTCATGCGCTTCATGCCCAAGAAATGGCGACGGCCAACGTTGCTGGACGAGCTTTTAGAAAGGGTCTATCTAAACGATCGCGCCGCATTTCTGTGGGGACGGAAAGATGGTCAGACGCATTTTCGGGGCAGAGAGGAAGTGGAGATAGGGCAAATACTAAACCGAGGCAGGTGCATTTTTGGGGTAGAAAAGAACCGGTGATTGGGTGAACACCAAACCGAGGTAAGTCTCTTTCGTGAGGCTTCTGGCAACACATACTTCCTACATTCTTCTCGAGGCCACTTTCTGTTCGAAGCTTTCCACCCCCTTTCTGTCTCTCGTGCTTGCGCCTCCCGTGCTTGAACCTCGCTCTCATTTCCCGAAGACGGCCTCTAGTAACAGGTAAGTGCACCTCCAATCCACTTCTCTCGCGTGCCCCCCCCCCCCCCTCCCCCACGTTCTCGGCGACGTAGGTGTGCCACCGTGGAGGACGGAAACCTCAGGTGAGAGGACAACCTTTCTGTCGTGATCCTTGCGTGAAGCGCGCGAACCGTACGTGGGGCAGTCTCTCCGGAACCCGCGGTTGCAGACCCCGGTAAGTCGTTTCCCTCGCGAAGAACACAAGGGGAGAAAAACAAAATCTGCTTTGGCAGCCACCGAGGGCTCTCTCCACAAATATTTTGCAATGTGGTGAGTGTGACACGTCCGTTGATTCCATCAGTAGCCGTTGTCTGGGAAGCTTTCTGTTTTTCTGGGGACTGTCTCGGCCGCCGTCGCTGGCCGCGCGCCGATTGCTGTTGGCGAGTGAAACTGCGCAGAGTTTTGGGGGAACTGGAAGGCCTTGTCTCGGCGCATCGTAGAAGGGGACTCTGGCCACCAGCAGGGTGAGGATGGCAGGGCACGCCTTTCAAAAACCCGGCCTTCGGCCCGCGTACCATGCCTTTAACCGTGCTTGGCTGCACACTCACGCGTGCTTGTGGTGCACAAATTCCTGAAGAGTTGTCGAACGTAGGAAGCTGGCACTAGGGGTGGGACAACTGAAGCTGCTCCCTGCCATTCTCGCCTTCTCAGTGGCTATGACTGCTTCTTTTCTTTTTTACCCCAGCTGATTGTGTTTTGTTTTGTTTTTTTCTCATTATTTGGTGGGGGGGGGACTTTGAAAATGTTTTATGTACTTTCCGTTAAGAGTACCTTCTTTGACATAGCATATTTTAATGGGAACGCCTAGGCGGCTTTTTCTATGTGCTGCTTTTCACTCGCTTTTGGGGTGAAGTGCGCTTCTAAAGTAATTCAGTCATTTGGGGAGTTTTTTTTTTCCGATTGTTGTTTTTTTGTGAGTGCCTTAGTTCTGTTTGAGAAGTGGACAGCAAGATTCCCGTGATTCCTCTCTGGAGGGATTAGTTGTTTTTTGGGGGAGGGGCTGCTGCACCTCTAAAGTGACTTCCGATCGTGTTGGCGAAGCAAGTAAGGCTTTGTCCCACTCTCTCTAGCATCTCCGTGTTCCCCGAACTTGTCCGTTGCCTTCTGGAAACGCTTGTACGAGCGGCCCGCGCTTGTGTCTCGAGATTTCTAAGAATTTTACAAGCGGGCGTCATTCGTCTCGTGTCCCAAAAAGTGTTTCAAGCAAAGTTGGTCACTTTCTTTGGCTCTAAAGACGCAGCTGTGGAGTTCTTTGGAGTGGGCTGGCAGCTTGCCTGGGCTTGCATGAATTAACTGGACAAACTTTTTTTTGTGTGTGTGTGTGTGTGTTTTTGTAGTTTGGTGTTGGGAGGGAGGGGTACCATCTTTTGGCTATTGGTGCTGATGTGCTTGCTTTCACACGGTTAGCGAGAAGGTCGCTGTTGACGCTTCCGCTTTTTGGAATGCGCGTTTTTAGGAGGCGCAAGCTGAGTTTCCGGTTTCTTTCGCTGTTTCTGGTTACTGAGTTCGATGCACTTCTTGCCACGAAAGGTAAAAACACGGAACTTTCTTTTACTTGTGCCTCCACTGTTGCGGTGAAGGTAAAGCAAGCAAGGAGGGACTTGGAGAAAAAAAAAATGTGTGTGTTTAATTGGCAGCATTTTTAAATCTAGTGACGGTGCAAATGCTTTATGCAAGCAACTGTAGCCATGCGTTGCATAATGGTAGGTGTTAGAAAGTAAAAGGTTGCAGCTTGATATAACTTGGCATCATCCTTTGTATAAAGTAGGAGCATGCAGATGATTTCTTGCTTTCGGTTCATCTAGAAGTGACTTGCACCTTGCCGCTTATGTTCTTTGTAGTGTATGAGGCACCAAGTGTCATGGGGCCATTTCTAATATATGCTAAGAGGAATCTATTTAGTGGCATAGCACTGTTTACCTTGATGGAAGATTTGCTACTGACTAAAATCTTGCTTTAATTTGAAAACAAGCTAGTGCAAGAAACTGTCTCGAAGTTATCTGTAAACTGATATATGCAGGTTTCACACGCTGTCTAGCGACACGAAATTGCCCAGCTTCTCTCGGATTTCGGGTTTTGCTTGTTTCGTAGTTCTGCTTTCGGATAGTGCTGTTTTACTGCTGCAGGCTTCAGTGAAAGTGAGGTGCTTGTTTTTAGGATCTAGGTTTTTGCCGCTAGATGGCATAGCATCATCCGTGTAAATGCCTACGTTTGGACTTTGTTTGCTCACGGCGCGAGGCTATCCCGTGGGCGAGGCGAGTGCGCTGATGACCCGCCCATCCTTTTGCGCTCTGTGCAGAGGCAGCAGGAAGAGGACCGCGACCGAGAGCGGGAGCGACGGCGAGACCGCAAGGAGCGCCGCCCGTCGCCCGACCGGTCTCGCATCCGGGACCGGGGAAGCGAGAGAGACAAGGAACGCAGCGGTGACCGGGGCGACCGCGGCGATCGGGGTGACCGTGGCGATCGCGGCGATCGTGGGGACCGCGGCGATCGTGGAGACCGCGGTGACAAGGAGAAGGACCAGAGGATCTCTCGAGACCCAGACAAGGCGGAGGAGAGGTCACGGGAGAGAGAGAGGTCCGAGCGCGAACGGGACCGGGAGGCGAGAGAGCCGTCGTCGTCGTCGCAACAGCCGCCCCAGCCGCCGGCGCCGCCGCGTTCAGAACGTGCACCTTCCAAGGCCCGGTCGGAGTCACCGGACTGGGTCCAGAAAAAGGAACGAGAACGGGAGAAGGAGATGCGAGAGATGCTTCGGTGAGTCCGAGATTCTGTGTCTCGCCCCGGTAGTCTGTGCTGCCTCTTGCGCGGCTAGGCGTGCAATGTCGCGACTTTAGGGGCCGGAAAAAGCGGCGAGGGCAAGCCTTTGACTTGTGAGACAATAATAAGATTCGAGTTACCATTGCTTCGTGTATTGGGACCGTGCTGCAATCAAATGAACCTGTGTCTTTACATTGGAAATTCCTGGGGGAGCTTGTTCTTTGGGAATCGTCGCGTCTCCTCGACAAGGCTTGAGGACGGTCGAGAAACTGGTCCACCTTCATTTATTTTTGTGAGTCGACCGCTTACGTTCAATGAAACAGGAGTGTAATGTGTCTGCTCTCTTATTTATGCAATTTCTAGAGAGTTTGACAGAACTCGCAAGTGCAACAAGTGCTCGACAGAACTTGCAAGTGCTCATCGGTCAAGTGTTAAACAGCATTTTCAAGAGTTCGGCGGAACTCTCGCGATATTGCGGGATTGCAGATTGGGGCAGTGTAGTTGAGGATGAGTCGCTTAGTTGGCTAAGGCCTCATTAACACTCTTCTTCCCGCATCTCTCAACAGACGAGGCGACAAGGGTCAGGTTCAGCGACCCACCACTAATGTAACCGAGGAAAAGTAAGGGGGCACTGGGTCTCGAAAGACCTTCTCACTCTTGTGTGTGGTTGCGCGCGGCAGTGTGCCGACTAATGGCGCCTCGCGGATTTATTCGAAGATGTGTGGAGTCTCAGGCCTCTGCCCCCGGGGACCTGTCGAAGCGCTACTTTTCCTTCTGTAGCTCTGTCTAGAGCCGAGCACAGACTTTTTCTTGGAAAAGCTTGCAGTCCGTTTAAGTCATCCCTGACAAAATTCTTGTTCGTGGAACATGCTACGAGGTCGGTGGCTTTGGTGTACGTGGCGCGACAAACCACGTCTTGCGACCATATCACCAAGTGATGTGACATGGTCGCATAACGCTGATGAGGTCACTTCTATGTCACTTTTCTCTGTCTATCTTTTCCTACGTAGCCTCTTCCTATAACATATTCAATGCTGATATTTTGGTCTTTCTGTTATTACTTGCGGGCGTGTTTGTAGAAGTCTCTTAAAATGCGCTTGGAAAGACGAGGCAATTCAATTGGGCGTTGCAATTTTACCCCGACTTCCTCAGTCTTGACAGTCTTAACATGAATGAAGGAAAGCACTTCTACCATTTAAATAAAATAAATCTAGTGAAACATGGTCATGCATTAGGTATGGATAAAACTGTCCTCTTGTCACCTATATCCAAGTGTTGTCTCCTTTCTCTTTTGTTAATCTATGCTTTTCTGCATGTTTTCTGACAAAAGGCACTTTGGGTGCCCTTTGTTAGAAAGGCACCCTAAGGTGCCTCTCTAACGAAAGGGTCAATCAATGGTGAAAGCTGCCAAGAATACGAACTCGTACTGGCCCTTTATTTCAAAACCTGAGGAACAACAATCGCAAAAGGTAGCTTTCACCGCAACAAAAAGTATCGCTGTTCTCTAGGAGTGATTCAGTTGCTTTGCGGCCGGCACGTTTCGAAAGTGAATGGTGACTGGACTGCAATCTTACACGGGGACACTGCGTGGCGTGACCCTTTTCGTAGGCCACGTGACTCCGAGCGAGACTGGGAGAGGGAGCGCGAGGAAGAGGAGGACGCCCACGAACGCAAGAAGATGGAGAGGAAGCTGCGCGAGAAGGAAGCCGCTTATCAGGAGGTGAGGAACTCGACCCTCGTTGGTATTCAATGGATGCCGCAGATCCCAAGTGCTAAACCTTGCCAGGGGCTCCAAGTTAGACACTTGGCGAGTAGATCACCGACTGCCAGGATTGGCCAGCGCCAAGGTCTAGCCCAGCGCTGGCCAATCGCAATAATCGGCAATCTCGCCAAGTGTCCAGCTTAGGGCCCCAGCTCAGACGCCCGTGGGACACGAGTTTTTTAAAGAGGGGGGGGGGGGGGGGGGGGGGGGGTTCAAGTTTTCATTGCATTTGACTTTGCGCTACTCGTGTCCGTTCTGAACGAGCAAACATGTCTGCTCGGTGCTTGCAGAGGTTGCGCAACTGGGAAACGAGGGAGCGTCGCAAGGCCAAGGAGTACGAGAAGGAACGCCTCAAGGAAGAAGAGAAGAGGTCTGAAGAGGTAACAGTGCACATCTCTCCCTCCTATGTTTTTCTTCTCATTACTCACACTTTTGTTTTGTGGTGCTATGTCAGGAACCTGTCCACCAATTCAAGTTAGTTCCAAAAGTCTGTTACAACATTTTTCATTGTGAAACGTTTTTTGGCTAGGTGTTTAGCATTTCGTGAAGCCTAGATAAAAGCGTGGCCACGAGGGTCGACGCTGATTGGTTGACGGATGGGAGAGGAGGAATGAGGCGCCCGAAGCTGATCAGTATACGGGGAGATTGTGTGACCAGAGGGATAGGCGAGGAGGAGCTCGATCACCTGTGCGCACTGAGGGAGAAGAGCTCGAGAGTATGGAAAGCTCTGGAAGATCATCCGGTGGATCAGCCCAATTAGCGGTAGTATCGCTTCATTCTAGGAACAGCTACAAAGTGTACACATGGTGCGCGTTAAATTATCTAACGAAGAGCGCTGTGTACGTAGGCGTCTGGCAGCTCCGAGTATCGCTAAATGTTTGTGATTCTAAAACATTATACGTGTGCAACAAACCACCTAGCAATTTGCCAGAAATTTTTAGAAATTGTGTTTTTCATCTTCAGTGTTCTCCCCAGTTCTTCTAATTAAATTTTCAGATAATTACGTTTTTATAAAAATAGGGCTTACAGAAAGTTACTTATTAGACCTTTCAAAGTTAAAACTTCCCCCCTCAGAAAAAGACTTTATTGCTAGGGACCACTTCAGAAGACCAACAGGTCTCCCAGCATCCCCCCCCCCCCCCCCCCACCACCACGCACGCATTATCACCCACTGGTCTCGGAATTAAATTCTTGATTGATTCATTGGGGCAAGCAATCTTCCCGAGTTGGCTAGAACCCTAACAGCATTTTCTGGGATACTAAAATTCTATTATCGGAAAATGAGACTAGAATTACTTTGGGGTCCTATTACAAATTTGCGCATACGTTTCTCATCCCCCAGGGGAAGGAGGCACGACGGTTGAAGGAGTTCCTCGAAGACTATGAAGATGAACGGGACGACGTCAAGTATTACAAGTGAGTGACCCCAGGCGAACCTTTCCAAGCTGCTCCAACGCCGTTTTGATGTTTAGGGAGAGGGAGTCGCTCGTAACAGAGAGACTGCCTTTCATCGACTCCCCATTGCAACCTTTTTTACATAGATTTAAAAGCCGATGCCTTGTAGGATTCGTGTGGGATCTGCAAACCGGACCATCCATGTCTGGAGACTCCTCACATGCATCTATTCGTTTTTGCCTCCCAAAGACCATTCCACCCGTTGGCATAAGAGTGACCAAGTGCGCTGGGATTTTTTCCGACTGCTTGTGACGAGGGAACGCACCACATATCAGCGGAGCACACTGTGTGCCCTGCCGCCATCTGTTGGGTGTCCCTAGAACTGCTAATAACTTGACCGAAGTATTTACTACAGGGTCCGATTGCGAAAGGTAAACCCGGCATTTTAGCCCGCATAAATAAACTATGCTTCGTAGAAAGCTGAAACTTTGTGAAAATGTGACACTAGTGGTGATGATAAAATGCGAAAGTTTGAGCACATGACATCACCTGGGTCAAAAGATACTAAAGGGGAACAAACTTTCTCAATGGAACAAACTTTCTCAATGAGCTGACGTCCATGTAAGCCTGATTTTCATCGGACCAATTTTTGAGATTGTGGGTGCCTGTAACAATTATGTCAGTGAAAGAACTTGACAACGTGAAAGAAAACAATATTCTCTTTCTAATTGACCAGTTTTTTTCACTGAAATAAAGGGAACAGGTGCCCATGATCTCAAATTATGGTTTGAAAAATATTAGGCTTAGGAAAAGTCGCTCGTTGAGGAATTTCGTTTTTCTTTTGTATCGTTTGACCTAGGTAACGTCATGTGCTCAAACTTTTGCAACTTATGTCCACCGCTAGTGTTACATTCTCACAAACTTTCATCTTTCTGCACTGCATTGTTTATTTATGCAGGCTGAAAAGCCAGGTTGGCCTATCTCACCCCATAGATCAAATTTATGCACAAACTACGAGAAGTGATTGCTTATAACCACGGTGTAAGAGGACTTAGGTGAGGACACTTCGGCGGCCAAGGAGAGGAGGATGCGGCCAGATAAGGTCACGCGTCAAAAACATTTTGCCAAGCTCCCGGTAGATGGCGCCTTCGATCCGTTCCCCACGGTTCTCCGCTGTTCCCCAGCGCGCGCGCGCCTGTCTCGACAACAACAACGTGGGCAGTCGGGTGACTCTTTCGTTTGTGTTTCGGACCCTCAAACTCTGTTGACGTGACCTTCTATGAAGTTCGCTGCACCCAAACACCCCCAAGATGGGTCGCAAGTGCTTTGCGCCGAACTGCAACAGCGGATACTGTTCATGCAAGGAGAAGGTGAATGCGTTTCGGGCGCCTTCCGATCCGGAACGTTTAGCCTTGTGGGCTCGTGCCATTCCGAGAAGTGACCGGCAGCTCACACCAAAAGACTACCTGTGCGAAAAACACTTTGCCGACGGTGCGATAGAAGCTGGAAGGTATTACGCAGAGCTAGGGGGTGAAGTGCTTCTTGACCAGCCAAAAAGGCCTGTTCTAGCGCCGGACGCCGTGCCGTATATTTTCCCGGGATGTCCGCCTTACCTGTCGTCGACAGCGAAAAAACGAAAATTGCCGAAGAATAGACAGCGCGCACCTGCAACCGTTGTCAAGCGAAGGAAGATGGAGCTGCAGGACGAATGTAATGAAGGCACCCATTTTAATGGAACGACTTCAAACGTGGGGACCGAAGAGCCGTCAGCTGATCGCGTGGAGCCCGGGATCGCCGCGTGCACCGCTGGAGACGCCGAAGCAGATACTGTCGGGGAGCCTTCGACGCGCATGGTACGGAAAGACGACTTCATAAATGACATCCCAGCCACGGTTCCCGAAAAGCCAAGTAAGGACAGTGTGCCCTTCCGCAGCGTGCTGCCAGAGAAGAGCGCAATTGTAATGCCAAGTAAGGCATGGGCGTGTCACGAGGTTGACGCGGAAGGCCTTCAGAATCTCTGTTGCGTTGAGATGAAAAGCATTTCAGCAATTGAACCGCCATTTACCAACAAGAGCCTCGCTCTGGAGCAGTGCCGAAAGTCTTTGAGGGTTCGCCAATATGTCTTGGATCGCGAAGTTAACTCTGTGCTTCTTCAAGCAAAGTGCCCATCGCAAACTGCGCATGACATCACCGAAATGGTACATGCGTTTGACCAAAAGCCCGTCTGCGCGGGGGGTCCAGCGTACAAGAGGTTTCCTGGTATACACCCGGAGTGTGCATCCACTGACAAAATGGGAATGTGGAGACACAACCGATGTCCTCTACTTCTGAATGAAACAGAGCTGCGGTGCACTTTCTGTGCAAGCCTCAGTAACACCCTCCGTATTCACAAGGCACGCTTGGACAAAAGAGGGAAAGAACAAAGGGTGAGGATGCCCCTGTCTCCTTCGAAAAAGAAGAAGATTGATATCTTGAGAAGGCAACGCATTGCATGCTCCAGGTCTAAAGTCAGGTTGCTAAAGAGAAAGAGAGAGCTTGAAGCTGAATTGTCTATGTGCAAAAAAGGTCTGGAACAGCTGAGCAGCGAGAAGTTGAATGATGTTTTGAATAAGTCGGCACTGCCTGAACCTCAACAAATGCTGCTGCGCGAGTGCATATCAGCGGCTAAGTGCACTTCAAGTAAAGGAAGGCGCTACACAGACGATTGGTTACTTTTGTGCCTACTTCTACACATTCGCAGCCCGGCTGGTTACAGACTGCTCAGGGAGAATGATGTGCTGCCCCTGCCGTGTGTGAAAACCATCCGCCGGTACATTGCCATTGTCGGAATCAAGTGCGGGTTCGATGTCACCTTCTTCGCAGTACTCAAAAGGAAGCTTCAAGGTAAATCTGAATTCCAAAGACATGGCATGCTGCTGCTTGATGAAATCCAGGTCAGGGAAAGAAAAGCTGTTAACTCGAAGACATTGAGTTACACCGGACTCGTCGACCACGGAGACACCGACCAGGAAAGCTCCGAGCTAGCCAATCACGGCCTAGTCTTTATGTTTTGTTCCTTCGGTGAGAGCTATGCGCAACCTGTTGCTGTGTTTGCTTCAAGATCTGCAACCAAGGGGACAGTACTCTGTCAACTACTGCTTCAGGCAATCACCTTGTTGGAAGGCGCAGGTGCTCTTATTGATGGCATAGTTTGCTATGGAGCGAGCCCTAACCGGACAATGTGGACACAGCTGGGTGTCAGTGGGAAGATAAACAACCCCAAACATTTCTTTTCGCATCCAATGGACGAGGATAGGAAAGTATACATATTTTCAGACGTCCCACACCTTTTCAAATGTATAAGGAATCGGCTCCTCAGAAAACGCCTCCTGAAAGTAAACGGTCAGTGGGTCAACTGGTCGGACTATGCGGCAGTATACAAAGAAGACTGCAGAAATGCTGGTGAGCTGAAAGTGTGCCCCAAGATAACACACCATCACATTTACCCCTCGAACATGGACCTCATGAGGGTAAAACTTGCTACCCAAGTCTTCAGCAGGGCAATGAAGTCGGGAATGGAGTACTACAGTGACCGAAAAGTCCCAAGCTTGTGGAACTGCACTGGTACAATGGCGTTTACACTTCGGTGTAATGATCTGTTCGATGCTATGAACAGGCAACACCCAGATGTTGGCATTCGGAAGGGAGGCAAGGACCTGATTGTCATCAAGGAAGCGATGGAGTGGCTTGATGAATGGGAGCGCGAGGTACAGTCTGGGAAGATATCTAAGGACATGTTTCTGACGCAAACGACGGCTGAGGGCCTCAGAGTGTCAATGAGGTCAACAATTGATCTAACCAAACACCTTCTGAACAATTGTGGCTATGATTACGTTCTCACCGCCAAATTCAATCAAGATCCCTTGGAGAGGTTTTTCGGGAAAATCCGGCAAGCAGCATGCGAAAACGATCATCCCAACATGCCTACCTTTCTTCAATTGTATAGAATGTTAATGGTGTACAGCCTCCTCAAGCCTCCAAAATTTGGGAATTGTCAAGCACTGACCGGAGAAGCACCACAGCTAGACTTCTCATTTTTCAAAAGTACATTCAAGAACCAAGAAGGAGCGTATCGTATGTCGAGCCTGGAACGGCTAAAGGAAAAAGTCGACGGTCTGATTACAACCGAAGCGTGGGAGTGTGATGAGGTTGTGGCCAGTGATGAGAGTCAACCTGAAGTGGTTGATTGCATTGTATACTATGTTACTGGTTTCCTGTGCAGAAAACTAGGCAAGATGTTTTCGTGTGAAATTTGCAAGGACTCATTGTCTGTGTCTTCGGCAACAGAGAAGGAAGCATCCCTCACCACCTGCAAGACACGTGGAGGGCTCATCCACCCGAATGTGCACCTCTACAGAATCCTTCATTGTGCAGAGAAGTACTTTTCGGAGCATATGAACGACCTAAATGTGTTCTGGGACACCGTCGATTATGTTCTTGAATCCTGTGACTTAACCTTTCCTTGCAGCCAGCACAAAAATGAGGCAATGTCAAAGGTACTGCACTATTACGTTAGTATGCGTATGAGGCAGCACTGTAAAGCAGAAGCTAGAGACTCGGACAAAAATGCCAAAGAGAAAAAGAAGCAGGCGAGGGTTTGCAACGTGTGATGTCTGAAGTCTTTATGGCACCTTCCGAGTTATGAAGCCTTTGTTGAAGTGAGTGAGAGGCCATTGATAGTAATGTGGAATGTAAATAAATTGGTTTTGAAAGCTATTTAACCAATCGTGATTTATTATTAAATAGAGACTGAAGCGGTTCTTGCCAAAAACGAGTTATAGGTGAATTGTAGAATACTTTATCCTGTGAATATGAATAACACATTCGTTTTCTCCGAAGATCTAACTAAATACCAAGAACCTCCGACCAGTCGTTACGTAATAAAGATATTTCGGCCGCAAAGCGCGTGTCGCTGGTGTGGGCAGTGCGTGCAATTGCAAGCCTGCCATGTATATTCCCCCGCACTGACACCAGTCGTGATATCTTTTTCTTACCTTTTTGAAAATAGCAAGCGTGATAAGCGCCAAAGTTGCGTGAGAGCGAAGATTCCGAAAACTCCTTTTATAACGTAACGCTCGGGGAAGGAGGGGCTTCAGCGGTACTTTGAAAATTATTTTCTGCAGCCTCTATGCTCCAAATTGAAAAATAACCTCGATATTCGTGATCCTGGAGGCCAAATGAAGACGATCTAAGCGTTTTTACTCGCATACAAAACCGCTTCAGTTTCCCTCGGCACTGCAATATTTTGTTATGTACTTGTCTCATGCCCTTTCAACACTTCTACTCTAATTGAGTGTGTTCTGCTGTCTTGCACATAATAAGTCCCCATGTACACTCGCATGTTTTCATGGAAACATGCTACTATTACACATGGGTGTCAGCCTGTTACATTATCCTATAAAGTTTTCGGTGCAGGGTTACCGAGCGTGTATGAAGGAGTGGGACAAGAGGTCACAAAAGGATCGAGATTCATAAGAGGGACCGAATCATGATTTTCGTCCGCGTCGCACACACCATTTAATCGCAGCAGCGGTATCCGTCCCGCGAATGTGAGCCATCTGAAAATGGGCGGGTCGATTAGTTCGCTAGTTCTGTGAATCATGCCTCATGATTCATACCTTAATTAGGGATCCGCGGGTTTTTGATGTCACACAGATTTGTCTGCGAACGCATCAAACGATTGAATACCGCGTAAGAAAATTTAATTGGGAGCAGCCGGCATTCACGTGCTGCCAGCGGCTGTGGAGCACAGCCAGCATAGCGTGAAGGAAAAAGCGTGAGGCGAAGCGGGCACCGGTCCGCGGCGCCATCTATGAACAGCCGTGAGAACTACAGCGGCGAGGGGACATAATCTCGTCGCGGGCAAGCGCGCTCTGTCCTCACCTAAGTCTTCTTACACCGTGCTTATAACTAGGATTCAGTGTTTTCTGAGTTTATTTCTCGTCAAATTCAGAGGTCTCTTTGGGGAGTTCATTTCTCGCTGAAAATTCTGGTTGTATCGGAGTTCATTTTTGTAGGATTCCTATTTCTCTGAACTCCCGAGTTTATGCTACCGTGTTCTCAACTTTTAAAATTCAAAAACAAAATAACTAATATCCGGGTACCATGACCTGTTCTCCCCAAGGAACTTTGACGGGCTAAAAGGCGAATCCCTTTTGTCAGTAGTTCTAGATTTCAAAGGAAACTGAAGTGACACTTTCCTAGGACCACTTATCCTGTGCTCTTATGAAGTTTATTTGCAAAACACTGTCTTTCTTGTTGTTGTATTAATTTTGTCGTGACCTCAAAATTCTGAGTTTTTCGGATAGATCCGAGCTAATGAAAAAATTACCGACTTCCTTTTTCAGATTTTTTTCAAAAACATGGAACTCAACATATAACATGTCACGAGTATTTCACGCCCATAGTGACAGAGTGATGCGTAAAAAATTGAGAGAAATACACGAATTGGTAGTGTTTCAGGGCTACTCCAAATTGATGGCGCCAGTGTGGTCTCGCCTCGTAAGCAGTTGCAATGCACTCTGTCCTATTTGACCACAAATATGTGAACTATCTTTCACCTTCTCAAGTTACACAAGAGTACCTCACGAGCACCGTGTTTTGTTGGGCTTCGCAAAAAATCTCGGATTGCTGGCGTCTAGGTTCGAAGGCGATACTGACCCGTGCTCGATCTTCAGGGGCAGCTCCTTGCAACGCCGGTTGAAAGACCGCGAGAAGGAGCTGGAACTGGACAACCGGGACCGGCAGCGAGAGAGGGAGGAGCTCGAAGAACTGCGGCGGAAGCTCACCGAGGAAGGACACCCCGACCCCGAGGCGGAGGCCAAGCGGGTGAGTTGACCGCGAGACAAGCGTGCTGCGGCGTGCGTTGCGTTCTGGTACAGGTGTGTAAATGTCAAATTTTTTGTTGCAAACTGAACGTGAACATTAAAATTTTATTTTAACGTAAACATTTTGGCAGAGCTCTCCCTAGTTGGGGAGAAGATTTGAAAATCGAATAAAATTGCCGCTTAAATTCTATGCGGACAGCAAGTCGTCTGCTTCTTGCTCAAGAGTTGCGGTGACGTCAGAAAGACTCCAAGCTCTGATTGGCTCTGATTGAAGGATAGTGGGTAGACCTCAAAACAAGCTGCCTTGAGGTCTACCCACCATCTTTCATTTAGAACCAGGTCGAGCTCGGCGTTGTGACGTCACCACAACCCCTACAAAAGAAGCAGACGAACTTGCACTCTGCATACGATTTGGTTGGTGATCTTTTTTTTTTTAATTTTCTAAAATTTTGTTACGGATTGAATTTGATTTGAGCATAAACACTTCATTAAATCACAATGATTTTTTTTTTTTTTCTGGAAGGCATATTTATGAAAAGGAATTGTTTTATTTGGGAGAAATATTTCGCTTACTTTTTGCCTCAATGAGATAGGTAACATAACAAGCCAAGTGATGACTACCTTATCTATTTGAAATAGCCAAAATCTTATCAGCATACCTGATACAAGTCTTGTTTGAACCCAAGATATGAATGGTATGGTTGTCATGCGGCAAAGTCCTTGAAGCTCGCTTCACCTATGCCTTGTGTTGGCTCGGTATTGCATTGCCTCTGGGATCGGCCCATGGTGACAAATGAAAGAATTCTGAAGACATTCCTACCTCTCGAATTTTCGAAAAACTCGGAATATTCTAGAGAGTAGAAGTGTGCCGTGAATAGACTATCCACGAAACATTACAAGTTTTGCATGTTCACACACCTACATTTGGGTCGGAGAAACGGAAGTTGAGTGTGCACCCCATGGACCCTCCTTCCCCAGATCCACCACGAAGAGGAGGTGCGGCTGCTCAGGCCCCTGCTCCTGCCCATCGGGAAGCCGGACCCCGAACCCGCGCCGGAGCCAGCACACCGAGACCTGACCCCTCCCCGGCGGCCACACCACGGCCGGTTGTCCCCCAAGCGGTCCCCCAAGGCGTCGCCCAAGCAGGTGAGGTTCCCCTCGCTGCAAAGGGCCATCATTTGCTCAATTGTTCAGAGCTCTCGAAGGATTTTCTCTCGGCATTCATCTTGTTTCGCTTCACCTTACGTCGAACACGGCCGACGCTACGAGCTGATTGAACCAATGAAACATCAACAAAAGTGCAAGTCACTGGGCCTTCCCTGTACATGAATGGTTCAGCGATAATAGAGCATATACTGAAACATGACAAACACCATTGTCTTGTTTCGAAAACTGCGTTAATGGAAAGTACTATAATCACACAAACAAATCTTTACAAAGCACGGGATTAAAAGGTGTTCAGTTATGGCGGTCTTCAAGGGTGAGGCACCTGATTAGTGCCGTCAGCTCGTAGTGTCACTTGTGTCCGAATCTAAGGTGAAACTAAGTATTGTTAGAATCTGAGAATATTGATTTTAACGTAAAATATGTTCTTGGGCTTGCTGGAGACTGGACTCGCACGCGGGCAATAACTCCTCGAGCGGGGTTCATATTTCTTCAATTCCAAGATCAATATTATATTCAGTTTCAGTATAACTTTGCAAATAGTAAAGACGGCAGCCACGGCGAGCCAATCGGAGCGTCGATAGTGAGGCACCTGACGGTACACCGCCGGCTGACACTCTTCCTGCGGAGAGCTGTCGTGTGCTCCACCTGGTTGCTCTCATTGGCTCACGGTGGCAACAGCTTCTGCTCCTTAACGTGTCTAAAGGCCGGTTCACACATACAACTCGACATTATATCAGCAGTGTATTTAGCCACGTATTTAGCGCTGATTTTGCACCGTATTTTCTCCTCTCACCACTGAGGTTTCCTCCTCGATGCAGTAGAACCTCATTGATAAATTCTCGGTTGATATGTTTTCCCGGCTGTTACGTTCAAAAACACCGGTCTCATTTTACTTTTATAGAAATACATGTATTAGTTTCCTGCCTGTCATATTTGCTTTCCCGGTTTTTACGTCCAAAAGTGTCGGCATCGTGGCACCTTGGCGCGCCGGGTGCCAGGCTGCCACGCTGGCTTCGAAGCGGAGCAAAGCCGAAAGTGCAATGCGGGTTGCACGGCACGCGTGGGCACGCAGACGCCAGTCTTCCCTTTACTCTTTTGCCCCTCTTTTCCGTCTCTCTGTCTCCTCGGTGGGCTTTGCTGATCTCTGCCACAGCTTCCCATCTTGCCCGGGTGCGACCTTGGAGCACTGCTCGGACGGGGAGCGAGGCTGGCTGGACGGCAAACGCTCGTTCCCTCTTGCTCTCTCTTTCATTTGTCCTTCCCTTTCTCTGGCACGAGGTACATCTGCATGCACGCTGCGCTTCTAGTTTCTGTTCCACTCGATTGCGTGAACCGTGGTGTTTTGGAGTATGTGCGCTTTGCTCCCATTGACGACGGTCATGGCATCGCGAAAAAAGAAGGCACTCTCTTTTAAAGAGAAGTTTAATGTAGGTACTTCAGACGGTGGATCACAGTTCCAGCCGGAAGAGATCTGACATCGCAAGAAACCTGGGACTCGCGCCGCCAACTTTGAACAGCATCATCGCCAAATGAAAGGACATTGAGGCGAAAGCTCTTTTTTTATCAACCAGGCTTTAAACAGGCTCAAGGGGCAAAACACGCAAAGTTGGAGTGTCTGAGTTCTTAGCAGTTCTGTAAGTACACATAAAATAAACCATTGTATAAAAGCTGCTTTCTATCTCATGTAGAGCCCCCCTAAGTGCATTATCGGTTGTTACGTTTTCCCGGATGATACATCCTTTTCGGCGGTCCCCTGTAAAACATATCAATGAGGTTCTACTGCCTGCAATAATACTGCAAGGTAGCTTGCTGCAGCGAGATCAGTTTCATGAGCTCCTTGGCTGGCAATGGAAGTGCCCTTGCCACTGGTCCAATTTCATGTGCAGTTGCACTGAGATGGCTTTGTTCTGAGAAAGACTAGTTATGGTGTTGGGGCAAGGCTTGGAGCTTTGGCCGTGTTCTTTGCGCACACTGTCGAACGTGTTGATCTTAAACGGGAACAAGTCACCAGAATCGCAAGCACCGTGAGCCATCTCTGCAACGTCTTAGGTACGAGGCATGAGACGTTATCATTGAAGTCACTTAAAGCTGTTTCACACACTCGCGGCTGCTTACAACCGCAGAAACTTAAAAATTGTAGCCCAGTTGGTCGCAGTCAAGCGGAAGCATGTGAATCAGTCCTTGCCTCCATTATATCGACACTATTTTAGCAAACGCTGCATTAACACTAAGTTCAGACCGAGTTAGCACTGGAATAACGCTGCGCTGTATGTGTGAGCGGTCCTAGCATTAAGACTGAGTGGATTTCCGAATGGCCTCATTGCATCCCAGGCGCCGCTTGCGGCCGAGCCGCGATCCCCGGCACCCACCATGGCGGCGCCGGAACAGCCGGAGGTTCCCTCCGCGGCGAGGGCAGCCGGCTACGCCGCCGTGGGGTCCCCCCAGCGACTGTCGTCGGTGTCCCCCAGGGCCCCCTCCTTTGCCCCCTTGATCTCGCTCGAGGAGGACAACAGCGGCCAGAACAGCCTGTCCGGCTTCTCGGACGTCCTGGTCACCCCCAAGGAGGAGGCCAGGCCCATCGGCTTTGGCGTGCTCAAGCTGGGCACTGGCGGTGAGTTTGCGGAGGGGCCGCGAAGGCCATACATTTTTGGGGCACCTTGAGGGGTACTATCGCGAAAAGCACGAGCGGGGACGCCGGAGCACGGGGCCCTCGGTGCATGCCGTGCCACCTCGAGGCCAATAAAACCGTGGAGTGGAGAGGTGGCTGCAAGGATGTGCGCTTACTCCAACGTGCGCACTCTCACAGCCCTCCCTCTCTACTACGCCGTTTTATCGGCCCCGAGGAAGCACAGTGTCCATCGAATGCCGAGCGCTCTGAGGTTCCTGCTCGTATTGTTCACAATTGTACACCTTAGACGACGTTGGCATAAGCACGACATCGGCACGGTTTAGGATTCTACTTTAAAACAGTATTAATGAGCATCAAAGCTTGCCTAAACGAAGACTTCCAACCCTAGTAGTTTCGATGACCATCCTTTTCACCCGGAAGAAAACTGAAGAAGACCGGCACCGACAGTATCGTGTTGGGTAGATAGGTTGTTGGATGTATGGACCAGAGGCCAGTTCCCATATGTCTGTTTGAGTGTGATAGACTGCATTGCAACCGCTCGTAAGCACTCGTGATGAAATAACGCACTGCCACCACCTATCGGGCAGTCCTGGAACACGTTCGATCTTCGTACGACTAGACCGGACGTTTCGCGGTATTTGCGAGATTGTTAATGCGAAAAGTTTGCAGCCTGCCGTGGTCGCCAACGAGACGACGACGGCAGGGTGCCGCTTCAGCTCGCGAGACACCCAAGCGTCGTCGAAGGTGGAAAGTTTGCACTAGAGGCGGGAAAACCATAGGCCCTCCCTGCTGTCGTTCTAATCTTTTCAGCGACCATTCGCAACTCCAAAGCCCCATAGACGGTGGGGCGGTAGTTCTAAGATGGCAAAAGACTGGAATAGATTCTTTGGGATTTCCCGCTCATTTGCTCGCTGACGCCGGTCGATGTGCCAAAATTAATTTATTTGGCTACACATACGAAGCGGCCGGGGCGGGAGCTTATCGTGGGTAACCAAGATGCCGACAGGCATTTGAAACGGGACACGACCATTCCTATTTTGACGCGCTTGCTTTTTCCATTGAAACTGCATGATGCACGAACGCACCGACCATAATCGTGCAGAAACGGCAGTGCCAAGGCCGTCAGTTGCTGCCGCTGTCTCTGCACTTCCGGTCCTTCGTTCACCTGCGAGAGGACGAACGGCGGGCTAGAGTTGCGAACAGAGGCCTTATCGTCTGGCAGTTTGGTCGACGGCCTGGCAGAAGCACGAGATTACCGTGCTCACACGAAGGGCGTGTTTCATGCAGGTGCCAGCCCAAACCCGCCCTCGGGGCGCAAGAGCCCTTCCGCGGGGGGCGGCAAGCGCAAGAAGCAGCTGTCGGCGGCGGCCTCGGAGGCGTTTGGGGCCGAGGAAGAGGAGGAGGTGGTGGAGACGCGCAAGAAGCGCAAGCTGGTGCCCCTGGAGGAGGACGAGAAGCACATGAACACGGAGGAGAAGCGCAAGCACATCAAGAGCCTCATCGACCGCATCCCCACCTCCAAGGAGGAGCTGTTCAACTTCAACTTCGACCGCAGCCTCGTAGACAATGTGAGCAAATACTTTATTTGGGGAAATACATCTCGCTCCGTAAAAATCCGACCGTCTTGACATGGACAGGTCCTGCATGCTTGGAATGGCTGGACACGCCGCAGCCTCTGGGCTTGCCCCTTTGAATTGGGAGGAGTGACCTGTCATCATGGGCGTTCGAGTGCCAGTCGAGACGGCCGTCTCGGCGAATTGGTATCTCTCTTATTGTGCCGGTGACAGACCCCTCCCCCGACGCTGTGCGACAGCGTGAAGAACGTAATCCTCGTGTGTCTTCTCGGACGTGAGATGCCCACACTGTTAGGGGAGGATTTGATGCTGTAGGCATGCTATCTAATGCAAATGAATGGCAGTGTACCTGGGTTTCTTTCTCTCCCTGGACGGTTTCGTCTGGATGTGTGTTGAGTTTGACGCTGGTGGGTATAAAAAAGCTAGGAACAGCAACACTGTTCTGAAAATAGAAGGCAGTGCTTTGAAGAGAGTGTTGACTGCACTAGAAACATGTAGCAGACTGGCAGTTGTAGACAAAGTGCAGTTGTGGACGGAGAAGTTTGCCAACCTTGATTGCTTGACTGAATTTGGGAAAGTTCTGTGAAGCAGTATAAACATTAAAGGAGGAGGGCACTTGTTTACAAAGGCATCTGTCGTAGATATTCTAGAAATGTTTCGGACTTTAAGGTTCATTTTTTTACGAACGTGTCGACTACTGGGCCGGTTGATCGACCGTAGTAAAACGGTCTCTCTGTCAGCTTCTTGTTGATACCAAATTAACTGCTCAAACTTTGATATCATACATAAAAGAAAAATTTAGTTATAATGCTGTTTATTGGTTTCCGTTTTCGTTATAATTAACTACAATCGGTGACAGGTGAAAAACGCTTTGGAAGCTCCGCCTCTAGCACGAGCTTTCTACATTTGATAGCACCTCACGCACGTTCAGCCAAGGCCTGGCAGAGCGTTCTTATCCCCTCACTGCCTATAGTATCGAATTTTCTGCACAAAGCTTGCGTTAACCTTCTGGCCACTTTTTAAGTTCTTTTCAAACACACACTCGATGCTAAGCTAGCATTTACAGTACACGTCATTGCACCATACGTCTCCGTAGACAAGATTCTTGTGCTTTCAGCTTTCGCCGCAGTCGTAGAAGTTTCAAACGCCCGTGGCGGAAGTGAGAGAGAGAGGTTGGCATCAACTTTGCGCACCGTGTTTCAGGCCCTGATGGACAAGAGGATCCGACCGTGGATCAACAAGAAGATTGTGGAGTACATTGGAGAGGAGGAACCCACCCTGGTGGACTTTATCTGTTCCAAAGTGCTGGCGGGCAGTGCAGCGCAGAGCATACTCAACGATGTCTCTATGGTGGGTGCTCTTCAAAGTATATCGTCGGGCCAATCTTTGCTTTGTACTGCAAGTCCTTTACAAAAACTTCAAAACATGTGCTCAAAGTATTGGTGTTAAGTATGGTCATTAAGGGGGGACATGGGTCTTTGGAGCCAAAAACTTCCTAAAACTGCATTCTTTTGAAAATGGTGATGGCTGTTGTTCTTCTGAATCTACCAAGCTTCTAATTTCGAGGATGAATATTTGAGCTATAAATCAATTTATAACGTCTATGCAGGCTGAATGTGCATTAAAGTTGACTCTAAAACATTGTTTTCACATAACACAATTTTTGGACTCGTTGAAAATTTACAGAAAGGATATCTCAGCATCTAAAGCAGTCAGAAATATGATCTTTCTTGAAATGCGTTGCTAAATGTGTGAAGCATACAATGTTGAGAGCAGATTTTTTTAATATAAGTCTAAAACTATTTTTATTTTATCTTTTGTTTTATTACTTGTAAGCCATGCATTGAGCACTGAACTTCAATATGTTGTGAAATCACTAATAATTTGTTTATCTTAAAAGTACTTCCAACATTGTATTCTTTACACTTCGTAGTATCTGGCCATGTGTTAAAAAGGATATTTTGTTGAGCAGTCTTTTCCCTATCATTCCTGCAAACAAAGGCAGACAAGTTTTAATTATCTTCAGGAAAATTCTACTGACTGAGGAAATTACCAGATATATGAAATCAGCACAAAAAGCTGAACAAGCGTCTCTGGTTTCATTGAGTTTGGTCATAAAATAAGAAAAAAAGCTTCAAGACCAGCGTTCCCCCTTAAGCTTTGGCCAGCAGTATGATCTTTTTTGCATTGTTCTCCTAACATTGCGCAGTCGGGCCTCGTTAAATTGACCCCGTTGATTAAAAAACTCTGACATAATTTGAACCGCCAACCCAGTCACGGCAAATGCGAATTGGCCTACGGGAAACGTACGCTTGCACGATAATTTTTTATCAATGTCTCGATTTGCAATATTTCCAACAGCGAATCCGTTGCAACATACGAGTCGGTTCAAGCAAGCGGGTAGCCTTCACTGGCGGCCATATCAGTGTTCGCGCAGTCAACTGCATGCCGAAGCGAGCGTTCTTCTCCCGTCGGCGATGGTGTTACGCCGTTGTTTCGAGTTTTCGCCGCCGAGCCAACGAACTGTGGTTCCCAATCCGCGTACCTCGCCTTCCTCTTTCAGGTTCTCGACGAGGAAGCGGAAGTCTTTGTGGTGAAAATGTGGCGCCTGCTCATCTACGAAATAGAAGCCAAGAAAGTGGGTCTCGTGAAGTGAGGCCGGACCGGTCCGGGAGCGACGACGCGGCGTGCATCGGGACTTTGTACCGCCTTCTTCCCCTCCTTCTCTGTATTGTGGTACTCCTATCGTTGTCGGTTATTTTTTTACGAAGTACCACCGTCTGTAAATATGGTGTCCCCTCTTTTCCACTTCCCGGGCGTACGTCTTTTTTTTTTTTTGCCCGGGTAATTTCAACTGCCAGTTACTTTTTTTTCTCTCTCTCTCTCTCTCTCTCTCTCTTTTTGTATTAATAGAACCGGTTTCTTCGTGCAAAACAGCACAAACATCAATTTCGGCCGCGATGACGGATCGAGGGTCAATCAAGTGTGTCCGTCGTTGCGGCCCCCCAGCTTTTTTCGAATGCGTCACTTTTGGCATGCTTTTAGGGCAAGCTTTCCTGACCCCGCGGTTTCTCGTGCCGCAAGTTCTTAGTTTGTTTTTAACCGACTAAGAAGCACGTAAACTGGTTTTACAGTAGGCGGGTATTGCGCAGATTTGTCTCTACCATCTCCAAATTCATTCGGTGAAGGCTCTCCTCCAAGTTGTGATCAGCGCTCGGCAATCTGCAGCGCACGTGAAATAGGATTTTTTTTTTCTCTTACGATGTCTGTTGGCGCGGATGCAAGTTTTCTTCCGGGTCTAGTTTCTTGTATATTGAGAACCAAATTTTCTTTTCTCTTCGTCTTTCATTCTGCCCTTTCCTTTTTGCATTTTGTTTGTAATAAAAAAACAAGAGCAGTTGATTTGCGACTGTTTCGGACTGTCTTCGTGAGTTTTCACAAATAAAGCTGGAGTATGTGGAGTCGACAGATTTGTGCTGTGTGCTTATATGGTAGTTCCTTTAGAAGTTGCTGGTGGGATATCCACTCATCTGGTTTTGGGATATTTTCTGCTGGCTTACGGTTGACTTGGTTGCCGTACGGTGATGTCAAGATGTGCTCCTGTTTCTTTAAAAAAAAAATGTTTGGAAGTTGCTAAAGGAAAGGAGTGGCTCTTTCAGCCAATGAATGCTTGCAGTTTTGGCCAGTAGTTACCGTGCCCAAAAAAGTGGTCCCTCGATTTCCACCTGTTGATGTCTGTGATCCTGGTGGCGTCTCGGCAGCTGTGGTGGATGTGACGGATGCCTGTTCTGCTGCAGGTCACTATTTCAGCTTGTCGCTGCACGGTACCTCTGGCAGCCAGCAGTTGTGACGACGGCGGCACTCGCGTTCGCTCGTGCTTTTCGCCAGCATTTCTGCGACCAACCGCCAGGGTCGCAACATCCGACATCACATTCCGGCTTCTGTGACGTCGTTTGCTGCCACTTTGGGACCATACGATTTGGAGAAGCGTTCCAGACACCATAGTTTTTAGTCGTAATTAAGCTTAGTATGTCATAATGAGCGGGTTTTACTAAGCGGCACAGCGGGAATCGAACCCCGGACTATGCGATCCGCAGCCCGACTCAAAGAGAAGTGCAAAAAGCTGGACCAAGCAAAATATCCAGAGCCTGCGGTAGCGTGCGAGTGTCAGTGCGCACAGCTGCCTCTACTCGTAGTGTGCTGTGCCTGCAACGCATCCGAAACCACCTCATCCTAACGGATCATAATGCATGACATATTCCGTGCTCTCAGTGTTTACCAGAGTGATCAAGACAAGTTGAAATTTCGTCATTATATCGATTACACGTGATAAAGAAATAGAAAGGAGAAAGATGCTGGGAGAAACGTGCGATTTTCGGGTGCCCGATTCCCACATATTTAATGGCCCAAAGGCTGACGTACACTTTGCGCTTTCCACTTTTGCCCACCTCCACCTTTCCTATATCCTCTCCACTTTTTACCTTGCCCCAACCAATACTGCCCAGAAGAAAAGTTCATAGTGCTGACATTTTGGCGTCGCCAGTGAAGGCCAACGCTGGACAAATTAAAAACTCAGTCAAGTTTGAGCTGAACGTTGACGTGATTGTCGTGTCCAATCTGTGCCCAGCGTTGGCCTTCACTGATGACGCCATCTCATTCAACCTTGTTCGACGAACTGAGTGCCACGAAGAAGGCGAAATTGACTTCCATTTCCATGGGAAAAAGTGAGTGAATTTTCTCCCTGTGCTCGATTATAAGAGAAAATATCCCGAATAATTCATATGTACTAGCTTAAAACATTTCTTAGTTGCACAGACAAAATAATTGGTCAGTTACAGCATTTCTCTTCCAAATGCATTGCATTAAAAACAGTGCTAGGACGGGTTGGTACATATTTATGTGCACTGTTGGACACTGTTAGTGTGAACATGCCGTCTGTACTTTTCAGCATGGGGGATATACGTTCCAAACGAATGCAAGCTGGAAAACCAAGAGAGGCGGCAATAACTGCAGTAACACTGAATCACCGACTCCGTGAAGGCCACGTAATATAGTCCAATTTTTAATAAGTTAGTATACTGCTTTATTCTTTCTGCAGTACAGAACATTTTGAGACAAAAATGTAGGACAACAAAAGCAAAAAATAGAAGTAACTTGTTAAAATTTATTGGATATATGGAGCCACTGATTTGCGAAAAGTGGATGTGTCAGTAATAAGGATGATTTCCACAGGAAGAGAGTTCCAGATGGTTATAGCACGAGGAAAGAATGTGTTATGCGTTTGATGCAACGGCTGTGATTGAGACTTGACGAGATTCTTTCAGGATGTGGTATCAGGGGGTTAGATAAGTTGGTGCTGGAGTGATAAAATTATGTAGGAGACATAATCGAGATAAGACACGGGGGTTTCCCCAGGAATTGAAATTAGGGGAAGGGGGGGTCTAAATTTTTAGGAAGCGGGGGGCATTGAGAATAGAGGAGTCGTTGCGAATTAAGGGGGTGCCTTCAGAAAAACAAGGGGGTATACACCACCCCAAGGGTGCGTAGGGAAATCGCTGGTAAGACGCTGATCCAGAGGCCCATACGGCTTCACGCACATTGCACTCGCAAAGCACATACATACGGCGTCAATTTTTGATTGGTATCCAAGCGTGCGAAGGCGCAGAGACGCAGCATTTCGGCACGCCAAAGAAGCTTTGATCATGCCGCGAGACCGGTGGCGAAACTTGCATTCGATGAGTTGTGCCTTTTTCCTGCGGCATTGAGCTTCCGTAAAACTTTCCACGTGTTTTTGACGGAAAGTTTCACGGCTTGCAAAGAATTTTAATGAGCTTCTGCAGCGAATAACGACGAACGAGTAGAAAACGTGTCTTCGGCACGCTGCCGCTAGCCTCCGCAACGCTCCGGAAACGCGATTTCTCGAGGTGCAAGATGGTGGCCGCACACGCGGAGCGGGGATGCGCGATCCAGCAATTGTCATAGAGATCAGTGGAACTAGCTTCACTAGCTTAGGAGAGGGAAGCGACAAAAAATTATTTTCCATGCAGAAAATCGAGGTTGTACGTCGGTTTTTAATGACTAACAAAAGTTGAAAAGAAAGCATAAAAAGAAAAACAAAAAATTGTAAATATGGATGGATGGATAGATGATTACGGCTGAGCCCTTTGGATCGGGCGGTAGCTTACGCCACCTAGCCATTTTGTTTTACCATTTAAGCCTAGACTATTAAATGTGAAATCTATATTCACTCCGCAGTGCAAAGAAAGTGAGGCTATGAAGCCCCCTGGCCATCAGTGGATAAGAAAATACCTAGTTTTCTCTCGATTTCTGCCACCATTCACTTAATCTTTGCTTGGTAATCTCTACAGTCTTGAAATCCACTCTCCCTTCGCTGTCTCTAAAACCCAATGACTTTATTAAATCTATGCTGTCTTCGGTAGGCATAGGGTGAAGCCCTTTACAGTAGAGTATCAAGTGCTCAGCCGTCTCGTCCTCCTCTCCACAAGCAGTGCACACTGTATCAATTTCCTGGTACTTCACTCTGTATGTTCTGGTTCGCAGAACACCCGTTCTTGCCTCAAACAGCAATGAGCTTCCCCTAGAATTGTCATAAATGCTTTCTTTGGCAATAACTCTTTTGTTTAATCTATAGCTTTCCAGAGCCGTCTTTGTCTGCATTCCCTCTAGCCACCAATCTCTTTCTGTGGCCTTAACTTTCTTCTTAACTGAGACTTGCTCTTCCGTATCTTCGCTATAGCCCAAAAACTTTCCTCTTAATTTCCTAGTGCGCTGTCTCCACTTTGTGTCTACACTCCTCATGTATAAATAGCTGAAAACCTTTCGTGCCCATTGCTCCCCGTCCATTTGCCTCAACCTATCCTCAAATTCTACCTTGCTCACCGCTTCCCTGCTCTCAAATGATGCCCATCCCATGTCTCCTTGTACTCCCTGGTTTGGCGTTTTGCAATGTGCCCCCAAAGCCAGTCTACCTACTCCGCGCTGTTTTATTTCTAGTCTCGCATGCACTTCGGATTTCATGCATAGCACTGCGTTTCCAAAAGTCAAGCCAGGCACCATGACCCCTTTCCAAATCTCTCTCGCCACCTCATACCTGTTGTAATTCCAAAGTGCTCTATTTTTCATTACAGCTGCATTTCTGTTGCCCTTACCTATTATATACTTTTCATGGTCTCTGAGATATTCTGCACCATCACATATCCATACTCCTAGATACTTGTATTTACTAGCTCTCTCAACTGTAATATTCTGTATCTTCAGCCTCTCAACTTCATCCTCGTTAAAAATCATGACTGCCGATTTTTCGATATTTATCTATTTTATAGCGCCACCTGTAATCGGTTGGTAAAGCTTAACAATATGATCTCGCAAACAAGCTTGTTTCGTCTATGGGGCTCCATATTTCCAATGGAGTTCGGTCCATCCTACGAAATCTTTAGTAATATTTTTTTCTTTTTAAATAATTAGGAACTCAATAAGGTAAGCGAACCTGCACATTTTCTTCGCGTAACGAAGTGATGCTCTCAGAATACCGAAAAAAAGCTGTTCGATGCGCTTCACTCTCACGATATCTGAGATCATATGCTTGACCTCCTACGGCAGGGAAGTCAGTTTTCTTTTTATATTATTATTTTGTCGGCTGTCCGCAGAGTGCTTTTTAATACTGAAAATTTCAATTCTCGGAACCGTTCCGCGATATATATGCTCTGACAAGCCAAAAAAGAACAGCTTAAGATGCGATCTGTTTAGAAAGTAGGTGGCTAGAGACACTCCCCCTCTGAAGTGTAAATTAATTCTGTGTGGGATGATTTCTGAGCACTGTCACTTTCTTTTTGGGGCGATCCTTTGGTAGAGAATTCATTTCAGCAATATAAACTGTCGCGAAGTGTGTGGGCATTCGCACACGGTATATCGCGCCTTTTAAAAACACGAGTGGATGAGCCCGTTTTATGTTCGAATGGAAAACCTAAGACCTTAGTGCTTAGGTCGCAAGTTCTACTTTTTCTTTTGTCGTCCGTTGCTGCTTGCGTTTACAAGCCTGTCAAGGTGGGACTAGCAGTACCTCTTTAATTTTGAAACAAATATGAGTATCGTACAATAACTCGGGCTTGTAATATTAATAACAAGTTCATTCCTCCCTTCACTAACAAAGAAAACAAAACAATATTTTTAATTTATTTCGTGTGTTTTTGGAGACACATTTGTTTTTGCATTTAGCCTGTCTTGTTCCTGCTTAATTTATTTTGACGCATTTTACATGCATAATGTTTGATGTGTTGAATATATGTATGTTTTTGTTGTATCTGATGTTCAGCGATGAAGTCGAAGCAGGATATGTTACGAAGTCTCCAATCACCTACACAGTATTTTCATGGAAAAGGAAGTGTCTGTACTCTTCATAGCATGCACTGAAATATGGTTCCATTCGTCAATACTTCACAAAAACAAAGCTTTTTTTTTTTTTTTTTTTTTTTTTTTTTAGAATAACTGGCTTTAAAGTGGCTTTCTTTTCTGTTTTTCTTTTTTAGTAATAATAAGTTTGGTTATGTAAAATATATTTATTGTATGCACCTTTTATTGCAGTAACTGGTCATTTTCATTGTCTTACATGATGTCTAAAGAAGGAATAGTTGAAATGCAGAAGAATGAACTGTACTGATCAGATGGAATAAATATTACGGTGTATTCAACGATTTCGTCTTTAGGCGGCTCTGTGACATTTATCCCATTTGATCGGTGCACTTCATTCATCTGTGTATTTTGACTATTATCTGTGACATTTATCCCATTTGATCAGTGCACTTCATTCATCTGTGTATTTTGACTATAATCTGTGACATTTATCCCATTTGATCAGTGCACTTCATTCATCTGTGTATTTTGACTATAAGGTACACTTAAAGGGACACTGACAGGGTGTTTATGCTCGCCGAGGTTTTTAGTTGTACATGACATATGAGAGCCCAACTACCCAGAACACAATTTGCGACTCGAAATTCGGTTTCTTTCCGCCCGAAAACCGCCGATCAAGAACTGGCCGGTTCGAGTCTCGCTCACTCTCTTTTCCGTGGTCACGGGCCGTTTTCTAAGGTATCGATGCGACCACCAAATTTAATCAAAGTCGTTGGTCACTGAAGGCACACACTCAATATTAAAAATAGAAAAAAAATATGAAACCCATTTTTTGTGGCTTCTAAAAAGCTGCAAATACGTTAATTGAAAAAAAAAAAAGTTCCACAGACAACTGGAAGCATTCTGTGCGTGTGTCGTTTCGCGTATCGTGGAACTCGCGGGGACGGCGATGGCAGCGGACGACGGGCGTGGGACCTCTATTTCAGAACTGTCGTTCGCGGTACCGGCGAATTCTGTGTGCCTTTTAAAGAGAAATTTGGGACTGATCAAAAGAATTGGTATTCATCCTGTACACACGCCCGACCACCAAGCCGATTTGCACTAAGACGTCGCCAAGCCGTCGCTCCCTTCTCTTGGCTGAAGACATCGCTCGCGCAAACGTCAAGCACGACGTGTCTACTTCGAGTTGAATATGCACGCGTACGATTTCTTTACTAGGTGCGAATGTCGCCAATGCGTGGTGCTTCCCGATTTCGACCCGGGAGCGCTTTTGCTGGAAGAAAATCGGCAGCAAACTTTCCAACTTAGTCTACCGGCTGAAATATTACTAAGGAAAGAGATCCCCCAGTAAAGATATGTCCCAGTAGCTCAGTGGGAAAGACGTCTGCATCACGCGCGGTGGGACTAAATTCAATCCCTCAAGAAACCTTTTTTTTTTTTTTTTTTCAATCATTTTCTGATGTTTTTAATATTTTTTTTTACAATTATCACTGAAGAAACAAAAAAAAAAAAAAAATAACAAACAAATGTTGTGGACGACACGTCACTGAATTAAATGGTATGGGATTTCCTTTTTGATACCTGCGAACTCGATGTAATCGCTTTCCACAAAATGCAAGGAGCATATAAATCAGGTAGCGTCCGCTTTCTGAGGTGCCCGTAAATGTTCTACAGGAATTGCAGCCAGCCATTGGTCCCGATCCTTTTGATCTTTCAGAAACTCTGTCGCACAATGCCACTTTTTTTCGGACGCAGGACATGTGAGCCAGCTCTTCACGCAACATCTTGGGTGTATTCTTTTCGGAGCCGATCATGGAAATTCACCACAGGCACTCACTACTCATTTCCCAACTCCTCAATGTACAAAACAACTCATCTTGGAGTACAGAACAACGAGCGGAACAAACATAACTGCAAACGAACCAACCGCATGGCGAACGGTTCCCGTACGCCGCATGTCGTCTGCTATGAAGTGGAGAAAAAAAAAAAAAAAAAAACGCACGGTCGGGTGTAGCCACATGACTTCCGCCACTCACTCTCTTCTCTCCACTTCTCCGACCTCCGTCCGGTTTCGGTTTCGAGCAGTTGCCTCTTTTGGATTTATTAAAAAAATATGCTACTCTGTTGCAAAATATTAATTGGGTAGTCCTCCGACACCATAATAAAGCGCCTGGCAGAAAAAAAAAAAAAAAAATTTGGTGGGTGTCAGTGTCCCTTTAAAGGGATAGTACAATGAAATTTCGGCACACTTGTTAATGCGAAAGCATCAAGTGTCCCATGGAGCCAGCTGACGTCATGAGTTTGAAGCTTGAAAACGGCACCTAGTTTTCGCGATTTCGCCTCCAATTCCATTGGCTGGCGCGCATTGACGGAGCTCCCATTGGCCGCTGTGCTTGTCAGTTTCCAGGACCGCTCACCCCATGGCGCTGCGTTTCCATCAGCGCACCATTAACACGGAGCGTCCAAGGTCAGCGTGCCCAGGAGAGCACGCGCGCTGACTGGCGACGAAAAGTATGCAGCAGACGAAAAATGGAGCGGACAAGCGGCTTGCATGCTTTCGCATTCACAACTCATTGGAAGAAGTTCTTTGGTGTACTTCGAGCTTTGTTTTGGTCTATATGTGTTTAAAGGAGCAGTATCGCATCGGACACACCAGTATCCTGTTAAAAAAGACGCGAAAAGGAATATTAAAACAAATTAAACGATTAGCAAACAGCACCTGGTGGATGTCGCTACCGCCTCGTTTGTAATGCCCGTCTAGGAACTTGACAGGTAATAACGATAACTGTCTCACCTCCGGCCACCACGAGAAAACAGGGAAAGGAGGAACTCGCCTCTCCCCGAGACTCTCTTTTGTGTGTCCCAGACTTCGCTATTATCCTTCTACAAGATTAAAGAAGATTAACCCATCACTAAAACTTTGTACAAAAGCAGCTTTGGGGTTAGTTGTGGTAACCTGATCGCTGGCGTGCTTTGGTGGCTGGAACAGCTAGGACATCCCCTTGATGTCAGCCTTGCCACAGCTTTGCTCGTCCCGAGACAATCTATGTCACGATTGCGACGGATGTCACGTGGTCTGCGCTGGCTGCTCTTTAAAGCGCTTGCCAGAGCGGGCCGTTTATAATGAAAAATGCAGCCATCAGACTCGAAATACAAACGTGCGATCATCATTTACGGATATGGTGGATCATATTCAGCCTATTTCTGAACACGACGGGTATATTTCAAATTTTGTTGAAGTATCCCTTTAAGGGTTGAACAGAGAATTTAACCCAAAGCAACGTCCACAGCTTCAGATTTCAGTTTGGAGACTAAGTCTGTCAGTATCTTGTTCGTGAAGATACTGTACATTGTAAAAGGAGCCAAAAACTCAAAGCAGCCTTAAGATTGCATGTCTCTCTCTTCGTTTTAACGTGTCGCTTGTAAACTGGACATTTATGCGTGACTTGTTGATACCTTTCTCTGTGGTAAAGACTCCACCTTGTGAGCATTGTGGTGATTTGTTAGCTGTATTGCACATTCTATGGCACTGCAAATTCTTTAACCAAGAATGTTGAGCACATTTCCCTGAACTTTTCATTTCTCTTCCACTTCACCCAGCCTTTATGCTGGAAGATGTACCTTTAGTCCCTTTTGATTGTGTTCTAGATTTTCTCGAAAAAAACAAAACTGGCTATCTACAGCAGTTGTAGATCCTCTGCACGGCAATTTTTTTCTGTTACAGTACATCTTTATCGTTGTCTTCTTTGGCACAAATGGATTACGTTCCATTTTGTGCCATTAAACACCTAATCATCATCATCATCATCATCATCTTTCTCTCTCTCTTTCCTTGCTCCAGAACTCAAGATGATGGAGCTGTCTCACAGCCTCACCCTCAACGAAGAGGTCCTGGCACAACTTCCCGAGGTCAAACGGCCCGTGTTCGTCTTCGAGTGGCTCCGGTTCCTCGACAAGGTCCTGGCGGCTGCTCCAAAGGTATGACCGGAGCATCGCTCGAGCCATGCCCCAGTGTGTGCAAAGTGTACTCTGGGAGAAGTAAACAAGCGGTCATCGTATGGTAGAGGTGCGAATTTGGTAAGGCAGAGGGCGTGCTGAGCCTTTTTCTTTTAATAAGGTAAGCTTAAGTTCTGAAACTTTGACCTCTTATCCCGGCCGCTCGCACGACACTCAGCGAGGCATCTTTTATTTCTGCATCACGAAAGTATGGTTATGCATTGACTCAACCGAAGAGGGGTTCTGTCACGCATGGTGGTACAAACCTTGATTGCTCGCTTTGGTGCTGGTTGCACCATAGAAAGGCTGTGGGAGAGATAGCCGGCAATGAAGCACAACTGTTGGTTCGACGTCATGGCAGGCACGACGAATGGCGTAGCACTGAAACCCTTCTCTCCCCCCCCCAATCTGCCGCATAGATGCAGGAGCTGTGTGTCATTTGAGTAATCTAGTAGGCACCGAGGCATTTCACGGTCAGAATGTATGTGCAGAGGCAATTCGGAGAGTTCTGCCTGTTAACCCTTTCAAATTCCGATTACCATTTATCGTGGAAAATGTTTTCTTTGCAGTCTGCTTGTGTAGAAAATTTTCCCAAAAATGTTCTCCGCAAACTTTGCTCACCAGACATAGAGTATAGAATTCCACTAAAATCGTTAAAATGACTCAACATGCGATATGTTCCCCAAAAAAGAAAAAAAGCGAGGGTTTTAGACGTGCACATTTGTGCACATAGCGTGTGAAAGGTTAAAAAACCCCGCCACGTGCTACCGCACCTTTGTTGAATTCGACGAAACGTCTTAAGCCGGGCAACCTGTTTCCCCGGGCCACCAGTCGGACATTAAGCAGTGCCAGAAGCAGCTGGTGGACCAGCTGGTGCGTCAGATGCGGGACGGCTCCCCGGGACCCCCGACGCGGAGGATGCTAGGCCGCTGCCTGGCGACCCTGTTCAGCGTGGGGGACACCTTCCTGCTCTTCGACGCCGTCAACCAGTGCAACGACATCCTCCGCAATCGGGACGACTCTCCCAGCTACCTGCCCGCACGCCTGTACGTCTGCCTTCCGTCGTGGTACCTAAAGCACGTCTCCGACCGGCCTCTTTATCGCGTCCTCAATTGTGGGCCCTCGATTTTGCCTTCTGACATCGTAAAAGCGTTGTGCCATTGCCTGGCAGATAGTGGGGGAAATGCTGACGAAGAAAGCGAGGGGACGTAGGGATTGCCATTGTCATAGCGTTCCATCTTGTGTCAAACCTCGGTTTTTGTCAACTGTCTAGCTGCAAGCGACTTGCAGCGGGACAGGTGTCTGCTGCGCCCATCTACGCCGCCTAGCCACTGCCAGGCTCACGACGGACACCGGCGTGACGCCCTTACGGCGCCATCCGCCGGAAATCGATGGACCACTTTTGAGGGCGCAGTAAACAGACCAGTCGGAGTCGCGTTCCAGTCACTATACTTTCGTTGGGTTAGCGCTGCAAGGTACGAAGTGTCGTCTCGGATTGAGACACGTGGCGTTCCCCATCACCTTTCCAGAGCTGCCATCACAAGCACAGGTGCCATGTACGAGAAACTGGGTCGCATGATGGGCAGAAGCTACGACGACACCGTTCACATCCTCCTCAAGTCGCTCCGAAATGCGGAGGTATCGTATTGCCAGTTTTTTTTTACGACACCTCGTAGGGCTTGTTTGTCGTATTTGACGGTGTCTCTGCTCGAGTTAATGTGACTTGGATGCTACAGATATTTTTGGAACACTATGTGGACGTTTTGTTGCAGAAAGCAGATATAATTTGAGGGCACACCTTAGAACCATGCTGTAAAAAAAATAAAAAAACATGCTTTTCGTGTAAGGCTTGTCAAATTATGAGGCACTGGAGAAGACCAGCCTTCTGCATTAAGCCCTTATTTCTAACTCTTTTTGTTTGCATTCCACCCACTGAAAAGCTTGCGGGAAGGGCCTCAGCACGCACCTTGTATTGTTGCACTGCATTATTCTTCCACAGCATAAAGGCCGTCTGCTTTCGTCGCCATCACCATGGCAACGAAAGATGATTTTCTGCATGCCTTAAAGCTTAATAGTTTTGTAGTGAGCAGCCGCAGACTGTCGCCGTGAACGCAGGCGGGAGGGTGGGTTAACACACTCCACAGAGATACACGCGCCGTCCGAAAAGGTCATTCAGCGTTCATTGCCATGGTGACGGCAATGAAAGCAGACGGCCTTTTTGTTGTGGAAGATCACTGCGGCGCAGTAATATGAAATGCGTGCTGAAGCACTTCCCGCATGCTTTTCAATGGGCGGAACGCAAACAAAAAGCGTTCGAAATAATAGGCTGAACGCAGAAGGCTGGTTTTCTCCAGCGTCTTGTAACATGATAAACCTTACACGAAAAGCATGTTTTCTTGGCCATCCCGTAACGTGGTTCTAAAGTATCCAACTGTCAATTTTAGTTATAAAATTGAAATGTGAGTAGCTGCAATAAGTGTACACTTGAAATAAATACCCATGTATACATTGTGCCGTGAGTGCTCAAAGAGCCGCCGAAATCTACAGGGGAGATCGGAGGATGACGACGCCACAGAAATCTTTCCAAGCTATAATCTCTTTTAGCTTGTGATGGACAGCAGCAGTCGCTACGAACCATCGAAGCCAATCTACTAGCTCTGTGAACGTATCATGTGACAATGTGCTACGTGCATGCCCCCCCCCCCCCCCCCCCCCCTCTTTCCCCTTGAAGTCGGCTAACCAAGCACCGTCGCGCAGGAACATGATACAGTCGAATCTCGTCAGTTCGAACGCAAGAGGGACAGAAAATTTGTTTGTAGAGACGCATAGGATGGAACCTGCATATTAGTTTGAATTATCCGCAAGTTTGAATTAAGAGTTTGAATTAACGAGATTCTACTGTACGTGTGTAGGGTGGTATGTCAAGGCAATGAATTTCAGCCAACTCTGGGTGGTGTAGTTAGCTACATGGGAAGTAGAATAACGTCTGATCACAATCCACGTTCATCAGCAGGGCATTGCTCGATGGGAGACAGCAAAACAGAGATTATAGTTTTGTTTCGTTATCGACGCCATACCAAGATTTTCTTGGAGCACTTGGTATTGACGGTTTAGGTGACTCCTGTACATTCTGTTGGTAGGCCTTAGAGGTTTAATTAAATTTAGAAGTGCGGTTAGGTTGTGGTCCAAGGGAGACAGCTCCTAATCAGATGCTGAAGACCCTGGAATGCCGAAGTAGTACATGAACTCATCTTTCAACTGTAGACCTGTTTCCATTTCCAGTCGCAGTCTCGATGTGAGACCATGGCCACCATGGAGAAGATAGTTGCTGGCATGGGGGTGGCAGCAAGCCCAATCCACAAGGATATCTTCAAGGCTGTGCGCCACTGCATGACCGACCGGGTGTTGGCTGTACGCTGCGCCGCTGCTAAGGTTCGTACCATATCGTTTTGCTAAGTTGTTGGTCAATTGGTGCATCTTTTATTGTGCCCTTGAACAGTTGTAGGTGTTGAAGGAGGCATGAAATGGTACTGTATTAGAACTTCACGAGTTACCCTCAAGCGTTCTAACACAGATGTGGCAAAGGCCTATGAATGTGCAAATGCTAACGAGACAGAAGTCTAATTTCAGCTGTATAGCTTCAAGAATTAAAGCATGTTACCATATTTTCCGGTCTATAAGTCGCATAATTATATTAGTCGTACCCCCCTATAATTGCCTGTTTTCTCGAAAAAATTGGTATATAAATGTTTGAAATGGAAGCTTGGCCATGTTGGTAAGGTTGGTAAAACATACAGCAAGAACAGATGGGCCAGAAGAGAGAGGATGCACAATCAGCAATTGTCTGTCCTCTCTCTTCTGTCTCGTCTGTTTACGCTCTACATTGTCATGGCATATAAGTCACACCTTTGTGTAACTTGCACTTTGTGTGGCCGGCACTGCAAAACTGTATTGGTAAGCCCGCATATGTGCATGGTGATTTCAATATATGTATGGTCGGGAGCAGGCAGTTTTAATATTCTTGCCACTAAATCGGACAAGAAATATAGCCCCTGGGGTCATATTAAATCCTTGCTCGTCCCGCGGTTATAAAAGACAATGCATGTTGGTGAGTCGCACCATTGTGTAAGATGCACCGACTGAAATTTGTGAAAAGAACTGCAACTTATACACCAAGAAATTGTGTTTTTTTTGTTGTTGTTTGTGTCCTTCAGATAACATAAAGATTTGGTTGCAAGGTGCAACCAAATCCCTGCAATTACGCTTGCAATGCCACGTGGGGGTATTTTGATCAACTTCACCGGAGCCGGTCTGTTTAACTGAGACTTCGAAACACTGCGGCCGAATGTGACTCATGTGTTGGACACCAACCAACACTGCAATGGTGTAGCCAGGAATTTTTCGCCGGGGGTTGGGGTGGGAGGTTGAGGTGGTTGGAATGTCGATGACTTGGGGTGGGGGGGTGGGGCCAAAATTTCGGGGGGATGGGGAAGGGAGTTGAAGCTTCATAAGCCTCTCCCCTGGCTATGCCCTGGCAGCGCTCTCTCGGAGCTTTGCTTCGGTTTAGGTACTAGTAATGCCTTGACAGTCATAGTGCGGCAATAAAAATGTCCAACACCACATGTCCTCTGTCTCGTATCCAGGTCGCTCATAATTGTTTCACACGGTGTCCAGCTCTTGATATGTAGCAGTCGATTAGTCGTGACTGTTTTGTAAGGAACTTTATAGTGGTGTTTGTTTTAGCCCCTGTTTGTTCAACAAAATATTACGTTCAACGTTCTACTGAGCCGTGGTTTTGTAGGAGGCATTCCCCAAGAGGTGTCTATTATTAGTTAGTTTGCATGAAAAGCCAAACAATAAATATATAATTAAACTAATCAGTTTATCATTCTGCCCGGTGGGGTGCGCAGTGCCTGTTGGAGATGGTGCGGCACGCCCCTTTCCTGTACACGACGGACCTGGAGACGGTGGCTTCCATCTGCTTCCGCGCCTTCGAGGGCTCCAACTATGAAGTGCGCTGCACTGTTGCCAGACTGCTGGGCACACTGGTGGCTATCACGCAGCAGGCCTCCCAGGCACAGGGTTGGTGTCGCATTCAGTCCACACACATGCCTGATTGCTTCTTCTCATGCCCACTGCTTTTTGGAAGTTGCATTGTTTTAAGTATTCGTGCCTACATCATCTAGCGGCACAAACACTTTAGAAGAGGTCACTTTCTTCTTTTCTGTATCCTGCCGTTCTCGCTCTGCACACCCCATGCTCAGAACTGCCAGGGTATGATAAAGTAGTCTGGTAAAGTATTAGATCCATAACTACACCCACTTTATTAGCAGGCATTGCTGCTTTCTCTCATTTCTTTATATTATTGGTGGAATAGAACTTCTTAAAGGAAACTAATACATAGTAAAGGTATGAATATGTTGAAGAAAAGTTGAAGGACACTTGTAACACTGGTAGAGGCATTTAAGCTACTGATATAGATGTAGTAGAGAGGTTTCCTGTAAAAACTGACCGTTACTTCTGTTCTACCTCGAGCCAGAGACAATTCTTCCACATTTTTTCAGTTTCCTTAGGCTGTTCATGCCGTTCTCAGTTCCGGGTTTTCTTCATGGTGACAGCCGCTATTGGCGAGGATTCGCAGCGGATCCCGAGGTGTCTTTGGTGTTTTGTGTCTTGCGTACAATGTATGGTCTAGGCGTGTGGCCTGCTAAATTTAGCAAAAACTCTTCCCACTACATTAAGCTGGAAATCATTGTCAAATTGCGACATAATGCAGACTGTTTCCCATCTAAATTTAGCAGGGAAATTGTGACATCACGTGATATTGTTGTTTACGTGATGTGACTGTGACGTACTATCAGAATTTTCCGCTGAATTTAGCAGGAATCATTTCTCTATTAAGCTTTAGTAAATTTAGTGGGGAAATCGTCACGTAATACTGTGACGCCACGTCGCCATTTCCCACTGAATTGAGCGGGAAGCATTGCCCTGCTAGGATTAACGGGGAAAATGGTGACGTCGAGCAACAAAGTAACCCTTGCACCCTTGCCAAATTTCGACCGGTGGTGGAGAATGACAGTGTGTGGTCTGTGTGCGGAAGGTTGTGCAGTGCCACGGGTGTTGCTTCAGTTAATTTGCAAAAAGCTGCAAGACACTGGCGTTCATTTTTCTTCTTCTTCAGTTGGCAAGAACCGACTGGCCAGCCTGGACGAAGTGCTGGCGCTGCTGGCCTCGGGTTTTCTCCGGGGCGGTATCGGCTTCCTCAAGGGCAGCGCAGGCGAGATGATCAAGGGCGGCTCCTCGGTCAGCCGAGAGATACGTGTCGGCGTCACTCACGTGAGTTACCTTCTCCAAACGTTTCAAGATCTACAACCGAAGGGAGTCGAGATATGAATAGGAAAGGTAAAAGGCTGCCTCAGTGGCTCCGAGGCAAGGCGCCAGCCTACGAATCCCCAGGTGGCAGGTTTGAATCCTAAAGTTGCAGGTTCGAATCCTGGCTGAGGTGCCCGCAGTCTGATGTGGGTTTATTGTTGAGAAGGCACCGTGAAACCGAGATTTCGGTTGCACATCAAAGGATCCCCAGGTCATTGAAATTGTTCCTCAGTCCTCCGTTGGGGTGTGCCACAGGCCTTTCATCAGTTTGGCTCGTAAAACCCCCCAATTTGAAGGAAGGTGAAAGTGGGCACCGTCTTGATTAGTGCCAATCCAACTCGTTCTTTCTTACATTGTTGGGACTTCGAGAAACGACCTTAGTAATCATCCATATTCCTGAAATATCTTTAACATGCACCACGTAGTAGCGACGCACGACTGCGCGCCGGTACGATGCTCGTTCAGGTCGAAACAGGCAGGGGCGGAGGTCAAAGAACCTTTGATTCCCAGGTCCCGCAGCGTGAGTTAGAACAGACGTTCGTCTCATCCGTTCCTCAAGTTTTTATGTGTCTTCCGTTTTCCGAAATGCTTGCTCCTACATGATCTCCTCCGCAGGCGTACGTGGTGCTGTTCCAGCGGCTGGGCGGCCTCTGGCTGGAGCGCCACCTCCCGGCAGTGCTCACGCACCTGCTGGAGTTGGTGGGCCACCCTAAGGCGGTGCAGACGCACGTAGACGCGGTGTACAGCCGCAAGTGCGTCTCCTTCGCCCTCCGCTCGGTCCTGGGCAAGATGCTGGGCGACAAGGCGCAGGCCGCCGCCTGCAAAGACCTCGTGCAGGTCGTGGTGCGGCACCTCAACTCGGGTATGTTCTTCGGCGCGAAAGGAGTTTTTCGCGGGGCCGCCTGAGGCGCCTCGCTGATCGCCCCGATGTTTGCACGCAAAGGACGTTGAAGGCTGGTTTGCACCACACTTGCGTTTGAGCATGACCGCGTGCGTTGCGAGCGCTGGCAGGCGTTTACGGCAAGCGTGGTCGTTGACGGGGTGGGAACAGCGGGGGGAAGTTTCAGTTGTACCGCTTCCAGCGCGGGCTTCCGACTTAGGCCGACGCTTCAACAACTCATGCACCTCGAGCACACACGCGCAGCCAAAGCGCGGTGGAAGCATGGCAAGGACGGACGTTTGAGAGACACGCCCTGCGGCTCGCACCCTGTCTGTGGCGACCGTAAAATCTCGTAAGAATGCCTGCCCAAGGGGAAGAGGTAAATGGTGTGAAATATGGGGTGGGCTATCCTTGGGGGTGCGACAGCAAAACTTTATCAAAAATTAATGATGAACACTGGGGCACCCTCTGCAAACCATGTGACACTGGAACTGATACCGCTGATCACGGACACGGCAAATTCGCGTTTTACGATGCGGTAGACATGTGGGAATTCGCTACGAACTCGTGTGTTGAGGGAAAGTATACCGCAGGCTGCAGACGCAGCAGATTCGCGTCTCGCAGTGCGAAGGACCCGCAAAGACCCGCCGAGAACTCGCATTTCATGGGAATGGATACTGCAGATTGCAGACACGGCAGGTTTAAGTTCCACGGTGCAATAAACATGCGGGAACCCACCACAAACTCGTACGTCACGGGAATTGATATCGCTCGCGCGGAGGTTGCGAACAAAAATGTGAGAATCTACTACAAACTCACGTGTCATGAAAACAGGTACCGCAGATTGTGGACGCAACAAATTTGCATTTCACGACGCAGTGTACGCACAGAAACAACTCGCATGTTACGGGAAGCCGATATCACAAAGAAGGGGGAACTTGCTACGAACTCGCTTGTCAGACGTACCGGTACCGCGAATCACGCGGTTGATGCGGTTGCCGTCGGACATCGCGCAACATCCGACGGGAATCGGTGGTGGGCAATGTTTAGAAATTTCTTGAGTTATGAATATTCAGCCAGAAAAACTGGGACGGGCAGTCTCACGGGGGAGGGCATCCTTACGGAATTTTACGATATACTGGTAGCAGCATTGTGCCTTGAACGCATCTCCAACCTGTCTGCTTGCCGCGTCCAGAGAGGCTGTCCCTCAGTTTCCGCCTGACGATGTTGTAGAGGTGTCACATTGTCACTGGCCGCGATACCGGTGGTGTCGCAGCAGCGGTGGTGGAGACACCCGTTCTGCTGCAGATTCACGGTCCACGGAAGCTTCGGCAGCCACGAGTTGGGACTCCCTGACGACGACGACGATCGCATTTGCTCGTGTTTTTTGCCAGGACTTCTTGCGACGGCCGCGAGGATCGGGACGTCTGACGACGCGACGCGTCGGCTTTATGACCTTATTTGTTGTTACTTCGGGACAACTTTTGATGCGCTGTGGGATGGGGCCCTAAACATACCAGTCGAAGACTCTTTCCGGACATTGTAGCGGTAATAATAATAATAATAATAATAATAACTTTATCTCCGTCGATTATAATGGGGGGCTCAAAAGGAAACTCCAGTAGTCTGACTCAAAAAATTCAAGTATCAAGCCTGGGATCTGCTTCCAAACTGCATATATAGCTAGACTGAATGTTTTTGCATTTATTATCGAGATCAAATCTAAGCACTACATACGACAAACGGTCACCTATAACTAGGATTCCTTGTTTCCGGGATTTATTCTTCGAATTCTAAGTTTTTTTTTTTTTTTTTCCCCGGAATCTGTGTTTTTTGGCGTTTATTTTCGATGCTGGTCAAGAAACCTTGGCTTGTCGGGGCTAATGTTATAAAGCGACTGCACATCTATGAATTTACGAATCCGTCCAAGGTCCACGGAGCTTAGTACGCCCGCGACCCATGCACTCAAAAAAGGAAGAAGGGAAAAAAGGGAGAAGACGACAGGGGCCCAGGGCAAGGGACGCGGTTCCCAAAGGAAAAAAAAACAAAAAAAAACCTCAAGAATTGACAGTATGGGCTGCATTCGCGGTCACGTAAACAATACTGCAGATTTCTTTCCTTCAAAAATGGGAATTTCTCTATTCAAGGGCAGCTCCAATTCGGGCTTTATCCGTTTTTCAGAATTCGGTGAAAACCTCTTCGGTGGTTATTTATGGGGGTTTGTCAATATTTAATTGGAACCTTACTTATAACATTGTCAGAAACATTTTAGCCTCACGGTAAAAGAAGGGTGCTTAAAAGAGTATCAAAGTATATGCGCAGGCTGGAAGTGTTTCAGGGCTATGTGATAGATGGTGCCGGTGGTCACAAAAGTAAATGGTCACAAAGGAACGGAACACATTTAGACACACCCAAACGAAAGTGTGCAAACCAGCCTTCACTCGTCTGAAATCAGCAGAGCGTAAAAAAAGAAAGACCCAAAGTTAGTCGTCGAACTGCACGAAACTCGGCATGTGTCCTTGCCGACACGTCGAGTCGAGGTATAGTCTCGTCCCTTCGACGAGGGCTGCGCATAAAAGAGATCCTCCCCTGATCGGTGCCTGTCCTGACCAGTCGACCTGTGCATTGTCTCTCGACAGATGCCATTCTTGAGAACAACGGAGGCAAAGAAGGTCAGCAGGAGGTGGCCTTGAGTCAGCACATTCTGGTGTGCGCCCTGCACGAGCTGGGCTGCCTCGTCGAGACCCTGGGCACGACTGCCGTCTCCACCCTCTCCGACTCCTCTGTCGGTACGTCTCGCTTGGTCATCTTCGATCGAATTGTCTACCGTGTTCGGTTTACGAACGTATGTGCGTCCTGTCCTGCCAGGAAGCCGCCGCTAACACCACAAGCCCTCTTTCCTCCAACTTTTGAAGAAAAACATTACAGGGCATCAAATTGATGGTCGAGGCAAATTTGTGGGAACCACATTGGTGATTATCTATGAATGCGATAAGTTCTTATCGTTGCGCACCGCCAAATTTAGCAGGGAAACTGAATTAGTGCATAGGCCGTGACAACAATTTTCCCGCTAAATTTAGCCGGAAAAATTAATTGATGCATTGGTCATGGGACCTGAAGTTACATGACGTCAGGTTTTGTGACATCTAAGGACCTGACGACCTTAAAAGAAGTCAGGCTCTTAGAGCTCGACCTCAATTACTACCGACATCCTAGAGGACGACTTCAGAGACGACATAGAGTCTGGGCAACCTCAAGGACAACGTCTAGGACGACCTCTAGGATGATGTCAAGGTCATTGGGTCCTTCAAAAGGGGTGCAAATGTGAAGGAGTGCGTACTGCCACTTTGCACACTCGCGGCACAATGAGGTGCAAGCACAAGGAGCTCAAATGGTCTAGTGCGCATACCTACTGTGCCTCACGAGGCCGGAAAACAGGATAGCCGTTTAGCTGAAAACTTTGAGTAGTAGCTTAATAATGCTATCGCATTAAGAAAACGAGGTGTGGGTGATGTCAAATCTTCTACACTTTAAAGCGGGTGCACCGGTAACTTGGCTCAGATTGCACAGTTTTGCGTCAGCGATCGTCCGGGGCTCGTGTTCGTCAGTGAGGATGCGAGTTCTGGCCGAATGCCGATGTAGTAATCATGTGACGCTTTTTCGTCACAAGAGTGTGAAACCGGAAACTGCTAGGGCCCAGCCATATGACGCATTCTGCATTAACAAACTCTGTTCAGTATAGAAAGTATCTATTAATGCGGAATTGCACTCTTGCTGAAGCTAAATCTCACTTAGCCTGGAAAAAAGTGAGCAAAGCGTGACTGATTGCCGAACACTTGCCTCGAGAGCTCTGCCGACCATACAATGCAATTGTGAAAAAGAAAAAAAAAAAAAAGCAGGAGGAAGGGCTCTGAGACACTTCAAGAAAGCTTCACCAGCGTTCAAGTCGAATTTGTATTTGACTTGAAAAAATAAAATGATTGATTGATTGAGCTGCAAAAGCTCCCAAAAACAACAAGGAAAAAAGAAAACGGTACAAAACGAGGATATGGCAACACTAACACAGCATCATATGCCTGGAAGGCAGAGACTGGATTTAGCGTCGGCAGCGTCTCTCATAAAACACAATTTTTGCATATGACGGCTTGATCGATAGATAGAAATACAACTCCAAATTTTTATCAATACCTAAATCGGACAAGCAAAGGAAGCGGTAACGCAGAATATATTCTGTGTTGCTTCGCGGTGACGTACCAGAGACAAACTTGGTACGCACTTAACGCCTCGACGGCTGAAACGTCGTCGTGCTCAGCGTCCCCGAAAGAATGCGCCACACAAGCTGACGCTCGAACAGGAGTAGGATGCAAAGTTTCCATCTCTTGCGGTTGCACACCGCATACTTGACCCTTCCGTTTTGTGTCTCCCTGTTTCCTTTGAAGTGCGTCCCCTTTCCCCTCGTCTCCTGCGCACTCTGCTACCGTACGTAGCAGCACCCTTACTCGACACTCCTAGACGAGGCCATAGTGCCTGATTTTCACTGTTGCCTACCGAAGCTCGGCACAACAGGCCGAGCTTCAGCTGGGACTTGTGTTCGATCAGCGAGGGCACAAATTGGAGCTAAGCGCTGACACAGCACTCCTGCGATGCTCTTCCCATTATGGGAGTTTGTTACAGGGAGTGGCTCTACTCTGTTTCAGAGAGTCCGACCGTAGCCGACACTACGATCCGACGGAGTGAGTAGAGCAGCGTCAAAAGTGCATCGTTGCGGCGCTCGTTGTCTTCGTGCGTTTGCTAACGACAATTAAACCAGTCGCACACAGTTAATGCACTGTGGCCCTGCATTCTTCTTTGTTACTGATTGTTTGAACCAATACCACACAGAAAACCAAACGCGCGGACAAAGGGAGCGCCGGGCTGACACACTTTTGACGACGCTTGATTGACTCTGTAGGATCGTTGCGTCGGCTGCGTTTGAACTTTAAAGTGAAACGGAGTATGGGAGCCAGCCATAAAGCACGTCTCGCGCTAAAAGTATTTCACGTTTCACTCGCCATTGGTAGCGCCCCCAGTCAATTCTTGCATCCCACCATTTCACGCCGTTCGTGTCGTTCTTCAGGGCTGGTGGAAACGGTGTCCTCGGTGCTGGTCCACACAAGCCCCGCGGCGCGCCTGGCGGCGGCATGGTGCCTCCGCTGCGTGGCGACGGCCGTTCCGGCGCAGCTGACCCCTCTCCTCGACCGCTGCCTAGACCAGCTGGAGTCCCTCAAGTCGATGCCGGATGCCATCTCGGGATACTCGGCCGCCCTGGCTGCACTCCTCGGGTCTGCGCGCCACACGCCGCTGGGGCTGCCCCACAACAAGGGAAAAGTGAGCGGAATTTTAACGCCGAATGCGTTTTAGGGCTGGATTGGAAGCCCAGAGCAGTGGTTTTCGAAATTTCGGCCATTACGGACCCCACTGACCCAGTCGGAGGCTGTTCGAAAATTCCCAATGCATTCTGCATCAGAGGTCTTGCGCAATGCCATAGAAGGGCTTTTTTTTAGAGCGTTCTTTTGTATTTAGCGTGGACGCACCTCCGTGAACACTCTTGAGGACCCCTGTGGGTCTGCGGACCACAGTATGAGAACCACTGGCCTAGAGCGTCACGAAGCATTGTAACAAATATTTAAGCATGTATTGATCATATTTGATGAGCTGTATTAAAGCTTGACATGGCGGGTGTAACAGCTTCAAAAAACGAGGACGATAAAAGGAACGGACACAACAGGACAACAGCCGTAGAACAAGGTTACTGGTGACAGAAGAAGAGCCCGATGTGGAATAAATAAACTGCAGCACGGTGTTGAAGCGGGCGAGTTGGTGAAAGTTTGACAGGGTGCGTGTCTGTTTCTTATATGGTTCTCGTTTTTTCAAGCTGTTACACCCTCCATGTCAATCTTTTACCAACTCGCCCAGTTCAACACCTTGTTGTATTTGAGCTCTGCATGATCTCAGGAGCTCTGCCTGAGTCTGGGCCCCGGCCCAGGCCCAATACGTGCTTTATCTTCCAGTGTCGAGGCATCTTTAGACAGGTTGGACCGGCGAGAACAGTGTGATGCTATACCATGTGACTGCTCATCTCATTGACATCACGCATCGCATAAGAGCCACATTGTCACGAATGACAAATGATGACATGGCAAATTAACTGGAGAAACTAAACGTTTAATGAGGGGAATTCGTGGCTGAAACATAATAGAAGGTTAGCGTAGCATGCGTCGATTTGGGTGGAACAGCAGGATTGACCGCTGGGGCGAGACTGACTCCGGCTCGCCACGCCGAGTCCCTTATGTACACGCGTCGGTTTCTGGAACAATCGGCGTAGAAGGTTCGGCACGTAGAACATTCTAACCTCGAATAAGCAGCAGGTTTTTCGAATTTACCAGTATGTGACATTTACAGAAACAACAAAAAGACGTATGCACGGCCAGGCATCGAACCTCGGCTCTTTGCGTGGGAGCCCAGCACAATAACCATTCGTCCAAGGGCACACTGCCTACTTGGCTAGCTGGCCACGCGGCAATATGAGGTAGTATGGTGCACAAAGAAAAAAATATCGCGAACCACAGACGAAGTATGGTTCGTGCGGGACACATTTTCTGCTCCCTGGTCTTCGTCAGCATGATCGAGCTTTGTAATTTTTTTTTTATATGTATCTTTTTATTTGAGTTTTAAATAGTGAATGAAAGTCTTCTTTTTATGTATTCCTGATAGCAAATTTTGTCGTTTTGCGTCCTACACATGCAGGCCCTATTGAAAAGGCTAGCAGTATGGTCTAAATAAAGAAGTAAATAAATAAATATAGTAAGCAATGAGCCTCGATTGTGCTCCCAGATGATCTTCAACCTCGCCGAGGACCTGCTGCGGAGTGCGTCGCAGAACAGTCGCCTGTCCCTGCAACGTACGCAGGCCGGCTGGCTTATGATGGGGGCCGTCATGACTCTCGGTGAGCTGGCAGCTGCAACTGCTCATTCAGCTTTCCCAATGTCTTGGAAGTGCTTGACTGTGGAAAGAAGGGCAGACCGACAAATGTCCTGGCGAACTGCCGTTTAGTTAGTTCCTTTTATTGTCTCCGTACAAGGTTAGAATTTCTGAGGATCGGAACTATAGGATCCTTTTTACGACCGTTTTCATGGCCTTTTATTTTAGTTTGTTAGCGTGTCTGGAGGTCTGGTCGGTTAAGGAAGCGATGGTCATGTGCGAATTGTGGATGCTGAGCTCGAAGTGAACTCGAAGCAGGTAGTGGTTTTGGCCGAATATTTTAGAGTCGAATGTTGAACAGTTTCTCCAAGCCTTTCGCTGCTGTTGCACCATGCTTAAACAAAAACCCAGCAAAACTCTTGAAGGTTGTTCCCAAGCTTCCACTTGTTCACGTAAAGCTAATTTTTTATCCAACTAAATTTATTGACTGTGACCTCAGAAATTTTGATGTCTTGGAAGGTCAAGTAAATGATGGACTTGATATAAAATTATACATTAGAGATGCCCAGCTATACCTAATTGAGTGGATTTGCAAATCTTGCTCTGTGCAAATATTCTTTCTTTAATGTTCAATATAAGAAAGAAAAGAATCACAAATGATGAATGCATGTTGTCAGGGCAGACCTGCCTAACATATACTCTTGCATAACTACCACAGTTTAATTTTTAAAATATTACTTCGATGCAGATATAAAATTCACAAAGTTTATGTTTCTTTTTTTTTTCTTTTTTTTAAAACACCTTTCAAAGCGTGGACTATTCCACTTTGAAAGTGTGCTTTTCTCCCAAGCACGCGGTAGACCCCATTCATTATTAGCACCATCTCTCGGCGACCATGTGCGCTTCCGTGCCATCTTTCGAAACTTCCCCACCGTCCCGGCTCCGCCTGCTTAGCGTTCTGTGCGCTACGTCTTGTGGCGTTGCTTTTTCGGGTGGGTTAGTGGCGTCAGTATTTCAGAATGCACCTTACATTAGCAACAGTTGCGTTGCTTGCTTTCAGAATGACCGCAACGATGCCAATGACATAGTCACCGGGATAACTGCCGCACAGAACGTGACAAGCAATGTAAGAAGTCGTGAGACGATCATGAGCCGCAGCTGCCCCGGTGTCTTTGTTGCTGCTCTCGTTTTGGCGACTTTAGAGGCGGCCGATACAAACACGTGACCCAGCCTTTAACACAGTAACGTGGACTGCCACATATCAAGAACATTTGACTGAGCTCACAGTAGATGCAGGCGGCGTGCTGAGCTGTATATAGAGAGTGTTTGGTCAATGGAAGGAGCCGGCGGAAGTCGGGGCGGAGCGGCAAAAGCAACGGCGCCAACAGCGCCGCATATTCTCTCGTGATGATCCTGCGAAGTAAAAACATCCAAGATGACCTTAAAAGAGGCGCATACCGCGGCGCAGGTATTTTTTGTTTCTGGTTGAGGCTGAAAGTACATGAATGTATAATTGTAAGAGATTGATGGAAATAGGGTGTTTCAAGGTGCCGAGTGCGTTTACTGAGCCAGAAGAGGTGACTTCGACGAGAAAAGTTTCCTGACACATGAGGCGAAACTGCAAAACTCCCACGGAGCCGAGTCCGTGGTTTTTACCGTTCACTTTGTCGTGGCCGCGGCTGTGACTGCAATCAAAAGAAAGATAAAGTGCATTTTGAATGTCGCCGTGATGATAACGTCACATGCCTTGCCCTTTCAGTGACGAAGAGTCGCAAATTTCAATTCTAGCATGCTGAAATTAAATACTTAAATGCATCTTTACACCGAAATTGTGACTGGATAAACTAAGCTCATTGCCTCTTCTAGGAAAATACTTGTGGCTGGTGATTAGTCACAAGTGCCGTCAATCAATGAGCTCAAGGTCATTGAAACAATTTCAGCCAATGGCGTGCCCTTATTGTCGCCCTATTCTTACCAATTAATGACCGAACCCTCTATGTGTGCGGCTCTGGCGGCATGGGCCCTGTCAATTTGACACTTTGAGAGTCCAAGTAAAACGCTATGATTATTTCAAGATTTGTTCTAAGAATTCAAATTGAAAGGAAAAACAATGCAATTCATGAATTTACTTTGGTTTATTCGTTATTTTCCTGTTGGTTGCTCAGCAAGACACAGCATTAGTGCGGCATGACTTTCATCCTCTAGCAGCGCTCTACCCTCAGCCTCAAACATGGGTCGCCATGTTTGAGGCTGCTGAGGGAGGTTGGCACAACATACAACAGATGGAGCTCGAATTTGAATAAGATATATTGTAATACTCATACTTCTCCGAATGGTGATTGCATAAGGTTACCTCAAAAAAGTGTGCTTCTCACCGAGCACCGGTGCACTGTGAGGAAGCAACACACAACGAGCTCTCTTTTGCTGGTGTTGCTTCCCCACAGCGCACCCGTGCTCTGTGAGAAGCGCACCCAATGGGGTTAACCCGCTGCGATCAACACCCGGAAAAGTATGAATATCGCCAATAAGTGAACAAACTGTCTCTTTTTGTCACAAACTAATAAATGAATGTGTTCATTCGTGTTGCAAAGCAAAGAGTGAATAAGTGCATCGTTCATTCTTGTCACGAAGGAAAAAGTGAACATCTGTGTGCACTCTCTTCTCGAGATGTTCCTTACACAAGACGTGCCAAACGGTTCCAGGGCCTCCCGTGGTGAGGAGCCTCCTGCCGCGGATGCTGCTGCTGTGGAAGAACTCCTTCCCGCGTTCCACCAAAGAGCTTGAATCCGAGAAAGTTCGAGGGGACGCGTTCACCTGGCAGGTGACCCTCGAAGGGCGATCGGGAGCGCTCAGCTGTGAGTCCACACCGCCTCTTTTGCTTTGACTTATTTCTCTCTTTCCACTCTTTTTCTTTCATCTACAAAAGTCACCTTGCTCAAACATTTTTTGCAGGATTTACTTGGAGGTGTTCTGAAACGATTTAGATCTAACTTGATGGCCGAAACAAATGGCGGATACAACGGTGCCTCGAAAGTACTTTCCAGCTGATGTGTTTAGTGTTGTATTGGCGACACGATCCAACCGTTGTGCCCCTAGTGGCTTAGTTGAGAACTAAACCCTCGGGGAACAACAACGGCGTAAATTATTTGTTTGTGTTTCTGACGGAACGCTCTGCTGACGTAGCCGAATGCTGCGTCATCGTTTTGCTGGGACTCATGCTCCATCATTGAAACACCATTTGAACGCGAGTCTCAGCAGAACGCTGACCTCATGTCCGACCTTTGCTTTGTGCTCGATCGAGAAAAACTACGTAAAAAATCCAGCTTACTTGCCTTGTGTTGGGGTACCCCCGAGCTCCATGGAAAGCAAAATTTAAACTTGTCTCGATCTCTCTCTCGAATCCGGAGATCACGGGAGCGTCTCATGTGTGCAGCGCATCCAACCCCGCGACCAAGCATAGCAAATTATAACGCGCACATAATACATGCACTACACATTCCATGCTCTTCGGGTTCATCGGAATGATTGAGCCGAGTTTAAACTTTTTAACACAGAATGTGTTTATGGGTTGGATTTCATGGAAAAGCGTAATGCTCGAGTGTGACGAAAAGCGTTGCACACTTGGCCAAGACAGCGTAAAGGATGCATAGTCCGCAGCAGGCAATGCATAAATGACGGAGCACATTGGAGGCCTAGTCAGTCGTCATAATTCATACATAAATATACCGAAGAAGAAACAATTGTAAACCGGAAAGATTGACCAAGGAGCCCAGGAGGAGTCGAACCTCAGACATTGCAATCCACAGTCCGACATTTTTGCTTGCTGCCACAAGCTGGAGACGAACTAGAGGGCAAGGAACTGGACTAAGCGTGACTTGCCGCAGGTGGTCGCCTTCGGTAGCACGCAACTGTCCGCGGCGAGTGCTACTCAGTCCAGCATATTTGATTCTGCATACTCTGCATACTTAGTCTGCAGGCAACCATCAGAGGCAAGTTATATACCCAGTCCAGCGCACTTAATGCGGAGGCTACAGTCGCCGGCAGTTATACTTAGTCCAGTAGGCTTAGTCTGCGGGGGGACCGTCGGCCGCAAGCCCTGCTTAGTTCAGAATACTTGGTTCAAGGGCCACTGTCAGCAGCAAGTCATACTTATTCGAGCATACTTAGTCTGCAGGCAACCATGGACGGCGATTCACACTTAGTCCAGCGTACTTAGGTAGTCTGTAGATGACGGTCGTTGGCGATCTATATTTAGTCCATCATACTTAGTCAGCAGGCGACCGTCGCCGGTACTTTATACTTAGTCCATTATGCTTAGTCTGCAGGCAGTCGGCAGCGGTGAGTCATATTTAGTCCAGTGTACTGAGTTTGCGACAGTTGGCGGCAAGTCACACTTGGTTCATCGTAATTAGTCCGCAGGCGATTCTCGGGGGCGAGTCATACTGAGTTCGACCTAATTATATATCTTGTCACAGCCGGCGCTATGATGTCGCGGAGTCAGTCAAGCGGTGCAAAAAGTGCATAATCATGGTGCTCGTATATTGATGGGTTTGCCATCTCCGGTCAAACCAAACACGCGAGAAAAAAAAGGCCGGGTTCGCGGTGCTTCATTGTGCGCAGTTGGTTCAGTCGGTGACGGCAGACCAACAAAGACGATCAGCACCGTGACGATGCACTTTTCTGACTGCTCGATTTGCCCCTCCAAATTGTAGTGTCGACTGCGGTCAGACTTAAAGGGAAACGGAACATAGTTTGTCTGCAGGTGGCCGTCGGCGCGCACAGCCGGTTCCCGACGCTCTCCACGTGGACTCGCGACATCGCTAGACGAATCGTAATGTACCAAAGGATAGCGCAGCGGGTGTACGTCGGAACTTCGGGCAAAATTCAATTGATATTGTAAAAGGTGCTGCAAAAACCTCTTCTTTTCACGATTAACTTCAATTGCCACGAGGGGCTCCTAAAAATTCAAGAGTACTGAGAATTCAGCACGTGCCCAGCGAAGAAGCGGAAACCATGGGAAACTCATAAAACATGGCCGTGACACAGTCTACTCCCAAATAAATCTAAACTTATATATATTGAGGTATTTAGCACACGATGTTGAGAGATGGAGAACAGGAGAGAAAGGATCGCCACTCGTTACAACTATGTTTAATGACAGGAAAAGAAAGAGAAAGAAAAAGACAGAATGATCTGATCGTTCTGAAAAACCCGGAAATCATGGGAGTATGTTGTGTGTGCAGCGAGTCCGAAACCACCCAAAGCTTTCGCAACCGAACATAGCGAATCATAATGCACGCATAATACACGCACAAAACATTCCGTGCTCCCCAGTTTCTTAAAATATTTGAGGCAAACTTTAATTTTTTTGTTCTTCCTCCCAGCTATGGCAAGCTTCCTGAAACACTGCAAAGAGCTGGCCTCGGATGAGATAGTTAGGAGAATTTTGTCACCCGTGGAGTCTGCACTGCTCATGCTGTCCGGGTAAGTGGCAGCTTGTGTCTCGTTTGATTTGATTTGTGTCGCTGCCAAAGCGACACAGAAAGATGTTAACAGTCTCCCACATACATTAGACATTGTAGGTAGGTGTTTGTGGGTAGCTTTGGATCTTTTTTATGCTCTAATCTGCTTGTTGCCACCAGTCGTGCCTCATTACAGGATTTCCAAGAGTAGCTGCATTCGATTTACCTGCTCCTTTTGCACCGGTGCAGAAAAGTGCAAGGCAATGTACTTCCGGTCGTATCTTAATACTGTCACGAATGATGAAGTGACGAACCTTTTAATGGGCCGAACTTGTACCCAAAACAAAATATAAAAAGGTTAGCGTCGCGGGCGTCGATGTCGGCGAAACAGCAGGATCGAGCGCTGGGGCGAAACTTGACTCCGGACCACCACACGGAGCACTTTTTGTGCCTGCGTGGGTTTCTGGAACATTCGGCGTGTAGAACATTCGTAACTCAATCAGACGACTAGGTTCTTGAACTTACGAGAATGTCAAGTTGAAAGAATAAATAGAAGAACAGTCCGCTCACTAAAAACCAAACCCGGAGCCTCCGTATGATAGCCAAGTGCGGTAACCATTCGACCACGCGCTCGCTCGGCAATGCGCGCGGCAATACACATCCTGGAAGTACACTGCCCTACGCTTTTCTGAACCGGTGCAAGAGGCGCAGGTATTAAATCGATTGAAGCTACTACTAATGAATAGGTTAGATGCTACATTGCCAAGGTTTAAGCTGAGCTGAAAAGCCCATCGCATCTTTGTTTTCTTCGTGAAACATGCATTTACTATTTAAAATTAACAGTAGCAAAGCGAAACATGCTTTGAGAAAAGTTTGTGTTAACCTGGTGCAAGAATAGAGTTAAGTCTAGAATAAGAAGAATTTTTATTTTTCCACAGCGGTGCCCCTTCCCGGCAAAAAATGCTCATGCGCAAACACAAAACCCCACTCTAGAGCCGAGGCACCTCTCTCCCTCTCCTTATCGTTCCCCATGCACAGCCAAGCTCTCTCATTCCCCCCCCCCCCCCCCCATTCCCTTGCGAAATACCCATGTTGATGCACTGTGTGGACACGGCCCCTCGCCTCCCCGCTGCTGCCGCCCAAAGTATGTTAGCGAGCTGTTCTGTGAAGGCGTTCCGCAACTTTACAGAACAGTTTGTGTACATACTTTCGCTTCTTCCACCCCAGCCGTCGTCACAGGCACCCCCATCCTGAAAAAGTGTTTCAGCAAAAAAACGAAAAGCATGTCTCTTTGTCCTCCTCTAACACATGCAACGTCTGGTGCAATTGTTCCACCAAAGCAGACATCTCCTCACACACGTCTCCTACATCAATTCCACTAAAAGCAAAGAACCCATTGCAAACATTGTAAAGCACACTGGCTGAAGGCACATCTTCAACATGCCTTTCCACAATGCAGCAGCTACCGTCGTCATCTGCAACACACTTTATGTGGTCGTTTGCAATTTTCGCTTGCAGCTAACATTGCCCACTTCCCGTCAGTTGCAGGTTTTTCTTGACAAAAATACAGCTGCAAAGATTGTTTCCCTTTTACCACAGAATATGATATAGGACTGGATGTCATGAGAAGAGCAACACCCTCCGCTCGAGCTGAACACTCATCATTTAAGCAAAATAGACCCTATGAGGCTACATTGCTTACATGACCTTGACAACAGGGTGTCGCACGACGCCAACTTGGCACATGACATTGCAACTTCACGTGACATCCCTCACACACACAGCATGTGCCCACTCATTCGCAACACATTCCTTGTGTACTTGAGTTTTATCAAACATGACTGAGACAGGTGTGGAGGCTGGTGGCTCTCGAAACTTGGGTCGAAGTCGGACAGAAACATGACGTGGCGTATTTGTTGCGTAGGATTGGACTGACCATCAAGTCGTACGGCCAGCACCTGAAAGCCAGCGCAGCCATGGTGAGGCTGCGCCTGTACGAGACCATGTCTCTCCTGCCGCCGCAGTCCTACGAGAGTAAGTGTACCTTGGGTTGCTCACGACGTGTAGAGTACCTCATACTTACGCCGTTTGCACAACGTCGATCCCACAATCTGATGAAGGCTCGTCAAGGTGAAAGTGCCGTGTTGCCAAGATTCCAGCGATGATCTAAAGGTCTCCAGGTGCTCTGTGCTTTGCTGGGCTCTGCCAGATGCCTTTTGTTGGGTCGACATCTAAGACCCCTATCTCTTGCTGCGTCAATGAGGTAGAGGCCACTCTCTAAAGTGGAGGATTAGTGGCCGAGTGCGTCGACGCATCACACCCCGGAGCGCATGCAGCGAAAGCTTGCACGGCGGAACCTAGGGTTTCTGGGCTTGGTCACCACCCCTCTTTGCTTGGATCTGGAAGAGCATCAAACTGGCGTGCAGTAGTGTATCACTGCTGCGGGGTGCATGTCAAAGACCTCAGGCTAGCAGCAGTATAGCACTGGCAAAACTTCTCATCCGCGGCGGAGACACCAGACGCCGGCTTGGGCCAACCAACTTCCCGCCGCCTAAACAAACACGCAATGCAATTACTTTTACTCTCTAAAGTTAGGATCAAATAAAATATGGTCACAGAAAATAATAAAATATGGTCACAATTAGCCCAAACAGCAAGTGCAGAAAGTCTGCCAAAGTTTTACGCAATTACTTTTACTCTCTGAAGTTAGAATGAAATAATTATGGTCACCGAGGACAGAAACATAGTAGCTCAGTTAGCCCGAACAGCGAGGAAAGTCTGCCAGAGTTTTAACCTCATTTTGGGGCAGTTGACCGGTTGTTTTCCACCTTCCAGTCTGTAAGTTATTGCGACGCTTTTCGCTTCTTTTTTGCACACGACAGGCAGTTACAACAACCTGCTGCGGCTGCTGGTAGCCGAGTTCACGCTCACGGAGAACCAAGCCAACACCACCACCTCTCTGCTCCGCAGCCTGTGCCACTCCGATGACAGCGTCATCCTCGGCTCGTGGCTACAGGAGACGGACCACAAAGCCATAGAAGATCAGGTGTGCTTTTGTCACGGCTCCGGAATGTTTCTTGCTTCCCCTGTTTGGCAACTTCGTTTTTTTTTCGGAGTCGCTATGGTCACTGGCAGGATGAGTATGCCAGGGCATTCTTTTTTGGGCACTCTGCCTCTAGCACGCGCTCCTTGCTTTCCGCAACAAGCGCACAAGGTGCGCACGCTCACAAGATGTCAAATTGTTATCGAAGCTAGGAACTAGGAAGCTTGTACTGGAGGCAGGATGACTTAAAGTCGTCCCTGTTGTTCTTGCCTCTTCAATGGCTATAGACGCTTTACACATGCGCCAAATTACAGCAGCCATTAATGACCTTCAGTTGTCTTTCCCAGATGCCAAGCAACTAAAGCGGGTGTTGACGAGCCTCCACAAAAGTCATTGCTGTGGAGAAAGACACAGCAGAACCTAAAAGGGCAATAACCTGCCCTGCTGTGTTAATGATCAAGTGAAGTAATTGTAATAAAAGGTAACAAAAACTGAAGGTCACTTATGGCGGCACCCATGCACAGCTGCTGCAAAGCATCTATAGAGACGTAGTAGACATTTCGGTACTTTATTGCAAATAGGACGCCTCCGCCCATCATTGCCTTTACTCATATAAGCTGATGTCATGCACCAGAAATGAACGTCAAGAGGAATGTGAGTACGTGCACATCTGAAAGTGGCGATAGTTTGAGGACGTCACGCGATGAACTTAATCTCTAAGGGAGGTGTGCCTATAGGGTGTGAAACAGCTAACGTTCACATGCTATTGCCATTTTTTCTCATGTTTATTTACCAACTGGAGCACTACCATCTGGAAAATCAACTTAGGGGGTCAGATTTCGTGCACAACAATATAACCTGTTTTAGCGAAAGGCAAAGACGAGACAGGTGTCGTACAGCGAACAGCATCTTTCTTGTTGCCAAACTGTTTGCTGACGTGGGTTACTGTAATGTTTTGTGACTTTGTAAGTGTTGTCTTTTAGTTGCTTCTTGGGTCATGTCTACCGCAGAAGCGAAACATTTTAAACTACTAGATCTTTGACAAATTCTCGCATTGTGGTTCGAAGAAATAATTGCACGACACAAAAGAAACAGCAATAGACCAACCTTCTTTAAAATTTTCAGAATCTCTATGCCAATGTCATACCCAATGACCCCGTAAGTAAAAGCAGCATACAAATGGCTCGTATCCTTGTAGTTAACGAGTTTCAGGCAAGGCTTATAAAAGCAGGGGCAAAACCATAATGTGAACACCTTCAAAATTAAAGTAGGGTTTAAAGTGCAGATGAGCTACCTCGTGGGCCCACTCACGTCACATTTTAACCGTTCGTCAGGCCGCATACTAGGATTCAGTTAAAGTTGTCTCTTATCTGGTTCACCAAGGGAAACAATCTAAAAAAAAAAGTATTGATTTTGAAAAAATTTACATTTACAACCACCAACGTCTAGAGAGTTTTTCCAAGAAGTTTAATTTGTTTACACTGCATAGTTATTTTATTTAAAAATAATTTTGGGTTCACCGATGCTAAAAAAAATGAGAGGTTTTAGCACTTCGAACATGATTTTTTCCTTTCCCCTTTTTGGCATAAATTTCACTTTACGAAAACTGTCGTTTGGTAACGGCACGAAAGGAAAGGCTTGCTCATTGTTTTTCCTAGCTGAAATTTAATGGGCAGTGCAACTGTGACATGTGGAACATAACAGCACACAAAGGACGAGTACAAAGGAAAGAACACAACACACAGGCGCTGTTCCTTTCCTCTGCCCTTGTCCTTTGTGCACTGTTATGTTCCACATGTCTTCATACCAACTAGCCCAGCTCGCCACTCTTCTTCAACTGTGACACAGTTTTTTTCTTTGTGGATGTCTTTTATAAAAGATGTCAAGATTTTGCCGACAACATAAGAGGCAAAAAATGTATTCAATTTGTCAGTGCAGTTTTAGCATAAAATAAGTTACTTTTGGGAAATTTTGTTTTCACAATTGCACTCTCCAGGCATTCTGCTGTAGATCTAGTGAAGAAAAATGTTGGGTATTACATTAGTTTTCTAACGATAGTTTTCCTAAACAATATCAGTGTGTTCTTGATAAAAACGACTCTAATTCTTCTTACAATTCACGTTCACAGGTGAAACTTTGCATCGCATTCTGCCTTGCGGCTGCCAGTATATACTGTAAATTTCATTCATATGAAGCTAAAGGTTCAAAAGTTGACCTTTTTGGGTAGTGTCCTCCCTTCAGCCCTTGATCTTATTATCTCGGTACATCTTCTCGGCTGGTGTGGCAGACTCAGGTCGGCATATTTGACTAGAAATTTTGATAAAAAGTTGGAGTGCTATATTTATCTTCTTAAAGGGGCCCTGCAAGCACGTTTTTACTAATTTTTAATTTGTACCAAACCTGAGCGCACTGAACGTAGTAACTTAGTGTAACTTTTATTTTCTTGAAATTCGCTTTATTTTAAAAGTTATAGGCAAATCAAAATTACAAAAACAAGCAAAAAATAACCTCCCTCATGACGTCCTTGGTTGCTTGAGCGGCCGTGAACTAGAGGAGGGGTAGTGAGCTCATCGCGAGCACTCACGGCTACCGCACTCCGTGTCGACGGCGCGAGAGGGCGCCACTAAAGCGTGTTCTGGACAGGCTATATGCAGCGGGCAGCCAGAGCGGCTCTCATTGCATTTGCTGCATGATTAAACACTAATTCAGCATGACACTTCATTGGCTGCAAACGACAGCAAACATGGGGTAAAGATCAGTTCAGAGTGGGAGCCACTTCGCGCTGCCATACCGCGAAACGGCCAAACCTCAAGACAAGCATCTTGCCGAAGGCCTTCGGAAGGCTCGGAGCCGGTCGGATCCTCCTGCCCATACGACCGCAGCGCTGCCGCGTACAACCGGGATTTTTCCGTGTCGGCGCCTGATCCCACTACTTCTTTCTAGTATGCGCCGCCTTTTCCACCGCTTGGTGGCAGGTATGTCGACCGGTCATTTCTTGTTTCCGTACTTTATAAACTGCATTTGTTTCTTTTCTGTTCTAAAATAGTGAACAAAAACTACTTTTATAAGTAATTGAAACGGTTCGCGCCACTTATATTTTGTATTTCGACTAAAAAGAAGCTTTTAGCGGCTCTGACCAGTAGTAAGCCAAGGACCAAAGACGTCACATTTTGCGCGCTTTCGGTACCGCGGGTCGCCCTCGTCGGTGGAGGAGGTTTCCGCGTCGTCCGGTTAAAATATGACGCACTGATAATTAGTTACTTTCTCCGTGCCCGCTGGCTTGCCCGAACCCCAAGAGACGTGGAAACCGCAAAAAAGGTAGACGCTTAAATATGATTGCAGGGCCCCTTTAAAGGCCAGTTCACACATTAATGGTGTTTGAGTGTTATCGACTGCATCGCAATCTCTCATAACCACTTACGATGGAAAAACCACATTGGCACGGCGGCGATCTATCGGGTAGGTCGGGAATACTTTGGATCTGCATGTAACTAGATCAAAGGTTTTGGAATGTTTGCGAGATCAAATCTATGCACAGTCTGTGAGAAATTTAACACCTATAACATTGCCAGCATCGGTCAGCTGACAAAAGATTGTAACGCTCACCTTTTCCTGAATGCCTAACGAGATGCAGAGTGCCCAAAAAAACGCTAACGTGTTAGCAGAGCTAGAGGGAAAGGGAATCTCAACGGCGTCCCAACTTTTTAGATGGAGCCCCACAGGAAGTCGGACAAGGCCTTTGTGAGTATTGGTTGCACTTGAGCGGGCCTTAAGCTTGCCCGCCCCCCCAGCTTGCGCCTGTTAGATGACGTGGCACGTGTTCTCTCGTCGTCTGCTAAGCACGTGCAGGCGGCCATTGCTGTCGGAAGCATGATCCATGTGCCGGCATGTTGCTGCTAGAGGACCCGACTGTTTTTTGTTTTGTGCTACTTTGCACGAAACATTGTTCGAAACATATGTTATTTGCTTACTTAGAGTGCTCGTATGCGCGTGCTACATAGTGGCTTTGCTACTGTCCCTACCATGTTCTGATTATGGTAGAACCCGCTCTAAAATGAGAATCTAGCAAATGCTGCAGTTTCACTTCTGTTCGGAACAAACAGTTCAAACAGTGGCCATTTTGAGAAGGCGATGCTAGCAACTATTGTTTTTTTTTGAGAGATTAATTGTTGGAAGGCAAAAACGTACTTGGGTAATTCTATCTGTTGTAGCTCATACTACTTGTGATAAAAAGAAAAAAAAAACAGATTTCCTGCTTGACTATCAAAAGTTGAGATATGCAACCATTTTTACTTGCAAGTTTCTTGCAAGTTTCTTGCCTGTGTTATTTAGCCATCAGTACTATCGTAGTTCATCCTTACCTAATAAAGTTGTTAGTGAACTTTTTTTGTGCTAATTGTTACATTCTTGTTTTTGTTAGAAATAGCAAGTTGCCTTCTTGAAATGGCTGCAATACAGTAAGAGCCTTGAGGATTTCTATGTCTTGCAGTGGCATATTACAAGCCATTTCCTAGGTCATTTTTGTCTGTATTGCTGCTATGATTGAGATTCCAAAGATGCTACGGTTTGTCCTCATATTGGTTCGTGCTGAAATTGTCTTTAATGCATACAATGTTGATTTTGCACCTTGCTGTTTTTTTTTACTATGTTGACGTACGGTTTAGACTTCCTTTGGTTTATGTTATTGTTTCTCGTTGCAGTTGCAGCCAAATAGTGCTTCGGGCTCGGGGGCATTGGAGCATGACACCACTGCACTGTATAGATCGCTTAACAAGGTACACAAGCACTCTGTTTAAAAAAAACAAAAAGCAAAAAGAAAAAAAGTCAAATATTGGTGCTACGGTGCAAGTGGTATTCATCAAGGCACATTTAATTTCAGGTTGCTTTCTTTTCTGCACAGCTGAACTTAAAAACCTTCCATGAGAACTGTATGGGTAGGAACCGAGGAAGAGGAAAGGATGTGAATGAGAGGCTAAGTCAGAGCTCCGAGCTCTGGTTGGAATGATTAGCGGATAGACGCAAAGTTAGCTTTGTCTCTGTCTTTACTCGCCGTTTGAACGCGTTCAAACTTAAATGTGAATATTTTGGCAGAACTCCATCTGGTTAGGTAAGTAATAGGAGATTGTACTTAGTAGACTCTAAACGTTCAAACTCCAGTATTTGCGTTCGAAGAGCGAGTAAAGTCAAAGGGAGCTAGCTTTGCGTCTATCCACTAATCATTCCAACCAGAACTCTGAGCTCTGGCTTCCTCTCTCACTCTCATCGCCTCCTCTCCCTCAGTTTCTACCCATGCAGGAGTATCTTACAGCATCTCACAAAAGAAAATACAGACTTCAGGACATGTTTCTAACTTCAAGGCCGGTTTACGCACTCGCATTTGAGTGTGACTGAGCGAATTGTGCTGTGGCCCGCTTGCGGCCGCTCACGACCAGTGTTGGGAAGTACAGTGCAATCCACTTATAACGATACCACATATAACAATGTTTCGCTTATAACGATCAGTTTTTAAACTAAAAAAGATTAGTTTCAGGTTTTGCACATTATCATTTTATGTGAACTGCACGGTACTTTAAGTACATTGCACTTAAAGTGCTACTTCAAGTAGGTTTAAAAAACTTGTACTTTACTTGAAGTACATTCTCTGAGTGTGTACTTCAAGTATTTTTTTCTGGTACTTTCTGGGGAAAGTACAACTCCCGACTTCGAAGTACATTCCCCAAATTTGAAAACAAAAAAATAGCATATCGTAAAATCCAGAGAGATGCCCCACCCCCGAAAGATAGCCCACTCCTAGTAATAGTAGTGTTGGGATCAATGATGACCTCAGCATAAATGCGGCCACTTAGCTATTGCGGGAAGTACAGTCACCTTTGCTTCGTTGCCCCTCGCCACCGTAACAGGCTTGAAGGGACACGACCTAAAAATAGCAATTTTTTAAAACTTTTCTTGATCCTACATCGAAAGACAGTCCATTGCATATTTTGAGCCGATTTGCTCTTGATGTTAGGTGGGCTATCTCTCTGGATTTTACGGTGTTGTCATAAGAAAACATGCTATCGGCTTCTGAGACGTCATCTCGTCATTTCTCCGAGTGAAGTAATGGCGGCTATAAGACCAATACACGTAAGTGCCTTATAAGTTGACTTCGTCAGTGAGAGTGAAACATCTACTCTGTGGCAACCTGACTTTATTCAATATTCACCGCCATTTCAGAAAGTAACTGGTGCACCCCCATTACCCCTGGGACAGTGCACACCAATTCGAAAAAAAATGAGACGTTTACGAATCTCCGCAACGTGAAATTAGAGCGCAGCTCTTGAGGAGGAGGAAGAGGGGAGGGTATGTCCTTCTCCTCCTCCTTCCATCTTCCTCCTCTTTCCGTCCTCCTCCTCTCTCCCACCCCTCCTCCTTTCTTACTGCTCCTTCTCTCCCCTCCTCCTCCTCTTCCTTTCCTCTTCCTCCTCCCCACGTGACGTCAATTTTCCCGCTAAATCACGCGGAGAAGCTGAATTTGTTCGTAGGTGACGTGACACCAGTGTATGTGACTTCATTTTTCCCGCTAAATTTAGCGGGGAAGCTGAATTGGTGTTGATGTCACGTGACGTCAATTTTCCCGCTAAATTCGGCGGGGAACTGAATTGGTGTTGAGGTCACGTGACATCAATTTTCCCGCTAAATCTAGGGGAGAAACTGAATTTGTTCATAAGTGACGTGACGCCAAGTCATGTGACGTAATGTTCCCCGCCAAATTTAGTAGGGAATTGAGTTGCTGTTGAGAACACTCGAATCAATTTTCCCGCGAAATTTAGCGCGGTTACGGCGACGTCGAGGGCGACGCCGCTCAACCCGAAAACAAGCACCTTGCAGCTACGCTTTAAAAAAAAAACAACAACGCTGTATTAGGGAAATAAATGACATCATGAAAGATTGTGTTAAAAAGTACTTGTACTTTGCTTAAAAAGTACATTGTATTTATAGTACTTTAATTCAAGCATGTGGTGATTGGTGGACTTACTACTTGTCTTGAAGTACATAACCTCTCATTTACTTTGTACATTACTTCTAAATGCTTTTTAGATGTACTTTACCAACACTTCTCATGACGAGAGAGAATTCACCGCCGCCATCTGTCGGGTAGCCCTGGAAACACTTCCGATCTGCGTATAGCTAGACAAAAAAATTTGCAGTTTTTGTGAGATCAAATCTATGTGCTATCTATAAGAAATGATTGCTTATAACATTGTCACAGGTCTCTCACACCCTCTGTGAAAAAATGATGCGTCAAGCTTTCAGAATTAGGCTTACAGATTGGAAGTTTTTCAAGGCCACCTGGTAAGACGGTGACAGTGTGTCAGTGTTTTTGCTCGTCGCAGGCGAGCACCAGAGGGTGCAGCATGCTCTGTCACACTCATGTGCAAACGCGTGAACCAACCATAGCACTGTACATATAGTAACACAAAACTATGTTCACAAGAGTTAAGCCTGCCTCCATGTCATTCTGTGTTGTGAAGTGCCCTATTTATTTTTTTTTTCCCCAAGTTTTCTGAGTGTGTTAGATCTAGAGCTGTACTTCAGCTTTTTCATCAGCAGCTTGGAAAGCAGTTATAATTTAGTTAGCGGACTCCTGAAGCTTACTTCTTATAACGCTTAGTTGTGTGCACATAGCATGTGCTTGGGACTGAATTGAATATGAATTGAGTAAGTTATCCTGGCAGAAAGGCTTTAAAAGTTGAATCAAATATTGTAAAATGTAAAATCCAGACAAGGAGAGAAGATGCCATTCCTCTATGGGCTGAGAACTAAAGTTATACTTCAGTCCTTGGTCTACTGCAATATTTCACATGGAGTTGATATGGCAATACCAAGTCTGCAGTTAGCTTTTAAGTATTTTAGCAACTGAAAGGTGTGGGTGGAATTTTTATGAAACCTTCCTAATTGAAGGCAGGAAATTTTAATAAAATAACATATGTCCATCTGTAAAACAGTAACTGTGTTCCTATATTGCAAATAATTTGTGGCAAATGTATTAAAATCTATATGTATATTTTTTATTTGAATTGTCTTCCAACAGACGCCACTGACACGTGACCGGCGTATTGTTTAATAGCCATGACCGTTTTTATTTTTAAGGACGCATCAAAATTTTAGCTGGCAAAAAAGAAATTGATGTTTGTTTGTTTTTTTCAAAATATCCTTGCTGAGTAGCTTTATCTAATAACCTTTCAAATTATTTGGGACTTATGAATGCAGTTGTTTTATTTGAAACCTCAAATTGGATACAATGGTATTCAAGTTGATATATCCAGATACACCGCCATATTCAGATCAGCATCCTGTTACGGATTCATGTACTAAGCATTCACATCTGTCTTGGAAAAACTGCTTGTGTCTTTTGTGCGTCCCAAAGGTGCTTTAAATGTGTGGCATATATAGGCCCTCGATGACATCGTTCTGTCACCTAATGTCACATGACTACGACATCACAGTGTCGCATGTCATGGTGTCCTATGATACACTGTCGCATAAAAAATGATCTGACTGTAGGCTCGTTCGATTTACCCGCCTTTCTCGCGCCTGTGCAGAAAAGCGTAGGGCAGTATGCTTCCGGTACATGTATTTAGATATGACCGGAAGTACACCACCCTACACTCCTCTGCACCGGTGCAGGAGGCGCGGGTATATCGGGCGAGCCCACCGTGTCACTCCTACTCAGGGCTCGTCACCCTTTCTGGCGCCGGACTCGGACACCAACTGTCACGAACGCCGTGACGTCATTAGCATGACGTCACTAGCGTGATGTCACTGTCGAGACCACATCCCGGAGCGCAAACGCGAAATCCCTAAGAGCCAGCCCTGCGAACTCTGCACATTTAAAATCTGGCTCCTGATCGCCTGCCGCCCGGCCGTTACCTGACGCTCCGCACCGTGCAGGGCGACGCGTTGCCGGGACCGCTGCCCCTGGGAGTGGCCGTCATCGACATGTCGGTGGTCCTGTACGGTCTGGTCTTTCCCCACGTGGCGTTCAAGCACCGCCTCCAGATGCTGGACCACTTCTCCGAGTGCGTGCGACACAGCAAGGCGACGCGCCAGGAGGCAGTCCAGATCAACATCTTCACCGCACTGCTCAGTGCCCTCAAGGTAAGGCAGTTCCCGTTGCCCAGAACCGTTCTAGCCGATAGATATAAAAGGGGAATAGACTGAAAGCCCGAGACTAGAAACTACAAGGGACGACAAAACGCAGGAGTCCAAGACTCCGTCGTGTCGTCTCTCATTCTCCCTAGCTGAGGGGTTTTCGTCTGTCATGTGCACCCATCACCAGCTCGTCTGTGCCCCGACTTTCTGTGAATAAAAAATTTTATGGAAAATTGCTAGGCAATTGCGTTGGATATGTGAAACGTTCTTGCACCACAAACATTTAGCGATACTCTGAGTTGCCAGACGCCTACATTCACGACACTTTTCATCGGATAATTTAACGCGTGATGTGTCTACACTCAATAGCTGTTTCTAGAATGAAGCGATACCACCGCTAATCAGGCCGATAAACCTGGCGATCTTCCAGAGCCTTCCACACTCTTGACCTCCTCTCCCTCCGTGCACACGGGTGGTCGAGCTCCCCCTAGCCTGCCCCTCCGAGTTACATGACATCCCCGTTAAACAATCAGTGCCGAGCACCTCACTCCACCTCTCCCACCCGATAACGATAATAATCGGTGTCGAAACTTGCGGCCGCGCTTTTATCCAGCATTCACTTTTATCTGGGCTTCATAAAATGTTGAGCACCTAGCCAAAGAACGTTTCACATTAAAACGTGTGACAGGGTTTCAAGTTGCCGTCTGCCGGACGCAGAATGGATGCCCCTCGGGGCTTTCTTGTCAAATGCGCCTCAACTTATGGCGACATGTAGTGACATGCTGGAAAGTCACTCGCCTTATAAGCTAAGTGGTCTGGATTCGATTCCTGCCTGGCGCTTTTACTACGATAGCCTCCCCTCGGAAAGCCACGCTTTTATCCAGGCTTCACTTTTAGGCTTCACGAGACACCAAATACTTAGACAAAGAATGTTTCACATTAAAAAGTTTGTGTAAAGCAATATTGGGATTATTTCCAATATTTCCAATATTTTGGGCTTCACATGCTTTCATTTTAATTTTGGTTGCTTCAGCTTTACGTTCTGAAGTTGTAGTCATCTCCTGTTGCAGTTTTAAATATGATTGCATCTCTAGGGCCACCAGACCGCGAGATTGAAAATGTTTTTTCGTTGCGACTCAATAGCTGAATTTAGCAGGAAAACTTCATGTATACACCACATGATCATTTTCCCTGCTAAATTTAGTGGGGAAACCTCGTATATACACCAATTCGATTTTACTGCCAAATTTAGTGAGAAAACCGTGTGTACGTACACACCAAATCAATTTCCCTGCTAAATTTAAGGGGGAAACCTTTTTGTAAACGACAATTTAGTCTTCCCGCTAAATTTAGCAGGGAAACCTGATGCATACTTCAATTCAATTTCCCTTCCAAATTTAGCGAGGAAACCTCATGTAAACCCCACCTCAATTTGCCTGCTGAATTTATCGGAGAAACCTCGTGTAAACACCAATTAAATTTCCCTCCTAAACATAACAGTAAAACCTCATGTATTCACTGGTGATGAACCGAATCTGCTGAACTTTTGAAGGAACATTCGGCGCATGCCCAACTTTTGAAGGAACATTAGGCAAAGGTTTGACGAAAATTCGGCAAACGTCTGCGCACGCTCGAGAATGCGACGGGGCAATGCACTGCAAATGGACGCTATGCGGTTATGTAGTTACCATCGTACGGTGCAGTACTGCCAGTGGTTTCGGCGAGTTGCAGAGTAGGCGATATGGTAACTTTGGGTTTGTCAACCTTTGTGAGTGTGCTTCTCTTCAATATTTTCTGCATCAAGAACAGAAGATCGATCAGGAATTGACGCAGTCCACTCCGCAAGTGACAAATGATGCGGTACATTTTAGATGATGCAATCTTCATTTGGCCTTCATGAAGGCCACAAAGGCCTTGGTAATGTTCCTCACAAACACGGAATTATCAGACACTTCGTAGGGTGCTTAAAAATGCCTGTGAGATTTTGAATATTTGTACCATTGCTCGCCCTCATTGACAACTTCACCTTATCTTTCTTCCTCATCGTCATATCTTTTCTTCCCCCTCGCCCTTCTCCCCAGTACAGAGTAGCCAACCAGAACCTACGTTCAGGTTAACCTCTCTGTCCTTCCTCAACAAACCCTTCTCTCTCTCTCATTTGACCTTTCGAGTGATGCAACGAGGTAGTTGCAACATTGAGTGACAAGTACTTTAAAGCACTTTTTGCAGTTATAGCAATCCTGTTTTCGACCCACAAGTATAGTTTGTGCCAAACAAAATAATATTGCTCTTTACTTCGTGTTATTTTGCGGTTTTCATCTATCCGCATAAAACAAAACACAGAACTACTATCATGCTCGATGTTGCACATCCGGCGTTCCTAACTCTTCTCATCTTCCTAAACGTCCACGTGTGTCCTAACATCAGAAACCATCATTTTAAAAGTTAAAAACGAGATGTTGCAAATATGGGACGCACACTTTCATGCAAAGCTGGCGTCAAGTGACTCAAATCGAAAGAAAGTCCGAGTACGCCCAAGTACTTCTTGTTCCTTGATGACGCTTGCTAGCCAATGGAAGCCTATCCATCAGATTTCTGCTACAGACGACATTGGGACAGGGGAAGGGGCCGTTTTGCGCAGCTTCAAAGCTGATGACGTCGGTTCGCTCCATGAAACAGTTAATGCTTTTGCATTAAAACATTTATATTTACAATAATATTGTTATCTCTTCTAATGAAGGTTCAGCAGCCGTTGCATTTATTTTCGCACACGAAACGGTGACTTGCAGAGAAAGTAAAAATAGCACAGTGGTCTGCCTTTATTCTAACAATGTACACACACTTGCAGGCTTGTGCATGATGAGGCCTCAAAACCGAAACTTGCGTATCATGGCTGCGCTCGCTACTACCCAACCTTGTTGTCAGAACATTTCTGCAAAATGTCACTATAAAATTGCCAGTAAATACACAAGAATGACACCAATACAAATGCCTTGTAGAATACCACCTTATTGGTGTCAATATCATGCATTAAAAAGAAATCCTAAAGAACTTCTTTTTTTTTTTCGGCCATGAAAACGAAATATCAACTTATAAGTCTGGCAGCAATGTATATTTGCCGAATCTTTAAAAAAGTTCAGCAAAACTTCGGCTTTGTCGGATCGCAAGATTCGGCGCCGAATTTTCGATTCGGTAAAAGTTTAGCTCATCACCAGTGTTCACCAATTCAATTTTTCTGCCAAATTTAGCAGGAAAACCTTGTGTAAATGCCAATTCAGTTTCCCTGCTACACTTAGTAAGAAAGCGTTTCCTCATTAAATATGGCGGGAAAACCTCGATTTTTGTATAGTTGCCACACCGGTTCAATTTCCTCGCTAAATTTATCTGGAAAACTTGAATCGGTGTATAAACATACACCAATGCAAGTTAGGAAGAATTGTCGCGAACACAACACTGCACTGAGGCAGTCCGAGCTGGACAGTCTGGATTGGCGTTTGAAGAGGTGCAAAGAATCCCAAATGCTATCGCATTACATTTCTGGTAGCTGCCAGACGAGCTTTAGTAAAACCGGCGTCCTGGAAAGGACTCTGTCAAACAAGTGCCGTAGTTTGTTTTGGAGGAATTTACATCATATTTTTAAGATTCTTAAAGTACTCTTCACTCAATAAACTTTTTTATACATTGCCTAGAGTACAAATCACTTCATACTTTTTTTTTAAATCACCGGTTTCATGCTTTATACTTTTAATTATTATTTCTACCAGATTGTACCACTGTTATAGATGTTGCCCGGGATCAGATTTTATGTAAGGCGCTGCAATATTTACTTTGCTTCTACATTGCCCTCTTGTAACATGGTGGTTTCATCCCTCAACTCTGCCCAGGCCTTGGCCGAGACAAAGAATTCGTTGGGAGGCGAAGACGTCCGCAAGGCAGCTGTCGGTCTCATTCACGTGAGTGGGCTTTTCGGCAAACAGTTTGATGCAAATTATGTCCATTTCTTCCTCAAAATATAGTTTATACAAAGAGGCCACATAAGCTTGTCTGTTTCCTTTTTCAGGGAGCCCTGAGTCATCCGAATCCAATCCTGCGCTGCGCCGCAGGAGAGGCATTGGGGCGCATGGCACAGGTGGTGGGCGACGGCCGCTTTGTTGCCGAAATGGCCCAAGACAGCTTCGACAGGTTGGGACTTTGGATACCTCTGCGTTTTATTTGTTTGTTCATTTTTTTATTTATATAGCAATATTGCTCATTTTATGAGTAGACCCCAACAGGGGGTACACAATAACACAAATCTGCAAAGAATGACGACAGAGGCAGAAACATAATTTGAACAGTTGCAAAGGATAAATACCACCTAAACAGTTTAAGGAAGATGCAGAGCCAACGTATTCAACAACTCCAGCTGAACTGTTTCTCAAGGAGGCCTGTTCGTGGCAAGAGGAAAATTTTTAAACAATTGCCACAATACCTAACCGCAACCGTGGAGAATCTGTGCCTTTGTCTCGTGGAATAGAAAAATGCTAGCAGTTATCGCGATTAGTTTTGCAATGCCCACCGATAACTTTGATTGCAAACCGGTCGTCTAAATCTAGTGAGGATATTCAACCGTAAGATTGCAAACCGGTCGTCGTGGTTGCGCCCATAGTCGGCGACAGGTCAAAAAGCCTGTAGAAGCATCGCCTCCGGCGCAAGGTTTCTCCCTTTGAGAACACTTCAGCGCACATTCTACCAAAGCCCGGCAGAAGGCAGTGAGCATGGGCTGAAGGCAAAGCTCCTTCCGAATTCTTAACCTGTCGCCGACAATGGCCAAACAGAGCATCATTTGAGTCAGGGTCCCCAAGAAATCCATCTTTACTGCGAGCAGGCACGTAGCCAGGATCTTGGTTCGGGGGGGGGGGGGGGGGGGGGGGGGCTTGCCCATGACAAAATGCTGTATGAGGGGAAGGGGGAAAGGAGGGTCCCAGCAAAATAAAAGATTTTGGGGGGGGGGCCGGGCCCCATGGGCCTCCCCCTGGCTACGTGCCTGACTGCGAGATCGTAGTTCAGTCGGACCGCTGGAAACGCAAATTATGAGATAGTCCCAACACATCAGTTGTGGCAAGCCCCATGCCGGGCGCGTCTCTAAATTGCGTTGCAGGCTGAAGACGGCGCGTGACGCGGTGTCCCGCACGGGCCACTCGCTGGCCCTGGGCTGCTTGCACCGCTACGTCGGGGGCATGGGCTCGGGTCAGCACCTCAACACTAGCGTCAGCATCCTGCTCGCCCTGGCTCAGGACATGAACGCCCCCGTGGTGCAGGTGGGACCGCACGACACCCCTCGATCGTGCCGACAGCGTCCGGTGCCGCGTCCCTAGCAGTATGATGCCCGGATTGAAATACAGCTGCAAATGTCGCTCCTTGTGTACTTCAGGCATTACCGTAAAGTTCTGAAAGTATGCCCATCTAAAATAAACAGATACGGGTTAATGGGGAAAAATATGGGGTGTGCATTGTTTGGAAGTGCAACAGCTCAGTTCTTTTCTATAAAAAAAATGGTGATAAGCGCGAGGAGTGGGGGGACCGGGCTGCCACTACAAATTACAGGAAGCGGAAACTGATGCCAGAGATCGTGGACACAGCAACCTTGTGTTTCAGGGTGTGTCGAGTATGCAGGAATTCTTTATGAACTCCCCTGTTGCAGCGCATCCACGCTTCACGATGCAATAGTTGCGCAAAAACCCGCTACAGACTCTAGCGTCATGGGAACCAATGTCCTTGCGCATGCGGATTGCGAAAAAAATTAAAATTGCAGGAGCCCGCCATGAACTCGCGTGTGACGGGAAGAGATGCCGCAGATTGCAAACGCACCAGATGCGCGTTTCGCGGTGCAACAAACGCAGGAAACCGCTACTAACTCGCGTTTCATGGGAACCAGCGTCGCGTGCAAATGCAGGAATGAGCTACGAACTTCCTCGCCACAGGAACAGATGCTACAGATTGTGGATGCAGCAGATTCACGCGTCGCGGCACAGTAAACGCAAGGGAACCCGTGGCGAACACGCGTGTCGCATGTGCCGATACCAACGCAATTCCCGTGAGACATCGTGAAATTGATATCAGGCAAAAATTGGTGAGTGGGCGTCGTTTCGGAATTTTTACGTTACTGACATTCAGCCCAAGAAACGGGATGGGCGATCTCTCGGGGGGCGGGCATTCTCTCCGAATGTAATGGTACATGACCAGACGGCCTAGATAAAACGAGTAACCTGCACATGGAGGAAAATGGGACAGCAGAGTTAGGGTGTCGGGAACGCACCTTCGACCGGTTTGTTCGGCGTCTTATTCCGCCCACGCTTCGAAGGTGACCCCGAAAAGGCAAAAAATGTTGTCGCAGAAGTAGGCTCGCCACGCCGTCGGACGTCGCGAACCCAACGGTCGGTCATAGGAGGTCCGTCAAAGAAGACAGACGCACGCGACGTCGCCGTCGTTACAGCATCCCTACTCCCGGCTTCCGACGGTATCGTTGACTGTCAAGCAGGAGATTCACCCACAGCAGAACAGGCATTTGCCGTATCCACCTCTGTCGCCCTGCCACCGCCAGGATCACGGCAGGCAGCCTTACGTCGTCATTAGGCCAAAATCGAGGGGCCACCAACTGGGACATAGCACAGCAGCTGGAAATGCGTCACAAGTACCATACTAGCGCTCTCAGACAGCTCGAGAAACGCGAGGCGAGGCAAGTCGAGCATCTCATTATTGCTCCGCGGCCAATGAGACTGCGGTACTCCCCGGCAAGGACGCCGAACGACGAATTGTTATGCGAAAAGTTGAGGCCGTCGGCGACCGTAGTCGGAGACGCAATCCCAGCTCCACACTAGTGCTTCCGACCCCGAGGCCTTCTTCGGTCGCTGGTTTGGGTGCCGAGCGCCACGACCCCGCCCCGTTGCCCGCAGGTGTGGGCCCTGCACGCCCTAGGCCTGATTGCCGACTCGGGAGGGCCCATGTTCCGGGGCTACGTGGAGCCCACCCTGTCCCTGGCCCTGAAGCTGTTACTCAGCATGCCCCCGACACACGTGGACGTGCACCAGTGCATCGGCAAGTGCCTCTCGGCCGTCATCACCACCGTGGGGCCCGAACTCCAAGGTGAGGGACTCGCCCGTGCTCGGGAAGGCCAGGACGCGGGTGCCATCGAAGACAGTGAAGGCCGGTTTACGTGTGCTGCGTCTCTGTGCCGAGAAAGTTCCAAGTCAAATTCGGGATGAGCGGGATGGTTATGTTCGTTTGCAAGTACGTCTCCTGAGCGCTGCCATCTTGATGTTGGCGTGGGTAGATAGTCCGATAGTCAAGCGTTGCTGAGGCATACCCACGGTTTTCAGACTGGCGCCCAAACAAAGCGTTTTCCATCCTCGGTGGCCAGACTAGTAGTCGACGGCTGCTTGCAAACGTCCATACGACACTCGGGTGTAAGGAGGAAACATAAACGGATGGACAGACATGGCTCCCAACTGGCAACAATCATGCCTGTCCATATGTTTACATTCTTTTCCTAAATATGTACTTTCTATTATTGAGCATGACTCAGTCCCCTATGACGCAACCGACGCAGGCAACACCAGCTCCATCAGCACTGCACGGTCCTCTCTGCTGGTGGCCTGCAGCATCATGCAGGATCACGGGGATGCCCTGGTGCAGACGGAGGCCATCTCCTGCCTCCAGCAGCTGCACATGTTTGCACCTCGCCACGTCAACCTGTCCTCCCTCGTCCCCGTGCTCTGCGTGAGTCCTGTGCAATTCTTTCTGCTCATGCCTAACGCTCGTGCCTAGTTTTAAAGGGGCACTCCGGCGGTTTTCTTATAGTTCCCGATTTGCCTGAAAATTTGCTAAACACACCAACAAACATCGCTGAAATAGTGATCCAAATAATGGGCCAAGGTATTTTTTTTGCAAAGTTATTAAAAATACAAAGTTGGTTTTTTAAAGTGAAAGTCTCCACTGGCAGCAATGAAAAAGTGATGTCAGAGGTGTTTACGTGGAAACGTGAAGGCAAAGACACGCCATATTTTTTTTTTGACATACCAGCACATGAATCTAAACATGGTTTTTGCAGAAGAATGAATAAAAATAAAAAATATTTTTGGTGTTCCAAGGGTTTCTTTTTTTTATTGCTGCTCCAAAATGAACTTTTGGCAGTTCCAAAGGGTGCTCCCAAATGACTCGAACCAATCGCATCGCTGCTAGAGAGTGCTTTGGAGACTTAGTTCGAGAACCTGTCGTGCTAAAGAATGGAGACAAATGTAGAAGACAGAACTTTCCAAGAAGGACGACGGTTCTCACAGAGTGCCCTGAACTGCCCGCACCTGCTCCTGCGGCGCGCGGCCGTGGCCTGCCTCAGGCAGCTGTCACAGCGAGAGGCCCGAGAGGTCTGCGAGCACGCCGGCTCTTGGGCCAAGGAGAACGCCAGAGTGGGCGCCTCCAACGGTGAGTGGCTGCCCGTCTTTCTTACACTGGTTGTCTTTCGTTAAGGCACGCTAGACGCCCTCCATTGGCTTGGCACGTGAAACCCCCAAACTTGGCGTAGGAAGCTTGCACTGGAGGTGCGAGCCTTGTACATTCCACTATGCTTTGATGTCTCGTGCATCTCGAGTGCACACGTGCAGCCAAAGCACCAAGGAAGGCAGCGAGCGCGGGTCAAAGGCCGGGCGTTCGGAAGACGTGTTTTGTCATCCTCATTCTGTCGGCAACCGTAGACCGTATCTCTCGACGAGCAATGACAAATGGAAACCGAATTGAAACGAAGTCGCTTGCTCGCAGGCAAGGGGGGTTCGTCGCACCACAAGAGCCAGTCCCAGCAGCAGCGCTGGGCATGCGAGGGCGCCCCGCTGCCCTGGGAGGCGGAACTGCCCGGCGTGCTGTTTGCCCTGCTGGACCGAGAGACCGACCCCCGGCTGGTGTCGCACGTCCACGACTCGCTGACCAGCATGCTGCAGGCCATGCTGGACGACAGCCTCGGCCACTGGCTGGGACTCTGCAAGGACGTGCTCACCGCGGCCGGTGAGCACTCTGCCCCGCTCTCCCTCTGGTCCGGCCTCCTTTCGGCTCTCGCTGTTGCAAGTTCCGGCAATGCTTCGGCCTATGTTTGAGGCGCACCACGGATCTCTCGCGCTTACTTCGCAAGCACCGAGAGATAGTAAGCCTGCCAGAGATTCCTTTGCATGTATACTACACATGCTTGAGGTTAGTTGGCATCAGCTGCCTCTATTTGTTCCTCTAGTACGGGGATCTTTAAAACCCCTGTACTAGAGCAACAAACTGGAAGCAAGCCGCAAGCTAGTCTTCCGACCGGTTTGCGGCTTGCCGCCGTCCTTCCAATAAAGGTCGGTTCGCGGCCCGCTTCCAGCAGACTCGCAGCTAGCGGCGCGAAAAGAAGTGCGCGTAAAGAAATGGCGCCGCGACGCGCTTTGATTGTGCAAATGAAGATACCAGAAAGGACGAGAGAAACAGCGTCGTAATGCGGGTGCTCTCGCCATACTACTCATTTAACTCTGCCATCACCAGCGTCAACATTGTTAGCCCCCTGCATCATGTCTTTGTAACCATGTTAAAATTCTTTTGCGACCTCACGTGCACTGTGCTTAATGTCCTCTGTCACGACTGTTACATATTGTCAACATTAGTTTTATCATTCTCATTACTCTTTTGCACTGCGCGAATATGTCGGAAGTTCCCAAGCGCTTTGATTTCTGCCTGGTAAGTTTTCTTGGTCACAGTTGTTGTGTAGTGTCATAATTAGCTTTGAAGTATGTGTATTCATCGACCTTGGGGTTTTTAGTACTTGCTCAAATATTATTTTCTGTGTTTGAATGTTCACCTAGGTTTATTTATTTAGTTCTTCCTTCTTTATAAATACTCTTTTATTTTTCCCGGCTCTCGAGGTTGTGACATAACCCTGATCCCGCCCCTTAGCCAAAAAGTTTGGAGACCGCTGCTCTAGTAGGACCGCTATAGTCTGCACCCGGTGCATACAGTCGAATCTCGTTAATTCAAACTCGAGGGGGACCGAAAATTTGTTTGAATAAAGGAAAGTTTGAATTACCAGGAGTTCCCTCCCATAGAGAGGCATAGGATGGGACCTGCATGTTAGTTTGAATTATCCGCAAGTTTGAATTAAGAGAGTTTGAATTAATGAGAGTCGACTGTAGTCCATACACCGTACATAGTCCACACCTGGTGCTTAGTCGGCGCGAAAATTTTCTCACGCACGGCACACCTTGACGAATGTCTGCTTTGTTAACTCACAGAGATGCTTGTATTATACGTAAATCATCATTGTCGTACTCTTTCATTCAGAAAATCTGTCGCATCTCGTCATAATGAACGATCTTGAAAGAAAAAATTCCTGTATAGTCCCCACGCATAGATAGTCTGCACAGCCTAAAATTTCAACTTTTAAACATGTATAGTTCACGGGCGATAGTCCGGAGAATACGGTAAATGCGTGCAAACCAACCTTGAGGCTGTGGAACGGTGAATAATCAACCCTACTCTCTCAGCGCACGCGGTTTGGTCTACTATTTAGCTCTGTGGGACAGCCAGCATCAATAAAAAAAAAAGTTATTTGGGTTGATTGAGAGGTGAGAGCTTTTGGAATCTCATGAATTCTTTTGGGGACTCCAAAGAGTTCATGGGCCGACATTTGAGAACTACCGGACGAGGGCATTATACAAAACTGACAAGCTTGTTAAGCTTAAATTAGAGCGACAGCAGTGTCCGGCATGTACCAAAAATAGGGAACGGGTGGGGTTTCCGTCGCAGACATAACAGCCTCTGCCACAGCGACCACAGCCACGGTCGTGGAAAGGGAGACGGACTTGGAAGCCGGAGACGAAGACGAAGATGTGGACGACGAGGAAGCCATCAAGGCCGGAGAGGAGCCGGCGTCCCACCCGGCTGTGGGCCCGCGCTGGCCGACCAAGGTGTTTGCCGCGGAATCCCTGCACCGGATTGTGGCGCTCTGCGAAGGCAATAAAGCCCACTTTGACCTCACCCTGGCCAGGGAAGAGAAGTCCATGAATCCCAAGGGTGAGCTCACTTTGGCCGGCATTGCGTCGGCCGGCAAACGGGCGGGCCGATAAAGCCGTGAGGGTTGGAGATGGGATAAGAACCGATTTATTGACGATGTAACCTAAGGAAGAAGGATTGTGAGGAAAGGGAAGGAGAGATGTTATCTTTAAACTACATAGAGAAGGGAAATGTAAAACCTAGACCGACTATGCTATGGCCAATACATCTTAGGCTCGTCTGATATACCTACACCTCCTGCACCAGCTACACTTTATGCGCTCCACCATATTTGATCTAGAGTCTCTTGCAACTCAAGAAGGTAGGGCGAGAAAAAAGAAGGCTGGGGAGGAGGAATGCTGGAGAAAGAAGAAGGTTTCGCCCTCTCCTCTCCTGCATTCCGTTTGCTTGCACCTTTCCGGCCTTGCTTTCCCTCGCCCCACCTTCTTGAGTTGCAGCAGACTATAGGAGTCTTAAAACGCATAGTCGAAGTACTTTGCCTTGCACTTTTCTGCACCTGTGTAGGCTGGTGCCAACAAATCGAATGAGCCCATTATCACCACAGCATTTGCGAGTTTAACAAGAATATTGCTGTGTGCATGGTGGAGTTGTCAGCACACTTGGCTGCTGTGTGGAAGTATGGGGTTTGAACCCCGCTCAAACCACTTTTTTCTTCTATAACTCTGTACTCTTCTGAAAGTTCAAGCTCTTTCTTCGCTTTTATTGTGCGTTTTGGTTCGGAACATTCCTGAACTGATCGCACGTATAAAACTAGCAGTAACGGGCTGCTTCGGGACTGTGACAATATATAGATCCCACAGGATTGAGTCACTTGTTCCACTTATTAATGTGAAAGCATTAACTGGGGGTCCCATGGAGCGAGCTGACATCATCAGTTTGAAGCGCGAAAACGGCACCTAGTTTCCCCGATCCCAAAGGAGCGAAGTAAAGCTGATGGATTTCGCCTTCGGTCCCATTGGCTGGCGCGCTTCGACAAGGCTCTCATTGGTCGCTGCACTCATCAGTTTCCACGACCGCTCACCCCATAGTGCTGCGTGTCCATCAGCGCGCCGTTAACACGGAGCGTCCAAGGTCAGCGTGCCCAGGGGAGCACGCGCGCTGACCGGCAACGCGAAGTATGCAGCAGACGAAAAAGGGAGTGGGGAGCGGCTTGCACGCTTTCGCATTCACAACTCATAAGAAGTGCTTTGGTGTACCTCCAGCTTTTATTTTGTATTAGTTTGTGTGTGCCTCCCAGTCACCTGAGGAGGCTTCCAATCTTGAGAGAAGTCTGTAATTTGAAGTGAGACTTGGATATGGTTCTGTTTTTGTTTGACAAAAAGGTATTCATTTTGGGAAGGTGACTTTTCCTTTAACTTGCGCGATGCTACAAACAAAGTTACATTTATCCGTGGATAAATGCTGCATTCACACTTGTTCACAGGGGACAAGGGCACGCTTTCAGCAATTTCCTTGTTATCGGCCCCCACTGTACAAGCACACACAACACTCCCTCCTTTAAGAATTTTCAGGTTATGCTTGCAGGCGCTGCATATAACCGATCGGGTGAGCTGAATGCATCTCCCATGAGAAGTCGTGTAGCCTTTCTCGCTCGTTCCAATCTGAATATGCCAGTTAGAGCGACCGGCATTTGAATTTAGAGAAGCCTGGTTGTGGTAGTTTTGAAACCTGTGGCACTGAGGACTGTTTGACCAAGTTGACAACTCATCATGGGTTCACTTTTCCATTATCAGAGGACTTTTTGGTGCTCCACCTCTCCGACCTGGTCCGGATGGCATTCATGGCCGCCACCTCCGACAGCGATGCCTTGCGTCTTGAGGGGCTGAAGACACTGCAGGTAAGGCACAAAAGAAGATGAGGTAAAGGGTGAAAGAAACAACCTTGCGGATTGTTCAGTTCGGGCTGTACGCTGGGTCATCACAGAATAAAGCTGTAGACAAAGGTTTTTTTTCCTGTGAAGCTTAGGTTTTTCTTATTTAAATTGCAGTTTGAGGTTTTTCGTTTCTTTTTTTTACACATAAAACCTGTTTGGGGGTTATATCTCGGGGTTTATTGGTACATTTATCAAAAGCACGGAATCCTAGTTAAAATGCTCTTACATTCGTACATTGTATATTTCCACAGCTCATCATTGACAAATTTTCACAAGTGCCAGAGCCAGAGTTCCCGGGGCATGTCATCCTCGAGCAATACCAAGCACAGGTGAGAATTTGTTTGGATGGGATTGAATGCGAATGTCACAGCCAGCTGTACAGGAAAGTTTTATAACTGTCTGTTTATTTATAGTAGACATTGTAAAAAGGTATAAAATATAACCAGTTTGTTATAGCATCACAGTTGTACACTGTAAAAATGAATGAGCTGTTGACTTTTCAATAAAATTATAAGTGCCCGTAATTGTGAAACAACTATAAGCACACAAAATAACTTCCTATTTTATACTTTCCTCAAAGCTTTGTAGAGTCTCTTTGTGAACATTTCGAACAATAATAGTGCACTGTGAATTCAACCTAGTTCCAAACACTATTCCATTTTTATTTTTTTTACCTACCTGATTTCCTAAATTGCTACATGCCAAGAGTTTTTAGCTTGATACTAATTGTAGAATATCACCTAAAATTCTGCGATGCGCATTTAGTTGTTTTTTTCCCCCCTTCTAAAAAATAGGTTGGAGCAGCACTGCGGCCTGCATTCTCTCCAGAGACGCCCTCCCACGTAACTGCAATGGCCTGCCAGGTACGTTCTAGCACAGTATTTATACTATGCATAACGTCATGCATGCTCAAGGCTGGTTCGTACATTTGCCTTTCATTGTGGCCAGGTGCATTGTGCCCACTTTCGACGACCACGACGAGAAAACATACTAGCACCATCTAAGGGGTAGCCCTGGACGACTTCCGACCGGCATATATATTTCCTAAATTTTGCGCATCATTCTTTCTCCGTCGTCTTGAGGTAATTCTAACAAAGTTATAAGCAACCATTCCTCATAGATGGTGCATAGATTTGATATCGCGAATACTACAAAACCTTTAGTCTAGTTGTACGCAGACGAGAAGTGTTCCAAAGCTTCCCGATAGGTGGTGCCAGCGTGCCAGTGTTTTCTATCGTGTGCAGTCACAAGCGGGCGCGACACTCTCGGTCGCACTCAAATGCGGATGTGTGAACCAACCTTTAGTACAAACTTACTCGCATAACAAACTCCTAAGCTCAGTTTCTTTGTGAGAATATGCGTACCTTTGTGAGAATATGCCCAGGAGAGAATACATTAAACAAAAACGCGGCACTGTTTGTTCTTTTGTGTTTTTTTTTCCTTTTGCCCTTGTTCGTAACGCTCTGTAGCCGCTAACATTAGCTCTTGTGACCAACTCGCGCAAGCTTCCGTCTTAACAATGATACCTTGTGTAGCTTCATATCAAACTCGACGCCGTCAATTGCAATGCGATTCTCCCCAGGTGTGCAGCGCTTGGATCGGCAGCGGAGTGGCGCGGGACCTCAATGACCTGCGCCGCGTTCACCAGCTTCTCGTGTCCTCCCTGACAAAGCTGCAAAAGGGTGCCAACTCCCTGCTCTACAATGAGAGTGCATCCACTCTTGAGAAGCTGGCCATACTCAAGGCCTGGGCTGAGGTGAGCCAGCTTACCTCCGAGCCTAATTAAAACTGTCGTATCTCTCGCACTCAGTTTGATTTGATTCAAAAACGACTATTTTTCGCTTGTCCACAAGATAAGTCTTGTGGGGAGGATTATGTACCTTTATGTCCGGGGACCGGTGCTGGAAGGAAAACCTGATGCCCGTCCCACCTTGCGGCCGACAGAAACCAGCGAGGGCAGTCGCCGCGCCGGGTTCACCAATGCCATGCCAACACCGATGACGCCTATATTCAACAACGTTTTTTGGCGAACAGGGGTCCCCAGTGATGTGATTGCTGCGCCAATTGCGCCAAACTGCGCCAAGGGGCTAACCCTGCTACATCCTGCTACATTTCGCCGAAATATGGGTAAACTGCGCCAAGCCTGCGCCAAAGGACTAATTTCAGTCGCCTTTCAAAACCGAAACTAAACTGAGTACCGTAATTGAGCATGCGTGGGTTATGTGGCGCAAGCGACCGCCCGACAGAAAGTATGCTGCATCAATCGTCCATCCGGTCTGGCATGGTTTTTCCCGCCGTTCCTCATTTCGCGCTCTCGTGGGTCTCGTCTCGCATCCTCTTGAAAATGTTTTAACTATAGATGCATGCGTATATGGACGCCCCGACGCTAGATTGCCGGATACCAGCCATGCCGTCATGTTGTAAAACGAAACCACGTTTTTGCGCATTGGGAGTTGCTTGTGATCTGAAGCACTCGCTTCTGAAAGAAACGGCCGTGGCAAAACTCTTTTTGGTCCCTGCCTATACCAGTCACCGTGGTTATGACGTCGGGTGTTCCCGTCCACACATTGCTGCAGATATGGCGCTTTCTAAAATGAAACGTAAGGACCGCTGCGGGGTAACCAGCAATCCTGTCCTTGTTTACAATAAAACGCTACTACAAAAATCCCTCTAGCTCAAAGACTGTTGTGTCGAAGTACTGTTTACCTAGGTTTTCTGGGTAGGATTTCTTTTGAGAGGGACCCCGGTACATGAAAAGTCTGTCGCAAAAGAAAGTTTAAGACAAGTTAGCTAAAGCAACAAAAGGCAATGCCTGCACGCTGAACCCGCACAGCGCGCTTGTTTATCTTGAGTTCAGTTGTTGCACAAAGCGCTCCAAGAACTTTTTGACCCTGACTCGCAATGTCTTGCATTGATGCACTCAGGTTTTTTTTAATTTTTTTATTAGCTTTATTGTCCTTGTTTTGTTTGCGCTTTTTAACCTTTTAACTTAGCTTGTGCCTCGCATACTGGCCTGGCAAGCACGCGCCGCTGGACTGTTCTTCTTTTTTTTTTTATTCTGGATTGTTACATTTTGCATACAATTTTGGGGACCAGATGGTGTCGGAGCGGAGTGGCAGAGTTTTGGTTTCGATCGAACAGCCGTCTCCGCTCGCATAACGAAGCGCGTGCAACTGCAAGCTGCCGAAGTTGCCCTCACATGCGTGCGAACATGATTGCACGACAGAGGTACCAGCCGGGACGCTTGCAATCCATTGCTTTACATTTGCTTGCTTCTGAAGAAAATCTGGCATGTCGGGAACCAGTAAAACGGTGGGAGACGTTTTGGAATTGCTCGGCAACGCCTACAGCACTGTACACTTGTGGGATGTCTCAACGTCTCTTTGGAGACATTGAAAGTGGACATTCATTACTTGCCGAAAGCTAAGCAAGGCTGGCAGCAGCCTTGTAGAAAGTTTCAACAAGCAAAAGGAAAAGCACCCACCAGTCGTACTGCACCCTTTTTATATGTACAGTTTCGTATTGCATTGCAGTAGTTACGTCTTTCATCAGTTGGATACTGCTTCAATTTATTATATTATATAACTAGTGAAGTTTATGCTTTCGTATTTACTGCTAAGCTGGTCATTTTCAAATAAATTTAATATGTGCAATTTGGTTCTTATTTATCTATAGCGGGTACATATATGTCATTTAACTGAAGCATTGCAAAATATGTTGTGTCATTGGCATTTCAGTTAACAACTTGAAAGACTCCCAGGTCGTCTAACTTGACCATAGTTTGTTTATTGTTGCGAGCAAATTGCCCTTCCTTTTTCCAGCACTTAAAACACATTTTTTATTTTTATAAAAAAATCTGCTCCAAAAGCCACTTTTTGCTGCTCCGAAACACCGTTTTGGTTGCTCCAAAACACTGTTTTGGCTGCTCCAAAGGCCACTTTTGCTGCTCCAAAACACTGTTTTGGCTGCTCCAAAACACTGTTTTGGCTGCTCCGAAGGCCACTTTTGCTGCTCCGAAACACTGTTTTGGCTGCTCCAAAACACTGTTTTGGCTGCTCCAAAGGCCACTTTTGCTGCTCCAAAACACTGTTTTGGCTGCTCCAAAAGGTGCTCCAAAACGGCTTAGGCCAATCACATCACTGGGTCCCCAACAAGACACTGGGGTCAAGCGAGCCGTGGACACAGAGTGCCTGCTGCGCCCGCCAACCTGAGAGCCAAAGGCGAATCACGAGCGGAGTCATCGCCAATGGGCTGAGCTTACACCGCTACCCATCATCGCGGGAGTTTGGGCCAGAACTCTCAGCAGACGGACGTCGACTCAGAGGAGGGGACGCTGACTGTTAGAGCCAGGGGAAAGGCTAGCATTAAGTCATTGCCGGTCGGACTAGCTCGTACGATGCAACTCGCCCCGTTGCCCGGAGTCCGATCCAGGACTCCTCGACCAGATGGCCGTCCACTCAAAAGAGGGAACGCTCGACCGTATCGCGTGATCTCGCGGGTCCCCTAAAAATGAGAGACGCGCAGAGGGGTGCGAGAGGATAGGCCGGCATGGTGGCATACTTTCCCCATCACGATATGGTACGAGCAGGCTCAAAGCCAGACGGCTTCAAATGGCATGTCCACGGCTTATGCCTTCTCGAGGGAGGGAACAAATGGTTATCAAGAGTGTGGGAGCCAGTGGCTCCCACTCTCTTGATATCCATTTGTGATATGGTGGTATGCTCTAGAAGTTCACTCTTGCATCGCCATGTCCCATTTCTACTTCTACCACCAAAAAGCATGTGGCACTCTTTGCATCATGGTGTCTTTACCGGAACCTGACGTTTAACGGCGTCTAACTTACCTTCCGCACCCACTATCAGGAGATAAAAGGGAAAAATACAAGGTGGGCGATCCCTGGGGGGCTGGGCACTCGCTCGGAATTTTCTGGTGATCTCTTTCCATACTTAAAGGCCGACATACAACCCCGATTTTCTGCGAGGCAGAGGACCACACTTTTGGGTGGAGCGGGGTAAAGGTGGGAGAGGAGGAAGCTGCAAACAAGGGGGAGGCACAAGGCATACCTTGGCCTTTCTCACGATTTGCAAAGTTAGTGGAGCCAACACTCCTGTTCCACTTGCACGGTCTTCGTCCAGCAAAGTTTTTCTTTGTGCGTTTGCAGGTGTACATTGTGGCGATGGAGAAGGAGCAGGAGAACGTGCCAAAGCGGGGCAGCGGAGACGCCGCCGGTGAAACGGGCGACCCGGTGCCGACAGAAGAAGCGCTGGGCAGAGAATCCCTCCTCAAGCTCGTTTCTCCCGAGCTGGTGTGCCTCAGCCGCTACTGGTTGGCCGCTCTCAAGGACCACGCACTCCTCTCCTTGCCCGGAGGTGAGGCGCCTCGCACTAGTCACCGTACTCACCGACGGGATGAGAACTGCTGGAAGGGCTTCGAGTTGTCCGGCCTCTAGTCCAAGCTCTCTAGCTTTGATAACGCTTTAGCGTCTCACGAGCCTCGGGCGTGCACGCACTGTCCGAAGCACAGCCAAAGGTGGCAAGTGCGTGCTGGAAGCCGGGCATTCGAAAGGGCACCCTGCCCTTCTCGTCCTGTCGGAGATTGTAGTCCCACGTGCGTGGACCATGACCCGTCAGAGGTAGTTCGGGTTTAGTCGCGAGCACATCGGAGAGGACATTCCGGCAGCCTTGCTTTGGTATCGTCGAAAATGTTTTATTATCTGCTACATGGCTAATAGTGCCTTGTGCCTGCGGCGTGTTCAAGTGCATATCATAAACGAGTTTGTCAATCATTCTACTTGAGAATCATTGTTCTGGGTTACTCTTAAAAGTGGTGTTGACGAGAGAAACTGGGTACTGCGTGCAGTGCATGTTTGGCGTGGGTCACGTTAGGGGGCAGATTTCATAAGGCGAATCTAGAAAATGAGTCATTCAGGGATGCTACTGCAAAATTGTGATTTGGAGCAATTTTTGGAGAACCTGAAAAAGAATTTTGGAGCACCTAAAAACTGCTTTTAGGACACTTTGGAGCACATAAACATGAAATTTGGAGCCCTTTTAGCGTAAATATAACTTCTCGAAGTACTTTTGAGCTTCCAGTTATGAAATCTCATGATCACCTAAATTTACTTAAAAAATTTTACTTTGCAAAACTACCGATTTTCTTTTTCTTTTCGTCTTGTAGACAGTACAAGCTAATTTGCTTTCTAATGTTGGTCTCCACAGGCAAAAAGTCCAATGTGAGGAATTACTAAACAGATTTTTCTTGTATACAAAAGTTGCCACAACTGTCGATGCAATTTACTGTGCATTGTTTATTTTGAACACACAGAACCTATCAAAGGCCCGTCCGTTTTGCAGCTTTTTGTTTATGACTGCCACCTGAGTCATGTTCTCGGAAAGGCTTGCATTCGCCTCAGAAAGAAGCACCCGTCCCGGTTGATAGCGCAGCCGCTATACTCCATCTTATCCTACGGTGGACTGAAGCTCAATGCTCCAGGCCGCCGAGTCCAATCACGAGCCTATTAGAAACCGCATGATATATTTGCTCCGTCGTATGTATCAGTGCGCCAAGACGCATCATGCAGAGGAGAGTTTTTCATCTGCTCATCGAGCCCTTGCGGTTGCTTTGTGTGCTTGCTACCGCTGAAGACTACTGAAGGGATTAAGTACCGTTTGGAAGTCATGTGTCAAAGAGAATCCAGGATCAGAACCAGTGGCCATTAAGAAATGAAGATGAGTCGGATTGAATGTTCGACGCAAGGGCATATATACGGACCAGATGCAAAAAGGAGACACAGATGTGTTCACAAAAATTTGAATTGGATTGGATTGTTATTGCTAAGGTGAAACGACTTTGTGTCACTGTTGCCTGCGCGCCCTCTAACTTCTCCAAACAGTTGACATGTTTACGAAATATGGCGTGAATCAGGGTTCTCCCCAGGAATTTCTGAGGGGTGGACATTACTGGGGCGGGAGGGCAGTGGCGGCGGCGAGGGGCGGGCGATGCGCGTTTGTCTTTTTTCTGTTTGGTTTGTCGTGGCCATAAAACCATAAAACTTGGATCTGCTGCATTTGCGATTTGCAGTAGTCGTTCCTGTGAGATGCGAGTTCTCGGCCATGTTTCTGCAAGTCCTTCGCACTGTGAAACACAAATCTGCTGTGTCCGCAACCTGCGGCATCTTTTCCCGTCACACAGGAAATCGTAGCGTATTTTGCGTGTTTATCGCATCGAGAAACATGAATTTGCGGTGTCTGCAATCTGCAGTATCACTCCCCATGTCACATGGTTCGTTGCCGGCGCCAGGATGTTTATCATTACTTTTTCATAAAGTTTTGCTATGGCATCTCCAAAGATAAACCACCCCATGTTTTTCACCATTTATCTCTTCATTTTGGGTGGACGTTCTTTCGGAACTTTACAATATATCTTCTGAACCAGATAACGGCAAGCTCTCAAATTCTGGATTCTGGACTGGACCAGTAGGGCTACATTTTGGCACAGACCGAGCATTCGGCGATGTATAGTTTATTTTTGCGGTGAAGAAACAACCGTAAATTAGTTTTGGGGACTACCCTGTAGTTGAATTTTTATTTACTGCATGTAACCATGCTTATGAAGTGACCTGTTGAGTGTTTTTGTGAATTGTCAGAGCTGAGAATATACTTTGACCTGACTGGGCAGCTGTCTGCCTGTAGGCTTTTTTTGTGTGTGTGCTTTTTTTTTACTTTTATTGTTAAAGAAAAAACAATAAAAATGCATAGCAAATTGCTGGGCAATTGTATTGCATGTGAAACGTGTGGTTTCAGTCTGATTCCTCTGGGATTGACATCTGCACTCTCGGCGCTCTTCATCTGCAAGTTTAGCAAGTGGCTTAATGCGTGGCATGTACACTCAATAGCAATTCCGGAATGGAGATACCGGCACTAACCCGGGTTTCGAACCCCTGGCATTCTTCGAGAACGTGAACCAGCCAGTCACCGTCGAGCTAGGGGGTGTGATCTCATCAGCTAGCTCAGCCAATCAGCATTGAGTTAACCGGTGGCTTCACTTTTCAGGCTCACAAATTTCTAGACCCCCCCCTTTTCCAGACAAAGCATGTTTCACGGGAAAAGGCGTTCTTGGGCAGTTTGACAGAGCATTGTGGCCTGCACCTATTTTTGTCCCAAGGCACACATAAAGAGAACCTTAAAACACCTCTTCCGCCTGGGCGTGTCCACCATGCAGAGTTCTCGAGCCAGCTGCCGCACGACGGCGGAGCCTTCTACACGTCGGACACGGTAGAGTCCGCGAGACCCCACTACCGGGAGGCGTGGCCGCCGATCCTGCATGCGGCCTCCCTGTGGCTCTGCGAGGGGGGAGGCTTCGAGGGGGCCCTGCACCAGGAGGCCCCCCAGGGGGCGCTGGGGCCGGGGGGCCTCCGGGGGGGACCCGCCTTCCTGCAGCTGTCCAGGGGCGCCCACAGCAGGAGCCCCGAGCAGATCAACAAGGACTGGTTCTACCTCCTCTTCGGTACGTCGGCCAGATTCTTTGGGAAAGGGAGCCTTTTCCGGCTCTGGTTGATACTGGAAGTGTTGATCGCAGCAGTGCAAGCTTTGTCTCTTCGTACCTGACTGCAAACAAGCCCATGCCTGTTACGGTTATGCATTCAAAGCTTTTATAAGAAAGTCGGCGGGACCGGCAATATTTTTCGTAGTACAGGTAACTTTGTTGTAATTGTAGTGTAGCGTCAAAAGTCAATCACACGAAACCGAATTTGTGCTATCGCATATTGGCGTGTCTGCGGGACATTCGAGGTAGTTTAGGAAACGGTATAGCGCCAAATATAGTGTGAGCGACATCAGAAACAAGGATTCATACGTTGACAATCGACTTGCCAAAAAGGGAGAACGGTGGACAAGTCTGATAGCGCATCGCAGCTCGGAGCACATGGGGCAAAAGCTCGCACTGCAGAATCCAGTCATTTTGGGCTCGATTACCACTTCATTATTTTTTCTAAATGAAAATAGTACCGGCACGCGTTCATGTACTAACCCCTGCATGACGCAATCAGGCTAGCAGTCGTACCACTAGTACTGCCACTGGCAAAGTTTTGTCATCTACAGCCGAGACGCCAAGCACTTCCAAGTTCTACGCAACAAACTTAACTGACTTACCAAAATATGAATCGCAGAAATCACTAAACCACCGACATCGACCCCCGACCACGCAGCGAAGGCGTTCGCCGACCGTGTTAGTTTACCCTTTCTTAAATCGGGAATCGGGCGACGACTTGTGGTCATTCGGAGGAGGTTCTCGAGCACCAAGCGCTGTCGCACGTGCAGCGGTGGACAGCCGAGGCAACTGAGCTCTTTTTCGCATCTGTCCGGACAAAAAGGGGGCACATTTCTCTCTGTGCAGCTCCGCTGATTTCGCTTGAACTTTGGCATCACGGGTAGAGTCACAGATTGTTTGCTAGACCACATATTATCGCTCCAAGGTGGAACAAGTTGGGACTCCGGTCGGGCAAGGTCGAGGATCTTGGATCTTCATGAAGATCGGTGCGTCAGTCAAACAAATGCCAAGACACTGTAAAGAAAGTTGCGACTGACGATGACAATATACTTATATATATACTCTCGTTCACACGTTGAGAAAAAAATCTCATCTTGGAGCGGAGTGGCGCATACTCAACGGCGTGAGCGAAACGAAAGCAACAAAAGTATGCATGCGACGAAAGTGCGACGGAGGCGTAACGCTGCCTCCGTTGCAGTGCGTACACGCATTCTCAGTTTTGGGTCTAAATAATTTGTTAGCGTGCAGCCGTCTGTCAAGATGGCTCTATGTGACTATGTTGCTGCAAGCGTTCTACGCAGCAACAGTCGCATAGCAGCATTGAATGCAAGATTGCACACTACCGAATTATTTTGACCCGAGAACATGCGGCGCAGTGGCGGTGTCAACCATCGCCTCTGCGGCAGTATTTCTTTTCTTTATGCGCATAACTTGAGCGACAATTTACGTGAAATCGACAACTTTTCTCCTCGAACGTTCGTAATGCCTGTAATTTTTGCTTCGTGGGTCCGCAAAATGGTTTCAATTAAACAGAAATATTTGTTCATCAGGAATTTGTTGTAGTGGTCAGAGAAATGCATTGAAGGCATAGGAGATTGGCCGGGACTTTCACTTTACTTCAATAAAAAGGGCGTTTTCATAGTAGAGGCATCTGCTACAAAGGCGTCCGACTGTAGTCACTGATAAGGTGAGAATGGCGGGGAGAAGTTTTTCTGCCTTCGGCGTGCACTCCGGCCTTCGGCAATGCTCCAGCGTCTCATGCACCCCGAGTACACGTAGGAGGCCAAGTGTTTAAAAGGCATGCCCCAACATTCTCATTTTTTCGGTGGTCATAGGAGTGCACGAAGATGGCACGTGTCTGTGGACAAATCGTGAATTGTAGTACCTAATGCATGCGACTAAAGTGATTCCCACCCTCGTCGTAGCCCGAAAGCACCTACAGTATTCGAGCAGGTGACCGAACCACTCTCGGCGTCGACTATTTTGCGCTACGTTGTCGAGGCTAGCGTGGCTTCCGCGGTGGCTTTCACGGCGCCGCAGCCCCGCACTGCTGCGAGGGCTTGTAGCTTCATCTCGCGTCTCGTTTGCACAGGCTCGCGAAGCTAGCTTTCGCAGAGCTGGAGCACTGTGGAATGGCAGGAAGAAGTTCTCCCGTTTAGATCTACCTTTCCGGTGTTGCAGACGAGGCCGTACTCGGTGTCGACTATTTTGTTCTGCGTCGTCGAGGCTAGCATAGTTTTGGCAACGTGGAGAAAAATACGTAGTTGACACTGAGCATGGCCTCGTCTGCAACACCAGAGAGGTAGATCCGAGAAGCGAGGTGAGAAGGACAGTATAGTTGGCTGCGAAGCCCAATGTTTGACGTGCACTTGCGTTCTCCCAGGGGTGTGCATGGAGGCGCTGTGTGGTCCTCGAGTGTCGGAACCTCCCGAGTGCGTGCTGGTGTGCCTGCAAGCCCTGCACCAGCTGCTCAGTCATCCCTTGCCCAGGGAGATCCTCGGCGGAGACCTCCAGCTCTCCGTGGAGCTCTGCAATGTGCTGCACAGGTGACGCTCCTGCGGGCTCACAGTTCTCTTTAAATGTGTCAGCGTTAATGCCCTGGTACATGTGCTGACCTTGGACTGGTTTGGAGCACACACATAAAGTTTGCAACGTCGCCACGGGATGGCACCACAGCTGCACTGGCTGTGGAAGCTAGCTAGGAAACACCTGCAAGCACCAACATATGGTGGCGGGGTGCATTTTTAAAGGGGCACTGACACATCAAAATCGTAATTTATTTTATTATCTGAAACGATTGAAAATGATGCCGGGACATTACCCTCAAAATTCGAAACTTGGGAATTCAGTATTTGTGAATTAAAAAAACAATTTCCAAATGCCGAATTTGAAGTTCCCGCGCGATCCGCGCCAGTGCAGTGAGTCAAATTTTGCGGTCTCCTGCGACTCGATTTTCTTTCGGACTTCCGCACCACGCTGTGAAGCAAAGCGCCGTTGCTACCGCGACCCGAAGAGAGGAGGAGGTGAGCAGGCGGGATAGAAGGGAGTCGGCGCGGGGAAAAACCGGTTTCTTCCCCGACTCGGCGATAAGCCTCTGCTCGAGCGCCACCAAGTTTTCCGAGGGAGAACACAAGTCCAGGAAGCGACATCACACCGAAATCTGATTTTTGGTATTTCAAAAAGAAAGGCCGTAGTGCGTTCGTCATTGCGTTAAAAAAGATGTTTTACAATTGCCGTTATTAAATGTTATAAAAATGTCGCCTACAAAGCTTCTAAATGTCCTGATTTTTGACGTCACCGATCAAAAGAAGCAAGGAGGTGAGCGCGGGAAATATAAACGCCAAAAATAAAAAGGCGCGCGCGCGCGCAGTGAAATTTTTTTTCGCAATGCGTTTTTTTTTTGCGTGTCTATGACTACAACTTGCATCGTTTTAGACAATAAAAAAGAATACGACCTTTGGGGTGTCAGTGCCCCTTTAATGCAGGATGCATTTTAGGGCTGGGTTCCAAGTCTAGAGTGTCACCTAATGTTGTAACGAAAATTATAACTCGCCTTGATGCCTTTATACTTTGCATGAAGCCGACCGATCTAGAATGCGTCGTGTGTTTCTGTCGACCTGTTTGAATCGTTTCTGTTTGTTTTGCCCGTTAGGTTTTTGAGGTAATCTTTTAGGAGATTAGACACAAGCACACTATGCATTCTGTGCCAGTCGCTCGATCCATCAAGTATTCTGAACCACCGTGGTATAGAATTCTACTAGGTGATGTATTTGATAAGATGGCTCAACCAAGCCTTGAGTTCATTTGCGTTTAGCAAGTAGCATGCAAAAGTTTACCATCTCAGGCCATATTCCCCCTGAAGTCTCCTTACTAGTCAAGAAAGAAATTTTCATGGTTTGGGGAGATGACTTCTGACCTTCTTTCATCCATCAGCAAACAGCACAAAATATGTGCTGATCGCTGATGGATGAGGATAGGTCAGAAGTCGTCTCTCTGAACCATGAGAATTTCTTTCTCGACGGTAAAGAGTTTTGCAGGGAGAATATGGCCTAAGAGGGTCAACTTTCTAACCCTTCACTTAAATCGATTCAAATTCTCAGGGCATATTGAATTATATTAGGAATTATTAAATTCAAAGTTTTAGTATTGTGGGCTTATTCTACAACATCCTACGCTTATCAGCCTAAAACAAAAAATGACTTATAAGGAAGTGTATCAAAAGAAATAATTGCCTCCCACAATGTTTTGGTTTTAATGTGAAGTAGAATGCCCATAGTGCAAGTTAAGGGGGGACACTGGCTAGAGGTCAAACTTTTGAACTACTCAAGTGATCGGAATGAAATTTGCAGGGGAGATTTAGCTTCAGATGTAGGTGTACTGTGCAAACTTTCAGCTCTCTAGGGCAAATTTACATACCTGCAGAAGATGATGTGTCACTTTTCATTAAGAAATCTATGATATGCAAATTAAGCTATTAAGCATAATTTTAACTGCTTGAATATAAAGTGGGGGATATGGGACCTCGGGCTATCTAGATTTAATAACTTAAATGTAAATATTTCAGGAAGAGTTATTACCTCAAACTATGAGATGCATATCTGTCATCTGTCAATTTTTGAAAACTTAGTTTTTTCTCACTAAGAACTTCAACTTAAAACAAAATAAAGTAGATAGCCCGATTCCTGAGTAAATTTCAGTTCAGAAACATCTTGATTGGGGTAACAGAATACTTTCACCTTCGAACAAAAGATTCCTTCGTATGAAATTTGCAGCAAAAAGGGGAACTGAGAAAAATGCATTCAAACATTGAACTCCTTTACTTTGTTACTGCCTCACAATGTGTTGAAAATATTATATATCAACGCAACTATTTGGCGTATGGTCATCAAATTTGGTGTAAGGGTGTATAATTAGTTTTTAAAACTGAAAACCTCAAAATTAAAAAATGAATTTTTTCAAAAAAATTTAAAATTTAGGCCCATGTCCCCCCTTAAGGCAAAAATTATTTGTAGCTAACGCAATTCTTGGGAAAAACAATACACCCAAACAGAACAAAAAGTCTTCACAAATTTTGTGCTTTATAATATTTTGTTTTCATCATAAAGGAGTGAGCTTTTCTAGAATATGAGTGGCTTAACTTGTTACTCAGAAGATTTCCATCCAGTACACTCCGGAATGGAAGTCCTTACGGTTTCAGAACGTGGAATGGTTAATTTCGTCGTCCAACATACCCTGCCTAATAGTGAAACTGAGAAAAATGTACCTGAACTTTCAGCTTTACATTTCTTCCTTTTTTACAAGCCCCAGGCACACGAAATCTGGAGCATAGGTAACATCCTGCTCTTTGAGACTTTGTGGTTCCACTGGCAACGGCTGCCAGTTTACATCTTCTGTGGGCGAGCTAACTTTGGTAGCAGGCATTCCTCAACAGGAGGGAAACTGCCCAGAACTAAGAGGCAAATGATACTAAAGAAGAGCAGCAAATCAGCAATATGATCTGGAGTGGAAGGTACTGTCAAAAGGGTGCTGCTGAAGATAAAAACAATATCACATTACTGGGCAGGGCCAATCTCAAGGCCCATTTCGGGTATCAAGCAATAAGATCCCTAATAATACCATATTTTCAGCTTTCTTTTTTTTTTTTTTTTGGGGGGGGGGGGGGGGGGGTGTTTAGAAAGCTTCTGCATGCTAAAACTAGGATAAATTTTGCTTCTATTGAGGGTGAGATGTTCTGGCTGTTAAATAAGCTCAAAGCAGCCCTAACTCAAAACATTTTTTGTAAGATAAATCCTACATATTTATAAACTACACTTTCTAAAACCTTGCTTTAAGAATTAATAAACATAAATTCAATATTTAAAAAAATATATATGTTTATTTGGAATTTTGGGGCTATATTTTTTCTTAGTAACACAGTATGTTTCTTAGGACTGGGTTCCAAGCCTAGGGCTTTATCTTTAGTCATCCATTCATCTTTGGAGAAGACTTGTATACCCCAGCTAACCTGTCGCTCAGAAATCGGATAACCTATTCCCTGCACTAGCAGTGCAGCTTTGATTAGCATATTGATAGTTGGTACATACATACTCAGATTTTTTGCAGTCTTTGTTTCCTAATTAATGGTGGGAGGAGCGCAATGTTTCCTAACTTCATCCGTAGGATTAAGAAGCCTTTTAATTTCCCTATGACGTCTTCTCAATTACTGCGTATGACGCAGTTCAGTTTCATTTTTGCCTGGTAGTTCCAGTTTCTTTTTTTTTCTGGCTGCATTCTAGTGTTCTGGGCTATCTCGTGAAATTACTTTCGTTGCTGCTTCGCCCGCAATGACTACAGCGTCACACTTTTTCTTTGCTTCGCAGGATCTTGCTGGCGAGAGACAACGCCCAGTGCCAAATCATGGTCATAAAGATCGCCAAGCTGGTGGTTGGCGCCTGGCAGGAGTCTTACGACACGGAGAGAAAGAACAAGCTCAGGGGTGCGTTCTGGAGCCTTGCCTCTCTCAATATAAGGCCAAAATGCAATGGAGGTGGAGGTTACAAAAGGGTCTTGTTGTATTTTATAAACATTTAATGTTGTTTATGTGCATGTGTTTGCAAACTGGGTCCCTAGGAACTCTGGGGTTCCCTGGAACAGCTTCATGGGAGTTCTGGGGTTTCCTCAGCGCTAAAATTTTCTCGGCCGCCCCTGTCTCCGGAGTAAACTTTTCTTCCAGTGAACCATTTTAGCAGATCTGAGCTACTCACTGATGCTTAACTCAAACACTCTACTATGTGCATTATTAAAGCATGAAATGCTTTTCAGTGTAAACTTCCAATTTTAAAATTTTGTCCGTCTATCCATTTGCTTGTGCATTTCCCGCTAAATTTAGCGGGGGAATGGATGTAACGTGACCTACACACTAATTCAGCTTCCGTGCTCAATTTTGCAGAAAAATTTATGTAACATGATCTCTACAAAATAGTATAGTTTCTCCACTAAATTTGGCGGGTAAACTGACGTCACGTGACCTGACGTTACGAGACCTATACATGAATTTAGCGGGAAAATTATTAAAGTAGGTTCTTCACTCCCCAAAATTACTGTTTAATGCGTTCTAAACAAATTTGAACAGTCGCTCCTCAAATACTGCACTTCATATATTATAGAACTTTGGAGTTAAAGGTTACTGTCAATTTTTGTTTACAAGGTCTGCAGCCTTCTTTACTGTTTTATTGGACCAATGCCAAAACCAGGAGGGATTCCTCCGCTGCCATTCAAGGTAGATCAGGGTTCCCCGTGGTCAAAGAGTTTGAGAAGGTTTACGGAAGGTATTTTTGAGTTTAACAATTGTTTTTCATTGACTGCGTACGCGTTTGGCTGCCTCTGTGGCAAAGGTATGAGAACATCAACAGTATTTACTTTCAGAAGGTATGGGCAGCTTTGAAGTATCATGTATAAACATCTGGAGCACTTAAAATAAATGTGTCAGACTGTAGTAATCTCAATTCTTAATGAAACCTAAAAGCCCGTTGCTATAGTGTCTTGCACCTATGGTCGCATTTTTTTTTTCTTACTTTCCTTTTTTTTGCAGTTTCTAAAGAAAACTCGTGGTATTTGAAAATAAATAAAGTAATATGGTCCAACCCTACCGTCAATGCAGAACTGGGTCCGGCCAATCAAGAGCCCCGGGGGGCTGCAGAAGCGGCGTTGGCGTCCATCGGGGAGGGCGCGGACAACAACGGAGGGGAGCTGCAGGCGGGGCGCTCGGTCGTGCACGCCCTGCTGGAGGTGTGCCTCTGCCTCCTGGTTCGCCACTTGCCACAGCTGAGCCCCACCCTGGCGAACGCCGTGCACGGTGCCGGGCGGGCGCAGGGAGCACGCAGGCTGGATGCCGACACCGGGGAGCTGGTCGCCGCGGCGCTGGGCGTGATGGCCGACCTTCCCCTGCTCTGCTCTCCCGCAGGTCAGTATCACTACGGTGCCTGGGGTGGGTCTCCGACCAGCATGTTCACCGCATACCCTTCATCCACTAGTCGACGTCAGCTTTCGTATGGCATCAGAATAACTTTAGGCTTGCAAAAGAAGCAAGTCAGCAGACGATCACAACTTCATCCTGCGTCCGAGCTCACTTTGCCGCAGCACTCGGTTCGTACCAGACGATCGGCACTTTTTTTTGGTTCGTTAGCGGACGACATATTGTGTTTTCTTGTTTTGTATCCGTCTGCGAATGGAGCTTTGTAACAGATGAACCGCGTCCTTCGCTTGCGCTAGCAGACGAATCGACCACGTGTGCCATCTTCGCTCGCTCCGCGAGAGGTAAATTAGGTCTCGCCCTCACTCTCGCAATGACCAAAATCAGAACCCCAGTTGAAAGGGTGTTCCGGGCAGCACAGTATCACCACCCCTGCTTTCATTCCTGTGGCTGCTGTCAGAGTTGCCTTTTCTGACATGTCAAAAGACGAGCAGCTTTCAGTGTCTGGCCATTATATTTCGAGCTGGATGACAACAAAAGGTCAAAGCGCTCAGTGAACTGTTCCCGAACTCGGGGAAACCCCTGAATTTCCCCGAAGTTTAAGAAGTATTTTAGTGGATCTATTGATGCACCCATTGATGCATTACTGCGAGCCACAATAATGTGCATGTGCGCATCGTATCATAGAACATCTGTAGGCTTCTGCGCCGCCTTGTTGCACGAATGCCGCCACGAGGGGGGTCACCTCGGCAATTAGCCGGGAGAGATGGGCCTTCCTTGAAACCGTTCCAGTTAGAGAACATTCAAACTACTGGAATTCAGATCCATACATAACCTGATTCGCACTCTTAAGCAACATGCCACACTTGAGCTACCCATAAGTTAATTTCTATAGTAAAATTATAGTTGCGTGAAAATTGTATCTTTACATCACGGTATCGGCGTGTCCATTGTTTTGCATATATTACGAGCAATTCTAATTTGGTTCACTACATTTCTTTGCCGTATCAGTTTTGCTACAGGGAGGTACTGCTCTTTATCTGATTCATTTTAACCGGTTTTACGTAGTCCCAAAGGCAAAAACGATGATGGAGCTTGGGATTGAAGTGATGATGACCAAGGCAACGGTTACTTTCTTGACTCAAGCTCCCTCGTCTCTCCCGCAGGCTGCATGACAGTGGTGCCGACAATCCTGTTCCTCACCACAAACGTTCTGAAGGAGGTGGCGGTGAAGAGCGAGCCGGGCTCGTCGCAGCAGGCGAACCCAATTGTGACGACCGCTCCGGTCAGCGCGGTGCTCCAGGCTCTCAAGGCCCTGGCCCTGCTGCCGCTGTCCCAGAACAGCGACCACTCGAAGGAATGGATCTCGCTTCTGCGAAGCACGCTGTCCAGGATCATCGACTTCAGCAAGACAAGTGGGTCTAGGCTCACGCCGTGTCTACCTCTCTCGCCTCGTTTGCCTTCTGAAAGGGGGAACGCGGAAACTGAAAACCGAAAAAGTACGAAAAAGTGGATTTTAGGAAAACCACTTTTTTGGATTGTATGTTCCATGAACTACCTCCTCTGTAATTATTAGCTCCTGATTCACTGTGAAAATAAGTTCAAAAAATATTTATGAGGTCCCGGCGGCTTCCCAATCGTGCTAAAAATCCAAAATCAAGCCAGACTTTGAGCAATTCCCGTTTGCTTTCCACTTGGCGGACGGCCACCATCTTGGTCTTGTTTTGAAGCGGAGATTTTTTTCTTCTTTTTGCCGCCTTTCAAAATAGTGTCTGCAGTATAGTTTTGGCTTGATCGGCAATTACCCGCCTCGCGATTTCGAAGTTGTGATTGGCCAAAACTCCCATTCAAGGGAGGGAGCTTGCGACTATTATTGGCTGCGACATTTGTTCTCCATTGCCATGGCCATTGCGCCGCAGAGACGCGTCTCACCGCGTCAGCCTCGCATCGCCTGCTTGTTCCTGGGCCTTGTCAACTCCACTTCGCTTTTCTCCATCTTTATGATCGTTTGCAGCCCTTTGTTTTAGTAATTTTGCATACTTTGCCCATGTATTTCGTGGCCGCAAGGGATGCGGGAAACGAATTACGAGATGGTGCATGCATTCGATGCACGGTAGCAGTCCATGCAAGCTTTTTTGCATCGCGACCATAGGAAGCAGCACTGGCGGCCCGCATCTGCGCAGTGGGTTACCAGTGCTCATTGCGTCGCTACTGCAGACTGTGATTCTTCTGCCTATGCCGTCGACCGTCAAACCTAAGTAAAGACAACAGCGGAACAAAAAGATTGTATGCAAGAACATTTTCAGCTACACTGCAAGTAAAGCCGTTTCACGTAGTGCAATCCGGCTTGCGATATTCGTGATTTTCTGTTGCGACATTGCTCTCTCGAGAGAAAACAAATAAATAAAGGCCATAGACGATGACTAATGTGCATCCGTATTGTTTCCACAAGCTCTTTGTCGCGCAAGAATGAAAAGTGCAAGCAGAATCGTGCCACGTGAAACGAGTTCAATGCTGAAAATGTGTGTTCAACTTTCAACTGCCATTTTCTCAAAATGAAATTTTCCACTGGCATTGGTTCTTATCCCAGTGATATCTCGGGAACTAATCAATAAATCTGCATGCAGTTTTTTTTTTTTTTTTGTTCTGTTCCTAATTAACTTTGTGAGGGCATAACAAGCTTCCTTTTTTAGAAAATTGTATTAAAATTTTATAATATTAAAATTAAATTTGAAGGATAAGAATATGACCAACAATATAAAATTCAATGTTGTGCATTTTTTTTTTTTTTTTAAAGAAAAGAAATAAAAGAGTTTTGTCATGCCCTGGGGTGCCTATGCAGGAATGCTTATAGTAAATTTCACATTCCCACTATGTTTTGCTATTTCTCCAGGCTTGGGATAAAAGAAGCAATTGAACCATCCTGAAAAAAAAATTGTAAATTAAGAACTCATGGGCACAGCTTTATAAAACTTAGCAATTACTCATATATATGTGCTATGAATGTACCCTGAAATTTTCATACAAATAGCTATAAAAATAAAAAAAGTTTAAGTTGCTTGCCACCCTCTCCCCTTAAAGCGATTTAGGAGCCAGCCCTTTTATGGGCTGGCTCCTATATCGAGTTTCACAAAGAGGTGTAATGAAAACTTGATAACATAGGTTTATGACGACCACATGGTTGGTGCTAAATGCGATCATGTGACCATGAAACTTGACGTCACGATGTCACACAATGAAATAACTTCAGTCTCACGTGGCATTGCAGCATAAGTGACATCACACAACGTGATCGTGGGGTTGGTGTCAAGTGACGAACCTCTGCTGAATTTAGTAGAAAAAATGTCATATGTCGCACTATGACAGACCTTTAAGTCTGCGTTATGCTTAGTTCAGACTTTGTGTAGAATCCAGGTGATTAATCTGTTGAGTGTGTGTGAGCAAGGGAAGGTGCAAGACGGGAGCAGAGATACATGAGGGAGGCAGTCTTAATCTAGTTTCAAGAAGCGAGGAAAGAGCTTTTGGCAATCATTGAAAGCCGAGCCAAATTGATGACTCCGGAACTGCATAGTTGCGAACCGCAAGAAATATGCGGAGGTTGTGGTCGTGTGTGTAGTTAAAGCCAAAGGAAACCACGAGGTCTGTTTACAAGAACTACCATATTGAATTCAGGATAACATGTAGTTATTATGAATCCTAGTGAGAAGGCTGAATCTGGCTATGCGGAGTGCAAATTCGTCTGCTTCTTGTTCAGGGGCTGTTATGGTGTCAGAACACCGAACTCCTATTGGCTGATTAAAAAAAATAGTGGGTAGACCTTAAGTTGTCTAGCATTGAGGTCTACCCACTATCCTTTCAGTCAGAGCCAACCATAGCTCACCGTCGTTCTGACGTCACCGCAACCCCTGCGCAAGAAGCAGACAACTTGCTCTCCGCATAGATCATTCCAATAACGAGCTCTAGCGAGTGCCGTTTTCAGCATTTGTTCATAAGGAATGTGGTCTGCTTGCTTTGCAAAGCGACCAACGTACACAGGGTTGGCTGTGGAGACCGCACGCTAAGCTGTGGATTTGTAAACATTGGGGACCGGTGTGTAACGGAGCCACTATTGAAGTTACGCTTAGAGCATTGGCACTCGAAACCCCGATTTTCTTGTGGGCACCGCCATTTCGGTGCACAGAGCGGGTGTGTTTTTGAATTGTCGCGATCCAAATATGCGACTTCCCGACTTTTATATATGGTGTCGGGAAGCTCCAGCGATGTCATTTTGCTCTGTCGCATACTGTTCTAACATTTTTGGAGGACGCAAAAGAGAGTCTTGCCATCTCAGATAAACCTTTAAATAACTGACAACTGTGGCTGTGAACTGTCATCGCTCTGAAGCCAAGCCTACTTAGTGGCTCTAGGCTGCCCAACGTGAAATGCCATCGGCGTATCTGCGACGCTCAATCATTGCAACGACAACTCCCCTCGTTCCCCAGGCGAAGAGGCGAGTACGCCCGACGACATCTCGATGCTGTTGGCCATCGCCATGTTTGTGCTGAACGCTCCCAAGGAAGTGGTCTCCGTACCCAACCTGCAGTACCCCTGCATCAACCTGTTCAAGCAGGGACTCCTCAAAGATGATCTGGTGAGCCTTTGGCAATGAAGTGCACGCAAGTGACCCATGTTGTGTATTGTTTACACGGCCGTGAATCGCTCTAACCTGATGCCGACTCACTGGATCGTATAAATCCGCTTCTTAGACCCGTGTACTATTCTAATTAGCGTAATCTGTCATTCACGAAATCTGTTGCATCTCGTCGTAGCGAACGATCTCAGAACACCCAATCCTCGCATAGCCCGCACCTGTAGACGGTCTGCACCGCATATAGTTTTAACGTTCAAACGTGTATATAGTATGCGGGCTATAGTTCAGAAAGTATGGCATACGAGCGCTGTGGACGCACCTCTTTGGCATTTCAGGTCCAGCTGTGGTGCATCCAGACGCTGAGGTCCATCTTCCAGCACCAGGACCGCACAGTGTCCACGCCGTACATCCACAGCCTGGGGCCCCGGGTGGTGGAGACACTGGTGCGCTGCGCTGAGGACCTGGCCTCTGCGCCGGGCAACACAGGCGGGAGCAGCGACCTACGGCTCAGCGTGGCCCTCGAGTGCCTTCAGACGCTCGAGTCGCTGCTCATCGCCGCACCCTCTGAAGGAAGTGAGTCTCGGCCTTTTGTCTCGTTTGCTGTCCAGTCTTCTCTACGTGACCAGCAAGCGCGCGATCACTCCCTTTTTCGTGTGCGGAAACGCAGATAATAAGAAAATTGCCCGCGTTTTCTTGTCGGCAGCCTTCCGCTTGCTGCATGAGCGTAAACTTTTGCACACCCCCACGCTTCTCACGTGCTTCGAGTTTACCTAAAATTGACTGATTTAGGAGTTTCCTGTGACGTCAGCAAGTTTCTAATAGACCCTTTCCAGAATTCAGTCTGGCCACTTTGATCGCTATCATCATCAGAAAAATGGCATGTGCTATACTAATGGCGGCCTTTTGTTTACTGATGAAGGAAGAAGTTGAAGATGATTCTAAGCAAATGATTCAAGGCCTATACATTTTAGATGTTAGCGTGACATGAATCAGGAATTGGATGCAAGATCTGCGTAAGCGTTCATTTTTAACTTGTGTACAGTGAATCTGTTAGTAGCACACACTCGGCTTCACAGCCCCTTGATGTATAGAACTTCACCAAGGCTTCTATGTGGGTTGGTGCTTTGTTCTAACTTCTGACTGGTTGCATCTTCTCGCCATCGACACTTAATGAGATTGAAAAAGAACTGTACAGTGAAACACACATTCTCAATTGCCGACCGCGTCTTCGGAAACTTGCGAAAGTGACGGTGCCACATCAATTACTGCAGACCGGTTCGCTGCCACCATTATTACGGCAAAAGTTAAACTGCCATTTGAGTCACCAGATGGCACTGAATTCGAGAAAGGGTCTATTGGAACCGTATGATTATTCTTACTAATTAAGAGGGTGATTAGTAAATTTTCGGGAATCACTTTGCCAATTTGTGTGTTTTTCCGCAATCCCCGACATCCGCCGTGGCTGGCAAAATGTTTTCAGAAGGATTTTTTTTTTTCAACCATCTTATTTGTAAGGAATTCTTGAAAGAGTTTGCAGAAACACTCGGTATATTGTTTATATATGACCTTGACATCAGGAGGTCACATGATTTTGTGGCTTGATGTCAAGTCGCTGTGACATCGGAGAGTCGCGCGTCTTCACGACGTGATATCATACACACCGCAGCATGTGCCCAGCTCATTTGCTACACATCCCGTGCGCGTCTTCGAGTTTACCGGATACAATCGAGATACGCCAATTTTCCAAGTGGCTCCAGTGCCGTCGCGTCAGTCTAACCCGTGGGCTTTTTCGTCGGTTCCAGAGGCGCACATGATGCTCCTGTACGTGCCGGTGCTGGTGAACTTGCTCCTGGACCCCGCAGGACACAAGTCGGCGCTGTCGGCCCGGAAGCAGCTCCACCAGAACGCCCTGGGGCGCCTCACCAGGGTGGGGCCCCAGTACCCGCAGGTAGTGGCAAGCAAACACCAGTGTACTTTTGTAAAAAAAGTAAAAGCCGTTTACAACTCCGTGTAACGCCGAATTGGAGCGCAGTTCTCGAGGAAGAGGAGGGAAGGGTGCTGAGGGGAGAGTAGACTCCTCCTTCTCCTCCTCCTCCCCTCATTCTTTAATATGCTCCGGGGGGGGTCGCCTGACCTCGGGGGGAGGGGGTCACGTGACTTCGGAAGGGAGGGGGGTCCCGTGACCTTGGGGGGGGTCACCTTGGAGGGTCACGTGACCTTGAGGTGACCTTGGGAGTGGTCACGTGACCTTGGGGGTCAGGTGACCTTGGTTACGCCGACGCTGCTCAAGCTGGAAACGGGCACCTAAGAGCTGCACTCTAAAAAGGATCATTTGATCAAATTAGTACAATTATGTCAAGTACCCTATTTATAATATAAAACGAGGTCACATTATTCCTAATAATATTTGTTCAAGTGCATTCAGCCATACAAAAATGGCATAGCTCCACAGTTCACTTCTCACTGAATTAAACTCGATAAAGTTTATGGAAATCCTTAAAAAAGAAAAGCTTTGCAAATTTCTGTGAGGCTAAGCATAGAGACGAAACACATGAAACTGAGTAAATCGCAGTTGAAGATTTGACACTGATTGCAGAAAATTGTATGAGGGATCCTAGGCAATAAGTTTCATCATTATGCAGAGTAGTTCTTTCTGAACAAATTGAGATAAAATGGGCTTAAAACCTTAAAAATAATCTGAAAGATAGAAAGGATAACTACAATGTAAAAATAAAATTTTGCAAACCAACAAGTCGATTTTACGAGAGACAGTGGGAGGGGCCAGCAATAGTTTGAAGCCCCAAATGCAATTTTGTTTGGCTCTAAAAAGGGCATTTGGTCTGTGCAACTCTGCAAGGTGCCTCTACAGCTGTCCAGGGTAGTAATACTGAACTGCTCCTGCCTTGTGTCGCCGGGCATACTCCTCCTTTGCCTTGCTTTTGCTCTGGCGTGCAGCATTTCCTTTACGCAAATGGAGACTGTCCTTTTCGATACTTCGGCGTTCAATGTAGTTATCAGTTGCATATTCCAGGCTTGCGGCAATGAACTTGCTGGTCAGCCTCCTTCCCTGGTTGTAGATGGCAAAAGCCTCAGCTGCAGCCCTCTTCACGCTGTCCAGGGAGGCATATGCGTTCTTGGACGTCTGCATCCAGATGACTGAATGTAGGCTTTCGCTCGCATTCTGGGTCTTGCCCTCACTGCACCGTGCCAGCAGATCTCCATTGCTGAGCCTCGCAAACACGGGCTTAAGTGTATCCCAAACACAATCCACAAGTAAATTCTTGTGTGGCGGAGGAGGCTCACAGCTTGCCAAGGCCCTGTTAAACCTGCAGCAGGACTCGGCACCATCAGGGCAATTGCTGTGGTCTGGGGTGTCGTCCGTAGACGTCATGTGCAGGAGGGTGGCCTGCACTGCCCTCTTTATCCCCGGAACATCGTTGCTATTGCTTCTGAGGGCAGAGTCATAGTAGTTCTGGATCTTCTTGATATTCTCCTGAGTCAGCTTGCCCCTTCCACGGAGTACTTTGCCTTGAGCTTTCTTTTTGTCCGGGGGGTTGTGCAAGGCAGCCCCCATCCGCTTGTGGACGTCATTGATGCAGTTTTTCTTCTCAGCTTTGACAAAGCCATACACATATGCATCTGTCAACGCATGAAATTCCGACTGTCACCATCTGAGAGAATGGTGGTGTAGTGCAGCCCATGCTTGACCAGGGATCTTTCAAACATGGTCAATGCAGCCTCAACCTCCATGCGACCAGCATTACAGTCAACATTCCTTCGACAATTGTGGACTGCGTACCAGTCGCTGCAGACCGCATGGTCGAGGATGGGCCCGAATACAGTTCGACAATGCAGCCCACACCAATGTGGGATCTGTGTCCTCTGGTCATCCAAGATCCATCAAAGACGACGTTGATGTTGGCAACAGGGTTTGAGAAGTCTGCGTACAGCTTCTTCATAACTATCACACTGGCAGCTTCACTCACACTGCCGAGTTTTCACAGTCTTTCAGAAGCCTTCAAGTGCCCCTGGAAGGACTTGGGGTGCAGGCCACGATGGGACAAGTTCATGCATGCACAGGAGTCCGCCAAGGCTGTAACTCCTTTGCCGATCAACTGAATCCCCTTCATGGCCTGCATGTTGACTGCGAAGGGAGTGATCTTTGCCAATCCGGACACTCTTGGTGAAGAAAACTGCTTTTTCTTAATTTCACATGTGGTGCAGACGAAAAGAAGTTTGACTGCTAAGCCATACTCCTTGTCCGTAGCCTCGGTGATCGTCAGACTTCCTGCACCGCAGCTTCCACACTTCATCTGCGCGAAGAGGTAGTTGAGGACCTTCTTGTTCACTACAATGAACTGTGTCCCGGCATCGCCTGTCTGGCCTCCCGCATTGACGCTGGGAAGGTCGAACTTGCGCTGGCTACCCAACTTTTCTGATAAGGCACGCTTGCATTGCTCCTCTTGTTGGACGCGTTGCGCCCTCTCAGCCGCGTAGAAGTATGTGGAGTCGACTCGCACTGTAGTTCAAGAGCTCAAGAAATGGCCCGTGGTACAGCTGGGACTCGCGATGTCTTCGACAGGCGACCTGGCCAATCTTGCCGGCAGATCCAACGATTCCAGAAGTGCCGATTGCAGTGTGGCGCATTTGCGGGAGACCCCTTTGGCATCTTGTTCCAGGCATGTTTTTTTCCTTCCATAAGCTCGCCACATGCTCACTTTCAATTGAGCATCGGCCCGCATCTCGAGAACTCGAAACTTGCGCAGTCCTCTAATAAAACAAGGCGACGATCGATGTTCAATCTAAGCAGGCAAACCGGAACTAAAAATGTGCACTCGATCACTGAAGAAACAAAGCAGACTAGCGAGCAGCCGACAACACGGAGCAAACGACGGTTTCGTCAGCGCACAAACCGAGAGGAGGAGATGACAAAAAGAGTGGAGGGGCCCATCTCGGCCAATAGCGGGAATGCAAGATATGACGTATGTGCTCCCATGCGCGCTTACCAATCAGCAGTCGCTGGGGGGGGCCTGGAAAACCCGCGGAATGCGGACGTTCCCTGATGGTGTCACGAGAATGAGTGGGTCGGGGAAGGAGGAAAGAGAACCAGCTTTCCAACAAGGCCAAAATGGCCGCGATCCAACGAGCAGCTACAGGGCGGCTGCGGAAGGTGCCACGTATGAGTTCGACTACTTTTTGCTTTATAGTTGCGATTGGAACGCTGCTGAGGCATCGTAATTAGCATTTTTTTTTTTTGTACTTGGACATTGAAATGGGCATTGAAACTTTGCATGTGGGTACTTTAAACTATATTCAATCCAAATATGAGAGTTTCAAAAAACATATACTTTAAATAAAGCAACAAAACGCGACTGCTCGAAACCGAAACACAAGCACGAAGTAATAACGTGACATCTCGACTAGAGACTGGTCTGAGTAGAGATTCCACGCCCGTCATCCACCGCCATCGCATAGTTTGCTTCTATCAGTCGCCCAGCCTGCAACTTCTGCGATACGACGCCATGTTGAGAATTACGCGGAGAATGCACAGAGTGCAACCAATTCTCTGTGTAACTTTTTTTTTTATTAACTTATTTGCAGCTTTTTAGAAGCCACAAAAATTGGGTATCATGTTTTGTTTTCTATTTTTAATATTGGGTGTGTGCCTTCAATGACTCACGACTTTGATTATACTTGGTGTGTGTCTAAGCCGTAGACATGACTATGGAGAAGAGAGTGAGCGCGACTCAAACTGGCCATTTCTCGATTGGCAGTTTTCGGGCGGAAAGAAAACGAATTTCGAGCCGCACCTTGTGTTCTGGGCAGTTGGGCTCTCATACGTCATGTAGGAATAAGCACCTTGGCGAGCATAAATACCCTGTCAGTGTCCCTTTGAGGTTCATTTCCTTAGGAACGAGCTCTTCTTGTCTCTTACAACGAGAGCAGACACTCGCACGGTGGCACCATCTACGAGGTGACCCTGGAACTGCATTTCACCAGATCGAAGGTTCTGCGGTATTTGCGAGATGAAATGTACCTACTACCCATGAGAAATGTTTGTTTATAGCAAGGTAAAAAGTTTTTTGAAGCAAAAAAAAAAAAGAAAGGATAACGCACAAAAAAAATTATGAAATATACGAAAACTGGAAGTGTTACGAGCTTCCCGGTAGACGGTGCCAGCGCTTTCTCTCATCGTAAAGGCTCGTTCGCACAGTCGTGTCAACTGCGCTGCGTTACTTTGTGCCGCACAGTGCTTCCCCATTGGCTCGTCGTAAGTGGTTGCAGTCTCACTCAAAGGCAACTGTGTGAACGAGCCTCAAGAGATTTTAAGTTTCTAAGGCACCCGGTCGTAAGCGGCCACAAGTATGTGAACCAGCCTTTCGCAAAACTATTGCGAAAAATTTGTCTCGAGATTTTGTCACTCCACGGTGATGAATACATAGTATTTCACTCCAAGTCACAAAGTTTGGGTCCGCAGAATATTCTCGAAACCCTCACTTTCCGAAATTCGCAAACTATTGAGCCTGCGAAAATAAAATGTAATTTACAGTAGGCTTTTTTAAGTAATGCTGAAGATGATTTTGATTTATAAACAGTTAGCACCTTATGCTTTAGTATCTCAAACTATCCATTTCATTTTTTACAATTTATTTTTCCAAATACTGTTTTTTCTTTTTAGGGGCTTGAATGGGTCTATGGTATAAATCAAACTACAAAACTTAAAACGTAAAGTTAAACACGGACTCAGTATGCCTACAACAAGGAAACCATAAACATAATTACTAGGTGCACATATTTGCATGTTAATAGCATTAAAAAAGGAAACCATAAAAATAGAGTCTTCATTACGGTTTATGACTAATACAGAAACAAACATATTTGGCTCTCTAACTTACATTCAAAAGAATGCTTTCAAGATTATGTGAAAAGTTTCTTGTTGCAACTTTCTCTCTAAGGTCGTTCCAATCACAGATTGTTCTTGGGGGAAAAAGAATATTAATTTATGTTTTGGGGGTTCAAATTGATGTTAAGTAAGAGGTAATATAACACAGAAACAGCAAACAGGTTAACACGTGTTGTGCTGTCTACTGCTCGAATGCCTATTTCTTTGTATTCTTCATATATCAGCACACTCGCTTCAGAGCAAATAAATGTCCATGAATACACCTTTGTAGTGCCTTTTTGATGCAGTGAGGATTGACATCCAAGTGATGGGAGACAGAACAATTACTTTCCGACGGTCCGAAGCTGACGGAAGATGAAGTTGGTCCGACACACAGCATCTCTAATGGAGTTAAGCTGCTGGTATCTTTGCGGAATAAACCCTCACAAAATAAAACATACAAAAACTAGCAGCGACCACTAAAATGAAAACCTGTGCTAGGTATCCAGAAGGTGGGTGTAGTGGGCGGGTTCGAGCCGAGGCGGCCGAGGTGACGGCCAGAGCCGAGGGCCGCGGAGGAAAGAGTGACACAGCTGACGCTCCCAGTGCTCGGACGGAAAAAGCCCCCGTTTATTCACACACACCCTTTTTATGTAAACTCTAGAGGGCGCCCCGTAGCTCACTGCGCCTACACGCCCTCTCCATCCCCCCTTTAGGGAAAACAAACGAGAGCCACACTTAGCTCCCAAGGAACGTAATGAATGACCTAAGCCACATGGTGCACTACAAGTTCAGCCGCACCGGTGGCCTAACGCAGCGTCCAGACCTAGTGCGCACACCCGACGCAGGCAGTCTTGAGGGAGCAGCAGGGGACCCTCTGGCGATGCAACTGGTAGAGGACTAGCTGCCCTGGGAGTGGGACTGCCGCACGCAGGCTCTGGGTGAAGTGGAGATCGTGGTGGACCTTGGGATTCCTGCGGCCCTGGACCAGAGCTGCTGAGGTCGCAGCCACTCGTTGCTGGAGACTGCTGCGGTACCAGATGTCTTCGGTTGCAGACGAGGGCACCTGCATCCGTCTGGACCACGTAAAAGCGTGGACGCTGTGCTGGGCTAAGGACTGTGCCAGCACAATCTGCGTTGCGTATCCAGACTCTCTCCCCCTCCCCTAAGGGACGCAAAGCATGCGCAGCATGCCGGCGGTTGAAATCCTGACGCTGGCGACGTCGTTGGGCAGTGTCACGCCTGTGGAAATCAGCCCTGACAGGTGATCCTGGAACCAACATGGCGGTTGGAACTGGGAGGCGGGTCCAAAGGCTGCGCCCCATGAGCAGCTGAGCGGGGCTGTACCCAGTCACCCCCGGTGCGTTACGGTAGGACAAGAAAGTCAAGGGCCAGTCTGGAGACTTCTTGAAAAGTTCCTTGACAGTCCGCACCATCCGCTCGACTTCACCGTTGGGCTGGGGATACCTGGGACTGCTGGTGACGGAGAAGCCGTAGCTCTGGGAGAAGGCACGGAACTCTGCTGATGAAAACTGAGGTCCATTATCGCTGACAAGGGTCTCCGGGATACCATGTCTTGCGAAGACACTTTTGATAATGGAGATCACCACAGTGGATGTCGTCGTGCGGAGGGACAGCACTTCTGGGTACCTTGAGTTGTAATCAACGAGGAGAAGGTAGTCTGTACCTTCGTGATGAAAAATGTCCACACCGACTCTCTCTCAGGGGCGGCTAGGCGTCACCGTAGGGAGCAGTGGCTCTGCTTGCTGGACCCGCGTGGTGGCGCAGTTGGGACAGTTCTCCACCATTGCCTTTATCTGGCTCCCCATGGTCGGCCACCAGACAGCCTCTCTGGCGATGGCGTGGCAGCGGTTCACTCCCAGGTGTCCGTCGTGGATGAGGGACAGGACGTGTTTCCGCAGAGAAGCAGGCACCAGTAGACGTCCCCCGCAGAGGAGGAGGTCGTCGCCGACACTGAGTTCAGCGCGATGGCCCCAAAACTGAGCCATGCTAACAGGCAGGCTTTCTTTCCGAGGCCACCCTTGCTCGCAGTACGCCCTCATCTGAGCGCACTCCCAATCCGCAGCCTGGTGGGCACAGAAGTCGTCGAGGAGGACCGCAAACATGGGAGGGATAGCGCGGAGCGCTTCTTGGACGTACAGCTCAACCTTGTCGATGGCTGGAGTCGTTGGCAGCTGGTCGACCGGGTCCCGCGAGAGTGCATCCGCGGTAGCCAACTGTTTCCCAGGCACATACTTGACATCAAACTGGTACTGGAGGACACGGATACGAAAGCGCTGGATCCGGGGTGGCATGAGGTCAAGGTCCGCGGTTCCAAGAAGCTTGACCAACGGCTGATGGTCAGTCTCCAGGGTGAAACGAAGGCCCCGCAGAAACTCGTCGAAGCAGTTAATGGCCCAGGTGGCAGCCAGTGCCTCTTTTTCGATCTGGCTGTACCTTTGTTCCGTTTCTGTCAGTGCACGGGAGGCGTATGCAACTGGTCTGCGATACCCTGATGGCTGATCTTGAAGAAGCACTGTACTCAGCCCGAAGGAACTGGCATCTGCGGAGACGGTCGTCGGAAGTGCAGGGTTGTACCTTGCGAGGCAGATGTCCGAGGACAGCATTGTCTTAAGCTTCTCAAATGCTGAGGCTTGTGCTGGTCCCCACGTCCAGGCTGCAGTCTTGTTCAGGAGGCTTCGGATCAGTGCAGTCGTTTGAGGGAGATCCGGGAGGAAGCGACCGACATGGTTGAGCATACCCAGAAAGCGTTGGACACCATGAATATCCCAAGTAGCTGGCATACACTGAATGGCCGCCACCTTGTCTGGATCAGGAGCAATGCCGTTGGCTCCGATGACGACACCAAGGAACTTCACGCTTGACACGCCGAAACTGCACTTGGCGGCGTTGAGGGTGATCCCCACTTGTTGGAGGCGACCGAGGACTGCTTGGAGGCGCTGGTCGTGCTCTTCCATGGTGCGACCAAACACGAGGATGTCGTCCATGAGGTTAACGACGCCGGCCAACCCTTCCAGCAGGCGAGACATCTGACGCTGGAAATATTCCGGGGCCGACGTAATGCCGAATGGGAGGCGGCAATAGCAGTACCTGCCAAAGGGAGTGATGAAGGTCGTATACTTCTGGGAGTCCCGGGCCAAACATACTTGATGGAAGCCTGCAGTTCCGTCTAACTTTGAAAAAACGCAGGCATCGCCGAGAAGTCCGAGGGTTTGGTCGACGGTCGGGAGTATGTGGCATTCACGCAGAACAACTTGGTTGAGCTTGGTCAAGTCAACGCAAAGCCGGTAACCCCCCGCTGGCTTTGGAACGACGACAAGGCCGGCACACCAGTCCGTCGGTTCGTCGACGCGCCGGATCACGCCCTCCTGCTCCATCTTGTCGAGGTCCTCCTTGACTACGTCTCATAGGGGTATCGGGATACGCCGGGCTGTGCTGAGGGAATACGGTACCGCGTCCGGCTTGATGCGGATCGTGTGCTCGTCCGGAAACGTGCCCAGGCCGGCGAAAAGGGCTGGAGAGACTTTCCGAGGTGGTGTGTCCGGGAGAGCAGCGGTCTGGGCCGCCGTGACTGCGCCGACAAACTTGACAACGCCAAGGGCGACGATAGCGGGATAGCCGAGAAGGGGCAGCTCCTGTCCAGCAACGACGTAGAGCCGCTCGTTGACGTGTCTGCCTCGCCAAGAGAGCGCCGCAGAGAAGGTGCCGAGAACCTTCAAGGGTTGTTTCCCCGGTCCGAAAAGTTCCTCGCCACGTGACTTGTCGAGGACAACTGGGCAGCCAGGAAACGAGATTGGAACCACCGAAACGTCGGCGCCAGAGTCCAGCTTGAAGACGAGAGGGCGCCCGTTCCGAGTTACCGCTGCAACGGAGTGGAGCTTCACGGAACCGAGGCGCTTCTTTGAGCGGCACACTGACGAAAAGTGACCTCGCTTCTTGCAGTGGTAACAGACCGCTTTCGCAGCTGGACAGTCCGACCGTCGGTGATACTCATGACCGCAGAAGAGGCACTGCACACTTTGGCTGCTTCTAGAAACTTCTCGAACAGCCTCCTATATCGAACATTGCTGGTTCAAGAACTTTCGGGCCTGTCACGTGACGCAGAGTTGCCAGAGTCCCGTCTGATGTCCCGTCCGTGTGCACGCTGCACGGGTTTACGCGAAGTTGCCGCGTCCACGTGCGCTGTCGGTTGACCAGCTGTGAGGGACAGGCGTTGCCTCTCCCGCTCGGCGTCTTCGTGCTGACGGGCTTGCACCAGTGCGTCGTCCAGGGAGAGGCTCGGTGTGCGGCACAGCTTGTCCGAGAGACGAGAATCCCCCAAACCCACGACGAAACAGTCGCGAACAAGACGGTCTTCAACAGATGGTGACGGATAGTTACACTTGCGCACCATGTTCCGAAGGGTCGTGAAGAAGCTGTCGACGGTCTCGCCTGGCTGTTGCGTCCGCTTGTGGAACCGGGAGCTCTCGTACGCCTCGTTTATGGGGTGCATGAAGTAGCTTGTGAGCCGGCGGGTGACTTCTGCGTAGGACTGGTAGGCCTCTTCGTCGGACATCAGCGAACTGAGGACAATGCGTGCCCGTGGACCCATGCAATAGAGGAGGGTCCTGACTCGTGTCTCGTCCGGCGCCACGTGCATGCCGGTGGCGAAGGCGTAGTCTTCGAATTGCTGCAACCACGGAAGCCACTCGCCGGCATCGTCGAAGGAGAACGGGGCCGGACTCCGGAGACTGGCGGCAGCAAGGGCAGGAACCGGAGCGTCCTTAGCAGCCATGTCGAACCTTGGGAACAGGGCATCCCACTTCTGACACCATGTAGTGGGCGGGTTCGAGCCGAGGCGGCCGAGGTGACGGCCAGAGCCGAGGGCCGCGGAGGAAAGAGTGACACAGCTGACGCTCCCAGTGCTCGGACGGAAAAAGCCCCCCGTTTATTCACACACACCCTTTTTATGTACACTCTAGAGGGCTCCCCGTAGCTCACTGTGCCTACACGCCCTCTACAGTGAGGGGTTCCGCTTAGGCGACCAGTGCGGCAGACGGAAACGTCAAGGGCACATCTCTTCCCTGTCCTGTTTAGCGAACACTGGCGCTGATACAGTCGATTCATTCTGTTTAAACTTTAAATCGATTAGCAGCCAAGGAATCATCATGTTGTGTTAGAACCTGGTTTGGCTTGGAATACCTCAGCTAAATGTTACAGCCATAGAATCATAATATTTTCTTTCTTGGAATGGAAGTCTTTATGTTTTTGGGTGGATATATGCTTTCCTTAAGATTCCTACGTTTGGATTTAAGTGAAAGTTGTGTTCATAACCTCTACTTGCCCGCTCATAGAAATATTCTGACCGAATCGTCAGGCTAACCGGCACATTATTCCGGGACTTGTACTCAAATATTTCTGCAACTATCCTCGCCACAGGAATTTCGCTCCGTCATGGCGCAATTGCCTCAGCTCAAGGGCAAGATAGAGAGTAGCGTTCGGTCAAGCGACGAAGAAGGGAGGAGGAGCCAGGCCCCCAAGGTGGCCGTCCCGGCCAATCACGGCACACCCAGCATCAAGCTCAAGACAGACTTCAGCAACTTCACGGGGTAGACGCCAGAGACGCGGGTGAGCAACGTCGGCGTAACTGGCCGGTTCTTTGTTGCTCGCTTTGACGACGTAAGCTCTTGGGCACTGTGAGGAAGAGCTTGCGCAACGTCTTATGGCTCAAGAATTACGGCAAAGACTTTGTCAATCTGCTATAAACAGCTAAAGTTGAAGCCTGGGCGAGCTGTTACGACATACTTGAGATTTAAAACGGGACAAGGGACCAGATGAGGAAAGACAGAGCGCTGGCAAGGCTATCAAGTACTGAAAAACTTAAAATTTGCCAAGTAAATATACAGAAGTCAACAGGGCGAGACTTTTCTTTATGTCGGCGATCCAATATGCATGCGATTTATAATGCTAGTTTATCACCTGCTGCTGATAGTCGCTTGTTTTTAGATAGCCGAAGACACTCAGATTAATAGCAGTTCAAAACATTCCAGATTTACATAAAATGCGTTTTGACAAACAAAACCCTCATAGTTCTGGTGCCAGACTTCTTTAAAACAGCACGACAAGACAGACGAGACAGACGACAGTGTTGTCTCGTCCTTACTTTGTCCTCGTCTTGTCGCACAGTTTTAAACCAAGATGCTCGTCAACCAGCTAGCTTGTACATACCTTGTAGCCAGACTTTCTTTGGTCATTGATGCCATTATTTTATTCTTCTAAAATCGCCTTGGTTTTGGGAGTACTCTGCAGCACTTCATTTATTTCTCCAAATTTTTGCTACTAATTGTATTTCACCAAAGATAAAGTGGAACAAATAGCATCACCAGGGATACCTTCGAATGTCATGAAGCTCAGTCTACTACCTACTTAATTGAATAAAAGAGTGCACTTGGAAGTTTTAGTTTGCCATACTTTCATTCACTTGGTATAGCTTTTTATATATATGCCTACTTATGTAGAGAGAAAAGAAATATGAAGACTATGGGGGGGACATTGTACTGATACAAATGCTATAAAATAAATAAAATAATTAACCCAGATTTTTTCTTTGTCTTTTTTTCCAGTACAGATGTGTTCAAACTGGAGAAATGGGAGAGCCTTGGAAGGAAACGTCGTTCTGGACATCCACATCTTCTGTGTTACTTGCGGAACGAGGGTCGGCACACCTGGCAACAGGGCTCGTGCGAGGTGCTTGTGTCAGACAGAAAACGGTTGCCCCGCAGCCAGCTACAGGGATGAGCTAGCAACACTAGAACAAGCAACAAAGTCATCTGCTGGTCGGATGCGCACAATCACTAGTGGTTCTTTTTAATAGTTTGCGGATTCACTAAACAAGCCACACTGGTACCCTCTCTATCTCTCCATAGGTCTAAACCGGTATACGTCCTTCGACGAACTTTAAACTGGTAACGGAACCTCGCAAAAACCGACGGCCAATCATCTCTTAAAATTTTTTACGTTACTTTTGGGGATTTCTTAATGTTTAGCGTAAATACACAAACAAAAGTGCTCGCTTTTAAAGTATGGCGGTGATTCCCGAAGGCTAAAACTGCTGTTGTGGATTTGAGCCAGAACTTTAGTCGACACGGATAGTTCTTAGCAGATTTAGAATGATGGTGTGTCTAAGATCTTTTCTGCAGCAGAGCTCATTGTCTTGAATGGTGCTTTGCACAAGCTTCGATTGTGTACAGCTCTCCAAATTTTTAATATTGTGAAAGCGTCGACCCACAGGCCTGTCAACACCGTGTCACGGAGTCGCCGCGGCAATACGAGAAAAAATAAGCGTGCGCGGACAAAGCAGATTTATGTACAAACGTCGTCTGCTAGGCTCTTCTGCTGACTGCACACGGCATTCATGGCGGACAGCTCTACTGACAGGTAAAAAGCAGGCGCCGTGTGCAGTTAGCAGATGAGCCTAACAGACGACACTTGCACTTCAATGTGCATTAAGTGCACACACTTTTTCTCGCACACAGCGCTGCGCTGCTCAATGGTACGGGGCCGACCAGCCTGCAAGTCGACGTTCGCGCAATGCTTTTAAATAACTGGAGCTGTACATGCCACCAATGTGCCAGAGGCAGTGAACTAATGGCAGAGTAGATCACCTGGCTATCGAAGGTCATAACTGGCATCAACCTATTCGTAACATTGTGTTTCGTGCCTTTGTTGATGTCGTAGTAGTCGGGTTCGGTGAGCCAAGCACGTTTTAGCCTCTCGTCAGACACTTCCTTTAAGACTTATTTAGATAGCTGAAGCTGTTCAGATGTAAGGGTGCATAGTAGTAGTCCCCGCAGGAGTTTGCAGTGTACATATCTGGAACTTCAATGCAAGGAACAGTAGAAAAAAGAAAGCGCATGAAACAGCCATGTTCATGGAATGTTCAAAAAAGTGTTCCAGTCGGTCTCCTCCAAAGAACCAATCTTTCCACCCTTTTTTTTCTGGACCACTATATATACATATATATATACTGTCTACACTTGTTACTTTCTTTTTTATTGTTTGATAATTGTGTACTAATAAACAAGTCCCCAAGTATCTCCAGAGTCGTGTAATGACATACAGCGCTGGCCAAACTTGCACCCGGAATACGCGAACGGCGTCTCATCTTGCGGGAGCGCTATCCTGGTAGCAGCGGCGAAACTGCTCCATGACATAACGCTCAATGGAATGGCTCGAGCAGGGAAGGCTGCTCTCTGGACCTTGGACCTTGCAGCAATTTTGCCTGCTGGTCAATCTGTACTTTTTGACCCCTTGTCGCACGAATATGCATAGGTCACCGTCAAAACAAACGGTGATTGGATGATTCAATCAGTAAGCATTTGATGTTTACTTCGTACTGAACGAGGCAAAAGCCCAGATTGTCGTGCAGGCAGTGGCAGATCCAGGTTTGGGGGGGGGGGGGGAGGGGGAGGGCAGGGGAGGGGAGGGGGGGCTTGAAATCCTCCCAAGACATATCAGCACCCACCACCCCTTGTTTGACTATACTGCGCAAACCAGGACCTGGCGCGAAACTTTGATGGATTCAAAAACATTTGTATTGGAGCACAGGAAATTCGAACTTTCAAAGTTAAAATTTTGAACATTTTACAGTCAAACCTCCGAGAAGTTTGTCCAAACCATGTAGTGGTGTCGTTTCCTGCGACTTGCCAGTTAAGATGATAAGCAGGGGCCCCAAATGTCAAAGTGCAGCTGCATCCTCGTGACGATGTGGTGTAGAAAAACAAAAAAAAACGAGCTTGTTTCCATTTGACAATGGGCTTTATTAAGAGTAGAGACCTTCACCGTATCCTCGGAAGGCTTCGGCAGGCTTGAGGGGATTAAACGTCGCCATTCTTAAGGGGGGACACTACCCAGAAAAAACAAATTCGGCAAAAAAAGTTGATTTTAAAAATGTCATATTTACATCCACCAACACCTAGAGAGTATTCCCAGAAAGTTTCATTAGTTTACACTGCATAGTTAATTTTTTATAAATTATTTTCGGTCCTCCAATGCTAAAGAAAAGGCAGGGGTTGGAACACTTTGAATGCATTTTTCTCCGTTCCACTTTTTGGCATGATTTTACCTTTAGGAAAACTATTGTTTTGTTATTACGTAACTTGGATTCATTTTTATGAGTTATTCTAGAGAGAAATTTAAAGGGGAAGATAGCTATGAGCTTGTATTTTTTATTTTTGTCATTTTTCATGCTCAAGAATGAAAATTTTGGACAAAGAATGGAAATCTAAAAAACAGTATTTGAGTTTATGTGGCTTTTTTGTCATTAAAGGTGGTATAATATAGAAATATAGCTCCATAGCTATCTGCTCTGGACTGTCCTAAAGCAATATAACACATGAAAACGACAAATTTATAAGTATTTTCAAAACGATAGTTTTCCTATGCAGACACGCCCACTTTCATCTTCAAACATTTGCAATTCTTTTTGTACTTCACCCAGGGTAACAAACTTTGGCAGAAATTTTCTCAACATGAACGGCAACAAGCCCTGTAAATGTCATTTAAATCAGACAAGTGGTTAAAAAATTTACTTTTTTGGGTAGTGTCCCCCCTTAAAGAGCAGAATGTCGAAAATAATAGCAGATCCGAGCACGACAGAGATACGGCACCGTTCTGCAGGCGTCAGGGTGACTGGTCTTTGAGGGTCGTTACTTTCCTTCCCAGCACCCTGTCCAGGCTTCGAGCTTCCATTAGCACTTCTAAGTGGGAAAGGCTACGGATAACCAACTTCGAAAACCTTTTGTTGCTGTTCCGAAGAATTCATCCAGAGAGGCAGAAAGAGAGGAGCCAGCATTATTGTGAACAATCTCGGTGTTACTGGCTGTCACTCCGATCTCTTCAGGTTTAGACGAAGGTAGTCAAGTCTACACTCTATGGCCACACTAAATGGCAACGAGCAATTGACCCGGGATTTGTGATTAGAGTTTGTTTCTGTATGGTGTCTGAGCCGACCAAGCCTTGCTTGCCCGTTCGGGCCTTATCAGATACATCACATGCAGCGCAGCGTAAATGGTAAGCCTTTTTTTTATTGCCCTTAACTTATTTAGTGCTTGTTTTTCTGGTTATATGTTAAAACAACAGAGTCAGGCTAAAAGGGTATTCGGGACATAATTTGATAAAATATTATTTCGTAGGCCTTATTGTACCACGCAATCTGGTGTGGAGCTTTTTGGCGAATGTTTCGTCACATAATAGCAGACGCAAAAATTTCTTGTGGCAAAATCGAAATCCAAAATTTATTAGGAGGACCAGAAAGAAACTGTGTCTAGTTGAACTCGACGCCGATGAAAGGGGTTCTCTTGCACATGAGTAGGATTCCATCTTTCTGGTATATACTAAAAAACCCAAAAATTGACCTCCAATCTGGTTTTATCAAAATCAAAGAAAACGAAAAAAATCTAAACGTCTGAAACCCAAGATTCACGGGAGAAAACCTGTATCGCAGCTTTATTTTGTTTTGAACGGGAACACCGCTCGCACTGAACTGTCCGCGAGGCTGCTGCTTCCTTCAGACTCCTTATCGCCTTTCTTTCACCAGTACGGGATTCACGCGCATGCTCCATTGGAGGTAAGGGAATCCTATCCCCTTTCTTTTTCAGTGTAAGTACTGATGAACTGCAACTTTTTCGCTGGTCAGCCTGGTTAACTCCCAGAGTGCCGTCTGTACCCGTTTTCACCTCAAGAAAAAAGGAAGTTTTGCGCATTATTCATACGCGGCGCGAAGTAGTTCTTTCGAGATTTGGTTGTCGGAAGAAAAAGCGATGCTTTTAGCGTTTAGAACGTGTATGTCTCGATAAGATAACATGTATCTAATCTAAAATTCACCTACATATATCTTAATTAACCACATAAAGGGGGAAATAAGTAATGCTCCGCGTGAAGCCGCACTTGTTTTACTTCGGTTCTTGAGGTGAAAACAGGTATAGCTAGCTAGAGCTTTCATTGCTTTGAGCGAGTCTCCACACGTTGGTGCTGCCTAGCTCAGAGGTTTGGTAAGGTTTCATGCTTTCTTCGCGTTTTGGGGGTTTTTCTTAGAATGCGTGGATGCTTTTTCGGGGTTTACTTTTTCCTGCAGAGTCGGTGTTCTTCGATGACTACTTTTGGTGTTGGACGAAAAAACTGAGGTTATCAGATATCATGTTCAAGAAAATGGGGCATGTGATTCCCCAATCTCCGCGGAACATTCGCGTGACCCGGATAATCGAAATACATCCCCGTACCGACGAGGGAAAGAAACGAGATGTGGGGATCCAGAGCAAAAACCAGCCTCGTGGACAGGTTCATTGGAGGCAGTGTTTAGTGCCAAAATAAAACTAGATGAAGATTTGCTTCCCGCGAAGGTTTGGTTTTTCCTATTTAAAGGGGCGATGCAACGATATTCAATTGGAATGTTTTTCACTTTACACGAGCTTAATGGCACTAGTGGGACTCAAGGATACTCGCACGCAACGCCACTGACTTAGAAACTCCTTTGTTGTGCTGTAATTTCGAGGACAAAACTGAGCGTTTTCATTCAATCTCGACTTCTCAAAACCTGATGACGTAGCTGGGCGGTAGCAGTACCGCCCAGTGACGATATTTGAATGCGGCTCATAGATTGGACCCGAGCATTGCGTGGGCACTCGATTTGGGCTCGTGATAATCTATAGCTTGAGAAGCATTCGGGTGGTGTCCTGTGTCCAACCGCTGCAATGACGACAACAGCCGACCCATAACAATGTCTGGAACGCAGCGCGTGTCCTGTGCCTTGCCAACCCCAGCGCGTGGCTATGATCAACATTGGCGGCATATAATCGGCTACAGATCACGTGGCCGCTTGTTCTGGCTGCGAGTTGAGGGGGAGAACTCTACTCGTTTTTCTTTATTTTTTTCTGCGACTTCGATTGCGCGTGGTAAAAAATGAACGGGTATTTCACAGGTCATTAACGTCAGGGATCCGTTCTAAGCGGTATTTGCGCAAAATACGAAAATCGTTGCATCGCCCCTTTAAGGGCCGATTTTGATAAAACCGACCAGGGGGTTAATTTTTGTGGTTTATAGGGATTTACCGAAAAACCTAAATCATAGTCTTAGGTCGTGCGAAGTGGGCACAGAACTAAATCAAGATTTTGTTATTCCCCGCTTCGAAGCAAGAGATATAGCAATCATGTCCTGAATTGTGACAATGGTGTTGCTGAAAAGGGAAAACCTCTCTCTACTATACTATTTATATAGGCACTTAAGGGGGGACACTACCCAAGAGGATTAACTTCTAAACCTATGGCTTAATATGAATGAAATTTAGAGTATATACTGGAAGTTGCAAGACAGAATGCAGTGCAAAGTTTCATCAGTGTACAGGAGTTGTAAAATAACTTGTAGTCATTTTTATCAGGAACACACCGACTTTGTTTAGGAAAACTATCGTTAGGAAACTAATGTGATACCGAACATTTTTCCACTCTAGATCTGCAGCAGAATGCCTGGAGAGTGCAGCTGTGAAAAGAAAATTTCCAAAAAGTAATTTACTTTATGCTAACATTGCAGTGAAAAATCAAAATTTCTTTGCCATTCATGTCATCCACAAAATCTTACCATCTTTTATAAAAGACATCCACAAAGTCAAAAACAATTCCATAGTTGCACTGCCCATAAAATTCCACTTAGGAAAAACAATCTGTGAGTCTTTCCTCTTGTCCCATTAAAAAAACTTTTCCTAAAATGAAATTTATGCCAAAATGTGTTCAAAGCGTTCCAACCCCTACCTTTTCTTTAGCTTTAATAGACCGAAAATAATTTATAAAAAATTAACTATGCAGTGTAAACTAAAGAAACTTTCTGGAAATACTCTCCAGGTGCTGGTGGATGTAAATTTGACATTTTTTAAAATCAACTTTTTTTGCAGAAAAATTTTTTTTTCTGGGTAGTGTCCCCCTTAAACAAATATCCAACAGGTAATGAGGTGTGCAGCAAGTATTCCCTCCGTGCCCCCCCCTCCCTCTTTTTTTTTCTAATCCTGGGGCCTTCCTTGGAGACTCCTCTGGATCTGCCCCTGCTTGCAGGCAAAATTGGTGTCGGCCTTGAGCAAGCGGCCTCGCCCTGCTCGGACTGTTCTGTTGAGCGTCAAGTCATGCAGCACTGCTTCAGCTGCCACTAGGATAGTCTCCCATGAAATAGACACCGGTGTGCATTCCGGATAAGTTTGAAGATCACCGTACATAGTTTACTGCATTGTCTTTTCAGTAGTTGAAGTAATGGCATGATGATGGCTTCTGTACATTTCTGTAGCCCTTGACGGAGCTAGAGGGCCATTGATGACGTCGACGGCTCAGAAGCGTCTTGCACTTTTTCCCTGAGTCGAGTCTGCAGTAAGCTGATCCTGTTCTCTATTTCAGACATGCTCCAGTCCTGCAAACCAATGGACAAAAAAAAAATGCTTAAGAAATTTATTCTTTTTTTTTTTTTTTTTTTTTGTCTTGAGGTGTTCACACACACAGTGCCGTGCTAACTGAGCACCGAGTCCGTGCTGACAGTAGCGCCGATGCAGCAACAACTTAGTGCTATATAAGCACTGGAATGTGTATGTGAACTGGCCTTTTCTTGAAGACAACCTCCAGAGGCTCTAAGCTGGACATTTGGCAAAAATATTGGCGAGATCGCTGACCGCTGCGATTGGCCAGTGCCACGCCGGTCAGCGATGTTGCCAACTTTCTCGCCGAATGTTCAACTTGGGAGCCCCAGGAGTCACCTTAAGAGGGTGATCTCTAGGGCAATCTTTAGCCTCTTCTTCTGCCCCTCGAGTGGAGCTTTAATTGCTTGGACCCGCTTTACACGGAGCACTTTTTTCTGCAGCTCTGGGGCTGCTGATGAGTGGTCGGTGGCTGCAATGTGAATTGCTGGGATCGCTAAGAGTTCAATTAATCAATCAATCAATGGCATCAATGACTCGGTTAATGCAACTCGGGAACTCTCGGGGGAGCAAGAAAAACTCGTTCATCAATGATGCGACTTTTTTGAGTGACCTCGGGTAGTGGTGTCAATGATAACTGAGTATCTGACTATGTTCTGGTTTCCAGTTTAATCACTGTCTTCGGCTATTTCCTTCAGTCAACACTTACAGTGCTGCTTAAAGGTGGCTACGCAGGTTTGTGTCTAAATTGTGCGAGAGGATTCTGCATTTCTAGTGCTGTGGTCGCCGCATGTGAACATGTGGAACAAACGTTGCAGTAGTTGCAATTCAAATGTCGAGAAAACTTGCTCCGTGTAGAGCTTGCATTGCATTGCAGACATTAAGGAGAGACAAGGGCCGTAGGAGCCAAAAAAAACCCTAAAAAACCGTTTGTTGGGAAAATGGCAATTTTGAAATATACAGCTATTTTTTTTTATCTGCCAAGTTCCCTATTTTGAATATTAATACTGTAAACTACATATTTTTCGCGGGCTCAATATTTCACAATTTAGGTCAAAGCTGAAGTTTTGGAATAATATAAGGGCTCTCATTTTCGCAACGCGGTGGGATCTCAACTTACTAGATTCCAATGTGTTTACATTTTACCGGAATTGTTTGTGGGACCTAATTTTCGCAAATTGTAGGCGATTCGCAAAACTTGCGAAAATTAAGTCGTTCACAGTATTTGAGCCATAATACAACACTTTCTCAAAACACAAATTTCTGACTCCTCACAAATTTTCAGGAGGGATATCTCGGCGTCTAGGGCGAACAGAAATGTAACTTTTTTAGCAACACGTAGTTAAATGTGCAAAGCATACAATGTTGGAAGCAGATTAGTCAATATAGGTATAGGAAAATGTTTAAGTGAACTATTGTTTTAATGCTTGGCATAGCCACTCGTTGAGCATTGAACTTCAATGTGTTGTAAAGTCATTAATAATGGTTCAATCTAAAAAGTGCTTCCAACATTGTTTTCTTTGTAATTTTTAGTATTACGTGAAAACATCCTTCAATTTTTAAAATGGTTTTCACTTGGTTGAAAAAACCCTGAGACTGCGGGTAAACGACACAACACTAAAAAGTCTCTAACACAGCTTGAACTTCAATGTGTTGTAAAGTCATTAATAATGGTTCAGTCTAAAAAGTGCTTCCAACATTGTTTTCTTTGTAATTTTTAGTATTACGTGAAAACATCCTTTAATTTTTAAAATGGTTTTCACTTGGTTGAAAAAAAACCCGAGACTGCGGGTAAACGACACAACACTAAAAAGCCTCTAACACAGCTGAAATTTTTATTTTCCAAACCTGGTTATATAGGCACTTCGATACAAAAGCAAAAAGGGGGGAGAGGGTGAGAACCCCAAAGAATGCCACTTTCAACCAACGTAACCTCTGACCAAACAACACTGTTGTTTGGTCAGTGGTTTTCACTGTTGTTTTTAGAAACAAAATTGGTAAATTAAAATTATTCTAAGAACTAAAATACTATACTAATTAATGAAATAAGATATCTGAAATCAGCACAAAAGCCTGAACAAATTTCTTTTGTTTCATAGCATTTGGCCAAATAATAAGCAGGAAAACTCCCAAGAGCAGTGTTCCCCTTTAAATGGGTACTCCAGCCATTTTGTGAGCTACTCAAATTGCATTTTCTAAATACCCGGACTTTAGTCTTCACGGTATGCCACCTATTGTCTTGAAATTCAAAAGGGCTACTGAAAAAACCGCAAATGAGGATGATGCTGAAACCAACATTTGAATTTCCGCACGCTTCCCAGTGGTGTGATGTCACAAATAGTACAGACTTTCAGGTCGCAGAGGTAGTCTTAAAGGAGCTGTGCAACAGTTTCAGTGCTTTGCTTAAATAATTTGGGAGTTAGTGTCTCGGCATTTCTGAAGTAAAGAACAAAAACCGCTTTTGCCTGCATGTTCTAGTTTTTATTTTAAAAATGGACAAAGATTGAGGTGTTCGTCACCTCTCAACTCCTTCAGAGTCACGTGCGTTGCAATGTCAATGGGGGTTATGCGGGGTTCCGGTGAAGCTCCCTCTCTAGAGCCATCAGTGAGCAGCGAGAACTCATCCGCTCGCGACCGCGTGACCACGTGTTGGCGGGCGCAACGCGAACAATATGGTGAAAGGAGGAAAGTCTCAACCGGGTCCGGCCATACCCGTCCGGCTCTGTCCCCCTCCCCCTCTGGCTTCTGGCGGCTGTTTGCGGCAGCAGATAGAGCTGACGATTTTGAGGACCTAGGATAGATGGTGCCACTAAAACTCCGTATAATAAATGTTTTGTCGACTATACCAGGTTTTTGACGCATTTATATTTATGTTGGAATTACAAGATTTATAGAAAAATTGCCTTTTAGGTGTTCGCACAACTTGCTACCTTTCTACAAGACCCCCATTGACGTCATGCCACGTGTTTCTCATGGCCGCCACTCGCGGCTGCAGGTCGGGGAATATTCTAATTTTTGCCTCGCGATTATGCGGCGGAATCGCGACATCTTGAAGGAAGGAGGTGTGTTTTCTTTCCTTTGTGAGAAGATGAACAATGTCCAAAGTAAAAGATGCCAATTCTTTCAACGTTAAAATTGTTGCACGGCTCCTTTAAACAGACTACTGCCGAGACCAGTTATAACGAAGTCGGTTATAACGAAATAGCAGCTACAGCGAAGCGATTTCCCATTTCCTTTTGCACTTCGTTATAACCGAACTCGGTTATAACGAAATAGCGGATATAGCGAAGTGACTTCAGATTCCCGTTGACTTTGTTATAACCTGTCTCCACAATAATGTGGAGCATTTTTTCATGCTTCTCAGAGAATGTGCTTCCAGGCATTCTTTTCCCACCAGGACAAGGTGCCTGTCTATCTTTAAAATAAGAAACAATTTCAAATTATTCTTTTTTGTCTAATCACTTTTACATTAATAGTTATATTTAAATCAAATTTCTTTTACAGCAATAGTTGGTTGTAATAGCTGATGTTGTGGTTGGCGCAGTAGAACGTACAGCATCAGTCGCCAACTGCTCGAAAAAAAGGTCGCCGGACGCGCTTTGGAATTGAACCTGGGTCCGTCGCGCGTGAAGCAGGCGCGTCGCCACAGAGCTACACCGCAGGATTGGCAATCCGCTTTATTTTTCGGTTTTCGTGGAACGAACGTGAGTACAAGTTTCGAGCAGTGCCTCCTAGATGGCCACAGTTGCTGGGACATCGCGATGGAAAATTCCTGGTTATTCTTAATTCATTTCAAATTTAATCGCAGTTAGTTTTTGCACTTAAAAACTTTGGCTAGGTGGCGCGAGCTGCCACATCCATCCACCCAATCCCACCCAGAAGGGGGCCTCCGCATTACATCGTTGTCAGTGGATCTCCGAGCAGCCCGAAGCGGCAAACGCGCTGAAACTCGGCGAGAGTATGGCACAAAGCGGCAGACGCAGGTGTCCCGACGTCGCGCTTGTGAAAGACGCTGAAAGATGCGCCGGCGGTGACAACGACACGTCTGGCCGTTTGTTGCAGAGAGACCTTTGAGGTGCACGCTCGTGGGAACGAAGCCAAATGAGCCGACGACGTGACGTGTCGCGGCCGTGGATGAACGCGGGACTGCCCATTATATTTTAGAGCGCAGCTCTTAGGGGCCCGTTCCCGGCTTGAGCGGCGTCGCCGTCGGCGTAGCCAAGGTCATCCCAAGGTCACGTGGCCCCCAAGGTCACCCCAAGGTCACGTGACACCCAAAGTCACGTGACCACCCCCGAAGTCACGTGACACCCCCAGGTCACGTGACCACCCCCAGGGTCACGTGACCCCCGCCGAGGTTACGTGACCTCCCCGATGACGTCACCGGCATCCGCATCGTCATTATCACTGATGACGTCATCAGTGACGTCACCGGCATCCGCATCGTCATCGTCATCACTGATGACGTCATCAGTGACGTCACTGACGACGTCATCAGTGATGATGACGATGCGGATGCCGGTGAGGTCATCAGTGACGTCACTGATGACGTCATCAGTGACGATGACGATGCGGATGCCGGTGACGTCATCGGGGAGGTCACGTGACCTGGGGGTGTCACGTGACTTCGGGGGGGCATCCGCATCGTCATCGTCATCATCACAGAGGACGTCATCAGTGACGTCACTGATGACGTCACCGACATCCGCATCGTCATCATCGCTGATGACGTCATCGGAGTCCGCATCGTCATCGTCACTGATGACGTCATCAGTGACGTCACTGATGACATCATCGGCATGGTCACATGACTCCCCAATGTCACGTGACCCCCCCCAGGTCACTTCACCCCCCAGTACCCTTCCCTCCTCCTCCTCAAGAGCTGCGCTCTAATTCAGTGTTACAGGGAGTTGTAAACGGCTTTCACTTTTTGTTCCTCCTTTCACAACTGATTCATACTGTAAGGTGTCTACAGTTCGTCTTTTCTCTCACATTGGGTCAAATTTGCCAGAATGCAAAGCCCACTACGGCCAATAATGCAAATCCCTCATTTTTCCAGAACATAATTATTATTTCCTAGGACTGCCTTACTTTTTTTCGTCAGCTTTATTTTTTCTTATATTCTGCTTAATCCTAAGAGCTGCGTAACCACAACCAACCCAAGACAAAATGTGTTCTTAAAAACATCACTCACGTCATAGTGCCTCGAGGTATCTCCCGATGCACGTCTTGGCTCTGCGGCACCGGCCCCTTGAGTCTTTAATGACAACGAAAAAGAGAAAGAAAAAAAGAATTGGTCCACTTAATTTTACAAGTTTCACAGCGGAAACGGTGTTTTCAGCTTATCGTCCTTATGTTACAGTTCACTTCTGTCACCCTCCCTACATTCTATATGCCATTCCAATCTTCACAAATCCACAGCCCAGCGTGCAGTCTCCTCGGCTCGGCACGTGCCTCTTCGTCGCTTCAGGAAGCCAGCAGGGCACGCGCCACACGCACAAAACACTCAAAATGGCACTAGCCATTTTGAGTATTCAAAATGGCTCTATTCTGAAATGGCCTATATTGTAGGTGGCAAAATACAAACCCAAAATTGTCGCGTGCGCGACCGAGCTGGCGGTGCCCGCAGCTCCCTCGCAGCCTCCCTAGCTTAATTTCTCGTTTTTACCATTCGTTGCTTTCTTGGAACGTTCCACTGCAATCTTGACGGTTAGTATGTGTTCTGGTTTGGAGCCTCGGGGAACACGTAGCGTGCACAAGAGCAGCCGAAGTGCATTTCATCGAGCCCGTCACGCTAGCACTTGATTGCATTGTACATCAACATAGGGGCTCGTGTAAAAGGAAGACTCGAAATAAAAAGAAGCATTTCTTCAAAACAATCTTATACCGACTGGGGCAGACGCAGGGGCACGAATGCAACACAATCGTTGATGTGCTACACAATAGCCTCAAAGATGCACCGTTTCTACGAGCTCACGATCCACATACATCATGCCACTGCCCGATCGGCTCACTTGCTTGCTGCCCACTCTCGCTGCGTAGTCCGACATCCATTTAAGATAGGGCGTTTCTTTGCTCTTTTGCGTAGGAGTTTCAATACCTCGAGAATAGCACAAACCAGGATTTAGTTTTCTGAAATCTAACAACCTACCATGGCATATTTCGACAACGAGCTACAACCCAAACCTGACTGTTACCCCAGAGCAGACTTGTACACGTTACTGAAAAAAAGTAACTGATTACAATTACAATTACTACAGTCAAAAAAGTAACCGATTACCGTTACTGATTACTGCCTCCCAGAAGTAATTGAACAATTACTGCAAAGTAATTGATTACTTTTCAAGTTACTTTCACGTTACTTCTTATTGCGATGACAGAAATACACAAATACACAGTAAAATATTGCGTACACAATTTTGTTTGGTTATTGTTCCCTTTTTTGTTTTCAGACCCGGACCTTGTCGTGTAGCTGACGCGTCGACCTAAGGAACAAAGCCCACTAAAAAGTCAATAGCGAGTTCCCGCTTCCCGTCGACTTTATCGGCAATCTGCAACGAGATCCGGAACTCCCCAGCCAAGGCTGGTGGCGCGCTTGTAGAAGAGCGTGGCGTAAAAGAAAAAAGGATTTGCCGACTAATCCTAGTTTTATTTTTTTTTAGATGTTAAAAAAATGTCAATCATTTTTCCTCCATGGCTGAGTGACTATGCTGATTTTTGTGAGAAAAAAGAATTGTGGGATGAAAAATGTAATTCGTAATTGTGTAATTGATTTTGTAATTGATTACAGGAAAAAAGTAATTGAATTACTCCGAGCGTTACAGCTTGACAAATGTAATTGAAGCGTTACAAAATTACACTTAACTGTAATTGATTACAAGTAATCAATTACTTGTAACGCGTTACGTACAAGTCTGCCCCAGAGGAATCATTTGTTTATTTCAAGTGTTTTATATTTTAAAGTTGGCCTATAAAAAGAAACTGTGTATATGCTTAAAGGGAAGCTATGGAGCTTCTTGAAAAATATGAGTTAGAAGTGAATTCTAGTGCATTTTTACTCCATGAACCCGAATACCAAAAACATTTGCCGCGCAAGTATTTTTAAACGCGAGAAAAACGCGAAAGATAGTCGCTGTACGTGACGTCATCGACGGATCTTTTGGCTTGCCAAGGCTAGGGAGGCGGGGCTTCAGCCCTATTTTCAAATTGCTCTTATGGCTCTCCGGCGCGTTGCATTGAAATATAATTGTGATATCTGTTATTCTAAAGGCCAAATGAACTCAATTCAAGCATTTTTTCTCAAATGTAGAAGTGCCCCATCTTCCCTTTAAAGCATAGCCGGGGCTCTTCAAAAACATAGCCCATGGCAAGGCTCAAAGGAGTGATTAAGCCTGCACCAGCGGTATAATGGCGGCACACAGAGACTAGGTACTTGCAAGCATTTATACCTCCATCCATTTTTAGAATGCGTCGGGAAAGCTCCCAAAGATACATGTTATGAAATCTGTTATGTGGAATGATGGTGAATTTAGAGTGGTCAAGGAAAAATTGCGAATATAGAATGGTCAAACAGATTTCGATCTGCAGAACAGATTCGCTTTGTATAAGTGCACTATTCATTATAGATGCTTTTAGTTCACTCGTTTTCTATAATTCCATTCGCTTCACTTTATCGCTATGGCAACAGGACGGCTTACTGCCCACAGCACCCACAGCACCCTAGTCTCAAAAACAAGCATTTGCTTAAGTTTGTCATTACCCGCTTCAGTAGTGCGAGGGAAGGTCAGCAATGGCAGCTCTAATCTGACAGGTGCCAAAGGCATCTGGAGGTGAACTTCACTACAGAGTTCAGCGGATGCATTCCTGACATGATCTAAATGTGGCCAAACAAGCTCACGTGTGTGCTTTACAGAGGGAAACTCACACTGCTGCTCATGAAGTAGTCTGGTGAAATGCCTTCCAGGTAAAGGATCCTGTCCTCCAGTTGTTTTATTCTCACGTACACGTCCTGGGGAACCGAGCAGCCTGAAATCGGGAAAGGCATTGAATGCAAGGATTAAAACTTAAATTTTTAGACAACATATATCCAGCGTGTCTGGACATTATATCTAAGGAGACAAGCTTAGCTCTGTTCGTGCCACACCTCTTTTTTTTTTTTTGACAATCTATAGACATTGATGGCTTAAGAAGTTCAGGGCTTGGAAAGTCCCAAACATTCTTGGTGTCGCTCCGCATGAATGCAGCGTTAGCCAATAAGAACACCCAAGGGCGAGTTGGGAAGCGTGCAGTCAATAAGCCATCCCCCGCGCTTCTTAGGCTGACTGGCTATGGGCTAGTTCAGACGTGTTACTGCTGCGACATGTGGCATTAGGTTTGGAGGCACCACGTCTAAGGACCCAAGTGTGCGGCGACGCGATACCAGTTCTCTCGATTTCACCGCTCTCTACTCTGTGCAACCTTAAATCGAGTGTGCGATCAATGATCGCACGTGCCCGTGTCGCTCGCCGCGGCCGAGAAGCGCCTCCGATCAAGACCGGCGGCATTTTAAAATTGTGCGCTCGTCCGTTTGCAATTGCGAGCCTCCCAAATTGACGGTCGGTGATGCCGACTCGTACCAGATTTGAGTTTCAGGTGAGATTCCATGTTTCGCAGTCGCTCCTCGATGCCCTCGGGTATTCTGGCGGCGGGTTCTTCCTCCTTGGACCCCGTCGGCCCGTGGGGGTTGTGGGCCGGCCTCATGAGCTTTGTCATGGGCCCCCACTGGTTCACAACCCTTGAAACTGGAAAAAGTATGAAATAATTTGCGCTTTGACGAATAAAATGGCTCAAATTGTGTTGCATACCTTTGACGTGACTACAGCCTCCAGACCTTGGAACAAAGACTGCGTCAACCCTAGCACAACCATACTCTGGAACATGGCAAGGTGCAACGTTGAGGTTGTTCTATACATTTTAATATTTATTTTGTCAGACACTGCTGACATTTGAGTGCAACCTATGCCACACTCAAAAAACTATCCACGGATCTCCATCTACTTCCTACTCCAATAAAAAAAAAAAACTAATTTTTTTTTTTTTTTTTTACACGATAGAGTTAAGGGATTTGTGTCGCAGAAAAGCCGGCATCGGTGGCGTGTGCTAAAATACAGGATTGGTCGACAGGGTCGTGATGCCACAGCCACATGACCTCGCGCAGGAATTTCAAACAACCCACGACGCTCGCATGAAACGCGACGTCGCACGTGGAATGAGAGTGATTAAAAAAACACGACATGTAATGCGAATTAAAGGTCGCCGCCTGTCTCAAATGATTTCACTTTATAAAGTAATTCATTGGCCTTAAAGAAATATTTAAAGAATCTTAGGCGGGATTCAAACCTACAACCCTTCGGTTACGAGCCAGACACGCTAATGACTAAGCCACGCAAGGCACGCTTCCACGGCTTGGGACATCGCCTCCTTTATACTGGAATGCATGGCTAAAGGCAACAAAACCAATGTCCGCTCTTTCCTCCTCTCTTGCTCTTTGGCCATGTGTCTCTGCAAGGCAGCACCACCAGCCCGGGGTGGCTGGCCTGGCATGGAAGCATGGCTTGACGGCTTGACTAGCTTTATAACGGACCAAGGCGTGGCAAGACCAGCATTAAGCTGTCTTCTCGACAGCATCACACATTGAGGGTTGAGGCTATCCTCAACAAGGGAAGACTGCTGACAAGACCGTTACATGAAGCTGTCAAGAACGCCGTTCCTGTTCTTGTGGACTGTGGGGTGTTGAACTGTGAACTCGACACCGAGCATCATTTACAGCTCCCGGAGCTTGTCTGAACAAAGTTTTTCAGACCTCTGTTTACAAACTAGGCTTCGTCTGTGACAGACAAGAAAGACCTGGCCGAAGTATTCTCGTAAAAGCCTCAGTCACGAAAGGACCTCAAAATGTAAATAGACTCAGAGCCTGCATTTGCATTTTTTCTGAAAGTAAAATATGGCATGAACAAACAGTTCTTCTGAGTAATCTGTTAGCAGAGAATGAATGAAAAAGCATCCAAATCATCCTATGGACCGGTTGTTGAACACTATACAGGGCGATTCAAGGAGACGCCAGGCTCTTTAAATCGACCGCAAAATTCGGTTTCTTAGGGCCCATTCACACTCTTGCAACCGAGTACGACAGAGAGACCAGACCGGTTTTTAAGCCTCTTGCGATCTCTTAGGACCAGCTCCGCTGCCGCGCATTCGGTCCTAAGAAGTCACAAAAGGCTTAAAAACCGGTCTGGTCTCTCTCGGTCGAAGTCGGTCGCAAGAGTGTGAACGGTGCTTTAACCTATCGTGCTACGACTTTGTGCAGCGTTGTCCACAAATGGTGCATTTTTTTTTTGTAAAATTTGCAAAAAAAAATTTATTAGAGGAAAAAGTAAAGAAAAAAAAAAAAGGCTTAACTCCTATGGAAACGCAGTGACGCCACCGGTCTTCAAACAACACGGTGCCGTTCCGCACGGGAGACAAGAGATGGTGCAACGAACGCCGCCAACGAACGAGCATATGGCGCTGAGAGCCGGCGTCCGTAGCAGGCAATCTTTTCAACTCAAAAGCGGCGCGCGTTCCGCAGGCGGCGACAGTCACAGAAACAAAAACGGGCGCGGTAACAACAAGGAACTGCAGATTCTTGTCTGCTGAAGACGCCAGCTCTCGGCGTCGTATGCTCGTTCGTTGGCGGCAGTTGGCGTCGCGACCGCTTGCGCCATCTCTTGTCTCCCGTGCGAAACAGTGCCATGTTGTTTGAAGACCGGTGGCGTCGCTGCGTTTCCAAAGGAGCTAAGCCTTTTTCTTTCTTTACTTTTTCCTCAGGTAAGTTTGCTCTTGCAAATTTTACAAAAAAAAATGCACCATCTGTAGGCAACGCTGCACAAAATAGTAGCACGATAGGTTAAGAAACCGAATTTTGCGGTCGATTTAAAGAGCCTGGCGTCTCCTTAAATCACCCTGTAGAATAAAAATGCCGCAAAAGACGAGGACAAGAGGAACACAGGGCAAGCACTTGTCTTGTTTTCCTCTTCTCATACTCTACACTCTTTTTTTATTCTACAGTGAGGCTAGATGCAAGTATTTGAGAAGGGTGCTTTATGCAAACCTCGGAACGGCAGCCGACATTTCGCCAAGAGGCTTAAGGCCCGTTTACACGCTTGTGTTTGATTCCGGCTGAGACGAGACCAGTTTTTTAAGCCTCTTAAGATGGATTACAACCAGATGCACAGCAATGCAGCCGCCGGTCGTAAGCCGTCACAAAACGCTTAAAAACCGGTCTTGTCCAAGTCGTTCGTAATCAAGCGCAAGCGAGTGAACGGGCCTTCAGATTAGCTGCTCTTTTAAGTTTTATTTGGTATTTTATTATCAGGTCGATACAGTGTGCTTGCAAGTAATCTCTACCGGGACATGTTTCTGTTCCAGGACCGAAAGGCAGAGACGAGACGAAACAGTTAAAATCGTATCCGAGATCGTCACATTACAGAGCTAGTTGAGCATTTGATACTGTTTTTGCACATTTGCATGAATATGGCAGATACGCATTGTGGATCTCTCTCCCTGAACCTGGTGTGTGGCGTCACGCACTACTGCTATGGCCGTGGCGTAGTCTGCTCCATTTACGGCTGGTGGCACCCCGTAGCGGGGCGCCGCTACGGGGCGCCTTGAAACTAGCCCCGACGTCGCCAAAGGCTGGCGTGCCGTGCAGATGATCAGACATTTTAGTATAAAGGAGGCTATGCTTGGGGACGAGCGGGAGTTTATATGTTTTGCTATCGCGTTCCACTCCTTAAGGAAAAGCTTGCATCCTCCTGTAATTTTTTTTTTTCCAAACAAGAAATGAGTTTTTGCCATATGTTCAGAAAGACGCGAGACATCATATGCAATGGCACAATGCAAACCTTATTTTTCATGCTAAGTCAAATTATATCTTTGGCTTAATTGACTCATTGTAGCTTTGGTGTGCTCAGATGAAGTTTGGCACACGTCTGCCCGTGGTTGCATCTCTTACCTGTCTCGTTGTCGATTTCGGAAGCCTTGGAACTGCAGAATTCCTGTACATTCCAGTCGTCAACCTCTTTCCTTTTTCTCGTTATGAAAGCATCGATCCTATCGTCGATCTGGAGTGGGAAGTTGATGTTGAGTGTCGAACAAAACGAATCGCACTTGCACCGGTCACACGTGAAAGGCGCTGAGCAAGAGTGGACTTACCACTTTTCGATTTACTTGGATCTGCACGATCTTGGGGTCAACAGCGGCACGCACTTCGACATTTGACAGCTTGTTCTAGGTGAGAGGCAACAAAAGCAATATCAAACGAGTGTGTCGGAGTTCACAAGCACAGCTTAACAATGATGCGTGGTCACTTCACCTTGTAGTCTTCTAAACACTTGATGAAATCGTGTATGGCCGTCTGGACAGAGGCGGCCTTCGGCGGACCTACTACGTGTTCCGCAACGTCGTATTCGAGCTTGAAGGACTGTAACACGCCGGCATCTCGAAGCTAAAACCAAGGTACCAAAATGAACGTTTGAAAACCCACTGCAACGAGGATGACTTACGCTGCTCAATAATTTACTGCATTGCTCGAGACACGTTTCGACCATCGCAAGGCGGAGCTGTCACGGCGTTAATCTGAAGTTGAAGCGCCGTAACTGTAACCACGCGAGACCACTGTGCACGAAACCAACCATGAAACCCACGAAACGTCTTCAGAGTCGTGGTCCCGTGGTCGTTTTGTATTGTAAACAAGCCGCAGTGCGTTCAATCGGTTTGAACAGCGATTGTGCTCTGCCAACTGGATGACGTCACAAATGACCTTGGCAGGTAGGCTAGAGTAACTCCAGTTTAATGGACTTCTTCCAAAACCGACGCGCCCCATCGCGGCGAAATACCACGCAGTGCACTCTGGGAACTAGTTGGCCACTCAGTTTCGGTTTCGACTGAGCATCTTCATCTCTTGCTATCACGCCGCGACCGAACGCGCTGCTTGCGTTTTCGATTATCTGACTTTTCACGAGCGTACAATACACTCATTCTCGAGCGATACAAAACAAAGACCGGAACACTTTTCTTCGTTCCCGAAACACCGGAAGTTATGAGTGCGTATGCAAACGTAGTAAGACGTGCCTCAGTCACCTCACCCCACGAGTGCATCTTTGAGTTCAATTTCAATAATCCCGTCTAGTACCAGTTAACAAGAACTGAAATTTGTTCATCTGGAGCCTTTCACCTATTTTGTTTGCCATACGTCCGCTTCTTGTTACTTCATTGGGCAAAAAGCAAGCCTCATTCTCGCAGGAGTATCAAAGTTAATGAGCCCAGCGTTGACGCATCAACTTTTAAGGAAACGCTATAAATTCGACCTCACTACTGCACAAAAGTTACTATGATGCCTTCCTCGTGTCATCATATATCTCCCACTCAAATTTTATGCTGATAGAAGATTAAGTTTTCGCAAACGCTGAGATCGGCTAGCTACGACGGAGGCCCTAACAAGCGTCCCCTACTCCTCGCTAATTTTTTTTGGACGAGCTTTTACTGACGCCCAAGATCTGTGCCTGAACGGTGTGTCTGAAATTATCTCGACATACTCAGGCAGGAAGAAAGCAAACACATAACAAATATTATGGCCATTAGCAACCGTCAAACGCGCGCTTTGAATAATTTCAACATGATTGTAAACCTGAGACTGGGGCAGAAGGGAGAACACAACAGAAGGTAGTAAAAGAGGAGGTTGCCTCCTCTTTTACTATACCTTCTGTTGTGTTCTCTTTTCTGCCCCAGTCTCAGGTTTACAATCATGTTCAACTTACACCAGCTCGCCTGCACTCTGACTATTTTTTCATGAATAATTTCGTGCGTTTGGCGCACCGCATAGGGGTTCATGCCCCTCCGGCGCACTCCCGGCGAACGGTGCAACATTCTTCACACAAGTGCTCGACTTTTGCTTTCTAAAAACGGTCTGTATGAGCGAATGTGCCTATATGATTGCAGGGTAACTTTATGCGCATACGCCATGTTGAACATTATGGAATGCAAGCGGGTGGGGACCTCACTTCGTGTAGTGCTGCGAGTCAGTACAGATAAGAGACAAGAAGTGTGTTAAAATTAAGCTTTTCAATGGCGCCTCCGAGTTTTACCTCACGTACTCAGGCGTATTAAGAAAAACAGTAATTGCAAAAAGTGATATTTCGTCTATGGACGCACGAAACAAACAAACTTCCTGATCAACAACACTAATGTAAAGGCGCAAACTCGATGTATGCATACTTATTGGTTGCTAGAACTTGTTGATTTGTAAACAAGCAAGATCCCCGAGCTTCGCAGCGTCGAGATTCCCGGCACTGGCTCGTCCGCATACCTCGATTGGAACGCTAACAGAAAGGCTCAAGTACAAAAATACAACAAGCATGAGTTAAGACAAGCTAAACGTCTCGGGCTTGTCCAAAGCTTCGAGGTCTGGCCATTTAGGTTAGTTTGGAGACCACAAATGACGCTCTTGGGACCAGAAAACATGAGATAACGGCCGTTAATAGTCCACGCTCTGTGTATAATCTCATGTCGACGTGTCGATCGAAACCGAAACCATGCTACCCTCCTCCCTGGCTGGCCAACTAGTTCCCAGAGTGCAACGCGCGCCGTGTTGCATGTAGGGCTTTATCGTTGGGCTTTATGGAAGTAGTCTATTGTTAAAACAAAGCCAGGGTCACTGAAATATGGTCATTATAGAAAGAATTGAACGATAGATTGCATACATGTAAGTTCAAAGCCTATTATTACAAGAACTATGCAGTATCCAGGTGGAGTCGCGATCCGCTGTAGTTTCGGTTTCGAATATGACTGCGAGTGAATTTCGCAGGCTGCGATTTTTCATTGTCATTTATTTTCATTTATTATGTCTCTCATGGTCCGAAGGTATTACAAGGAGGCTCGGAGGCTCCTTGGTAATGACTCATAAGCAACGTAGAAACAGATTTTAGTGTTGAACAAATTCTTGAAGCATTCGGTTATTCCTAGAACCCACATGTGGACTTCTGCACACTGCATCTTTCAAATCTGCTCGTCCATATATGTTAAAAACTCGCCAAAACTTGCAAGCATTCTTGCACTATCAAAAACTCAAAATAATCTTATACGCGAACAACTGAAGCACACTTGTTAGAGGAAATTTAATTCATAAATCGATTTATTCCACACGAATATACAATATATTTACAGGCACCCTGTCAGCAGCACCTACTTCCAACAGACACAGACATTTGGATCCTTGTCGAGTATGTCGTCCAGCTCCTTGTAGCTGAGCCCTGTTCACACAAGAACACCAAATTAAATTTTGATCGCCACAAAAATACTAAAAAAAAGCTATGCTGCAAGAAACCAAGAAAAGCTAGAGTTAGTTAAAGGGCATCTCCGCCGTAATTTTGATGGTCACCGATTTCTATCAAATTTTCACCATGTATTTGGATGCCCTTCCTGATCATGTGTACAAAATATCTCGGAAAAATATAAATTTTTTTTAGAAGAAAATGAATTTTGAAATTTACATGTACACACCCAAATCACTTGCTGCAGCCCTACTGGCAACACTGAGCAAGAGCGACACACGGAGGCTGCCATGATGGCGCTGACGTTGCCGTGACGTCACATGTTGGTCAGGGTGCTTGCTTTGTAGCTAGTTGGTGCTAGCGACTGTCTGCTTTTTGCTTATGTTATCGGTTTATACAGTTATGTAAGAGCGCGTAATGGCGACTGGAGGAAATTGGTGTTGTGTGTGGAAGCGTCGCTTGAAAACACGGTCTACTAAAACCGTCTATTGTCAGACCCCAAGATATAACAAAAAGTGCCTCCAATTAAAAGGCATAACGTCGATCAGTTTTTCTTGGCGTGCTAGCAACGAAAGCTGCCTTACCATTCCGCTTCGGAAGCGGCATCTGGGTCCACATGGCAGCAGATCACGAATGCAGCCGCCGCTGGCGGTTTTCTCGGAGGCGATGCCGGCGGATCGTATGAGAACGGGTTATCGTCATCGTCCTCAACATCTAGCAGCATATCCTCATCGTTGCTCGATTCAGGCGAGCCTGATGAGTCCATTTTTATCCGCGGCACGAACACAAAACAGTGACCTGCTGCCAGGCTGTCCAGGCTCAAACTGCACACGTGCAAGTGTTCATACCATATCTGACGTCACGTCAAAATGGCGGACCAGTCGAGTGGCAAGTTAGTTTCGGTATCGGTTTCAGCGTATTTTAACGATTAAAAATTATGTAAACAGTTTTTTCATGATTTAACCGGTGCTATAGGCTAAATTTTTAGTACCCTTTCCAAAAATATGTTTTGAAAAAAACGCTCAAATTGACGGCGGAGCTGCCCTTTAATACACGATTCACCATTTCCAGATATCTAATGGCAGCTGAGCCAATTGGCTGAGCTAACCAAGTCAATTGAATATGTTAACAGATCTCCCCGCAATTCAATACAGTACCTAATTTCCTTTACAAATATTGTTTTTGTCACTACCAATGTTTGTTTTTTTTTTTTTATTACTCCTAGTTTTGCAAAATGTATTGACCACTCAACAGTCGTGTATGAATTAAGCTGCGTAGAGAAGCCACACATATTGCAAGGAGCAGCAAATTAAGGAAAATAACATCTGGTAGACGACTTTCTGAATGTCCAAAAACATACGAACACCCATCTTTAGGCTAAGCTAATTCTAATTCTGTCCATAGCTCTAATTTAGTCAAAGGAAAAAACGAGAGCATATACACCAACCAGTCTTTGCACAAATGTCATCATAGCTGTGAGTGCCGTCGCAGTATTTTCCAACCACCTTGCTTTTCGAAGGAGCATTGGAGGACATCTTCAAGTCAATTGGGTACTTGTGAATACGTCGCAAAAGGCCTTTCATGACGCCAAACTGGACCAGTTTTCTAAAACGAGAGCAAAACAGTTCATATTATGCATACATACAGAATATTCTTTACAAGAGAAACATTTCTGCATACAGAACTAAAAACACACTTATAGCTTACAACTTAACTATAAGTATATAATATACAGGGTGTTTTTTTCTAAGGGTGACACTAATTAAAAATAAAAAAAGCCGTGAAAGCTACACTTACATGGTTTGTGCAGGCGAGTTATACGGCCAGGTGGACATAGTATATGGGGCTAATAATACCGATCAGTCAGCTAATTATGTAAAATGTGTAGATTAACTTATTAATTAGTAAAAATGTACATATGGTTCCAATCAGAAACTTGCTGAGCATCATCCAAAACCACTAAATCAATAATTTTTAGAAGTACCCTGAGCGCGTGGAAAGTGTATAGTCGGTTACAAGTCAAGAAGGTAAGAGAAGCTCCACCCACAAGCGTGATGCGCCCGTTTCAAATCTCTCCGCAGTCGAAAGAAGAGTTCACTGGAAACGCTCCTTGTTCCGCTTCAACGGATTCCAACTTGTCTCCGATCCCACTTTTTAAGAAAGCGACCTTTGTATTTAACAGAGAGGGAACCGAGCCCCTGAAAGCAGCCTTTGTATCCATCGGGCGGGAAGCTAATCCCCGAAAGTCGTATTTGTTTCCGTCGGTGGGGGAGAACTCTAATCTCCCTCTCGTGCCTTCCGCAATGCTAAGTAAAAGTCGAAAGATAAAGCAAATATGTACAGAAAGGCAAGCCCTTCCTCGCGCGTTGGCCGCGACGTCACGGAAACGGTGGGACGCTATTGGATACGGAGGTGGCGGAGGGATATCTGATTCCCTTTGAGGGGCATTTGCCGCTACCTTCTTAACCTGTAACTGACTATAGTAGTGCGCTAAAGGTACCACCTCTTGCAGCAGGTACAAGGCTGGGGCTATGGTAAGAGACAGGAAAATTGCGCGGGCACCTTTTCGCACCGCTATAGCCTTGCTCGTGTTGTACGAGTGGTAACTTTAGCGCACTACTGCACTTCTCACGCGCTCAGTCTTTCTAAAAATTACTGATTTAGTGGTTTTAAATGATGCTCAGCAAGTTTCTAATTGGAACCATACGTCTATTTTCACTTTCACTAATTTTAGTTAGTTAGCCGACCGACGTTAGGATTAGCCCCTTATACTATGTCCCCCTGGCTGTATAACTCACCTGCACAAACTGTATAAATGTAGCTTTTACAGATTTAAAAAAAAAAATTAGTGTAGCTTTTAGAAAAAACATTCTATATATATATCTCTTACGTAATCAAGAAACCCATTGTGGTTACGTGATCGCTTCACGCCACGCGACATTGGGCGCACAGATGTTTTAGCGGTACGGCTTTGTTTATTTCTCTCGGCAAATATACAACTCCGCAGCAAGAAATTAATTGGATGGTGTGTCTGGTGTTCCAACACCCTACTCTAGCGCACGCGTTCTTAAGGAGGGTCCCCAGAAAGGTTCCCAAAAGTACCCCGAGGGGTACTTTCAGGAACCTCTTCAACTGTCCTGCCCCTAAGTAAAGTGCTCTTACAGTTAAAGCACTACTTTAGATCTCGATCCATTGATGCATAACTATGTGCCAAACACTCATTTTATTATAAGCATTATTGTTTACAAGGTCAGTAGTCTTCTGCACTGCTTTATTATGCCAATGCAGAGACCTGTAGGGCGAGTTCCTTGGCTTTAAATCAAGGCAGATGAGCATTCCTCGAGAGCGAAAAGTTTGTGAACCCCTGCTCCGGTGCATTGCATCAAGAAACAAATGATTTTTCAGGGTGTCAGAGGCCTTTCGGAGATAATGTCTCCAAGAAACCGGGCCAAAATTGAGTTGGCAACATCACCTCTCGTCGATGCCGAGGCCATGGGGATTTGTGCGCGAACAGATATCACGGACGCTGTTGCTCAGGTGGAAGCTGCAGTACATCTCGAAGACAGAGCGGAACGAAGGCCTTGGCCGACCTGAAAAGGACGTCGACATGTCACTTCGACACCGACAATGCGCCAAGCTCACGCCAATGCCCCCTCGATCAGGAGCACCGATGATCGACACAAAGGCGAGCCCACATCTTCTTCTTTTGCGCCACGGTGGAGTTCCTTGAAGCAGATTGTCCCGTGATTTCAAGATGGCAGTGGCCATGCAACGTCACGTGAGAAGATTTATACCTGAACCGGGTTTCTAAGAACCCAGAAGCTTTCCTGAGTACCCTCATAGGTTCCCAGAGATCCTTCACCAGCCCTCTCACGCAAAGCGTTTTTTACAGTCCAAGCAACATTTTAGCCAACCCCGGCCACCCATTGATGTATAACTACGAGCCAAACATAGGATGTGTGTTATTTCGTATAAGGTCTGTAAGCTTCTGCACTGCTTTCCTGGATCAACGCTTAGATTGGGAGGGGTCTCTTGGCTGCCATTCAAGGCAAACGGGGGTTCCTCGAGATTAAAAAGTTCAAGAACATCCGGCGTTAATCGACATATTAGCACTGTGCTGATGTGAGTGAGAAGTGGGAAACTGTACGCACATACAACTGCAGTCCACCCTAATAGTAAAACAAGCATCGGCAGACGCCACACAAACCCCAAAAAATGTCTCGCTAACCTTGCCTGGCAACATAAGCGATGCACTCTTTCTGGAGGGCAATGTCGGACGCCAGACTGCGGATTTCGGGCGTCGTCGTGTACACGGCGGAGTACAGGAACAGCGGGATCAGCTGGACTATACCATAGTACCTGGAGAACCCGCGGGAAGGTGAAGGACGACTTAAAACGAGCAGACGAAAGCCAACTTTGAAAGAAACGAGGCGACGGGACTCACAGCATGTTCCGAATGCACTCCTTGACGAGGCTCACCTCCACATCGGCCTCGATGGCAATCTTAGCGACATGCCTGAAGCCATCAATGTAAGGCAGGATCTGCAAGAGGCCACCTCTGACGCTTCTACCAGGTTCGCAAGAAACCCCCGAAACAGGGTGGGGTATAGTCACGTCTCATTTTAATGTGGATCCTGTTAATGTGGATACCCTGCTATTTTGCAATTGACCTTGACCTTCGTTTGTTAATTATGAACTCACATTTTGAACAATTTTTCTGGAGAACGGAGGTGTCCACATTAACGAGATGAGACTACCAGATGAGCATTGAAGCACTTTGGGTGCAGAATTTCACCTTAAAAGTGCAGTCGTGCAGTTCTTCTTCCTTCACATTTTTATGGCCTCTACATGGTCTACCAACTTTGAGAGGTCTAGAAATCCACGAATCATTTGCACAAGCATACCGCTTGTATACAAGGTGAACAACTAAAGGGGCACCACGAGCAAAGTTTGAGGTTGACTATTTATGGCGATAAGTCAATCTACGGGCTCTAAGCATCCGTAAAAACCCGAAATTACCGATTTTCCTATTAAAATTTAATCAAAGATCCTGACAGGCCCCTCTTTCTGTGCATTGGAGCAGACGCTAGGGGGTGCCACTGGATGGTGTTTTCAAACAATTGCTGTATTACGTCTACTACACATACAAGATTTGACGTTTGCCTCGGAGTATAATGCACAACGCACCTAAGAAGATGAGTAATGATAATATATTGAATCTCTATGCAATTAACTATTTTCATTGGTAAAATTTTATGAAGGTGGTGGGGACCCAAGGATGCCCCTCCCCCTTCCCCAAGAGAAATTAGTGCCCGTGCATTTCTATTGCTGCAAACTTACTAGAACTTGCCATCTAGAACTGGACATTTTTACTGACTAAAACCCGACAAACAATATGCCATCAAAAACAAGCTCCTACAAAAAGCACTTCAGTGGCCCTTTAAAGGGCAACTCCGCTTCTTTTCCAGTAGTGCAAAACTATACAGTTATCTTTGTTATCATCTACAAAACCCCCATGGCAAATATTACGACGGAATTCCGCCTAGAAGTTCATTAAAATCGCTGTCAAAGTTTGACAAGCACGAATCCGCTGGTTTTGGATGAGACGTGCGGGCCAGACAACACTGCCCGGCTGCATTTCCGCTTCCTCCAAATTCCTTCTCCCGGCACGTCCGCGACGTCATCAAACATGTACAGCTTCTTTTTTTTTTTTTTCAATTTTGTTTTCTTTCCCGGGGAGAGCACGGGTGGCGCCAGCGCCGTGAAAGACGTGAGTGACGTGCTCGGCCGGCCCGGCGCTCGACTATTGATACTACTGATAAGCCGATCGCCTCGTTGAGCGCGGCTTGTGTTACATCGCATACGTTTGAACACCAAGTAAAAGGAGGAGAGGGAAGCTGCTTTTGTAAGAATTTTCAGTGACAGGTTAATCTTCTATAATCTTCTGGGAGGAGAATAGTGACGCCTGTGCTAATCCAGGAGGCACAAAGGAGGGTCCTGATAAGGGCAGAGCTCCTTCTTCCCTTGTATATCACGTGGGTGTACATGCTTAGTGATGCCGAATATACAATGTTGTCCGGCTTTGCCACCGTTTCGGTCTCGGTTTGTGATCATGGCTACAGTAAAATTACACGAAAAATATTTTATTTTTCGCGAAACAAAGGATCGGGGATTGTTTTTGAGTGCTTCAAAAAGCAAGATCGGCCACTATCTCAAAATTTTTGAAATTAAGCGGAGTTGCCCTTTAAAGTTGTATCTCTTTTTCGCACCAGAAACTGAAGCGAAAGATTTGTTGTTATCTCTTCTCTCAGTGAGAGGGCAGGAAAGAGAACAAGATTTTAGTTCCATGTTTCATATAGAAGTGGAACGCTTATACAAAGAATTTGTGGATTTTAAGTGAAGTAGGATATTTTCGCGAAATAAAAAGGCGACGCCAGGAATTATAAAACCAGAAATACATGTTATACTGTATCAAGTTTGAATAAATAACTTCCTCACTACATTGCACTAGCTGGCCAGATAGCTGGCCAAACACATGTAGCAGAAGGTATGTCAAGCAGCAGTGTCCTGGAGGGTGCCTATCCTATGTCTTAGAATACGTTGCAAGTCCATCACGTACGGCATGCTCAACCTCAAACTCTCGATAGGGCAAATGGGCCACACGTTAAGTCACACTCCATTACATATGCTGCGCACTTTTGGAAGCGCTCCTCCATACGCGTTAAGGCTTGTTCAAACACTTGCATTTGACCCCGACTGACTTCGACACGACCGGTATTTAAGCCTCTCGCGACGCCTTCTGACCGGCTGCGCTGCTGCGGAGATGATCGTAAGCCATTGCGAAAGGCTTAAAAGCAGGATTTTGCCCTCTTGGGTCCTAAGGAGTCACGAGTGTCTGGACGGGCCCTTACACCCAATCATTTGTGACCAAAGTCATCGACAGATTAAGAAACGCAGGGTATGGCTGATCAAATTGACACCCCTTGCTTTGCAAGTGGTTTCTTGGCGTTCTGATCAGGTAACTCTGCATTGTCATTGGCTGCGAAGCGACAATGAGATGCTTGGGGCTCGCCGTGCCCTGCGTTTCTTAAACTGTCCGCGACCGTGGCAGCCACTAGTCGACAAAGGTGGTCTCCCACTCTAAATTTTTTACCCTGGCAAGTACCTTGGTGAAAAGCTGTAACGTGCAAGATGACAAGAAACTGACTTATGTTGGTCCGCCCAATCAAGCTAAATGAAGTTAAAACTCACAACGGCCTACCATATGCTCGAAGCATGTTAAAGGGATGGTGAACTGTAATATGGATTTCAAAAAAACTATGCTGGAGATGTAGGCGGGACGCTACCATCCCTACAACACTGCTAGTAAGGCGACATCTCAAATGGACGGCCGTATTTTTGGAAAAAAAAGTCGAGATTGAACCAGGCCGATGAGGCGCGTGACGTCATGATACCTAGTTTCCTCCTCTCTTCGCTTCGCTCCTTCAAGGCCGCGGGGCGGAGAAGACGCGAGGCCGTTCCCTCTCCTTCTCGGAGAAACATGACGTCAACATTCCTGCCAATTGCGCCTCTTTTTTTTTTTAAATACGGTCATCCGTTCGAGATATCACTGTATGAGTGATGTTTTGGTGTTTGTAGCATCCCGTTGCATGCTTTTGCGGCATGTTTTGGGGAATCCGGATTTCGGTTCAGCATCCCTTTAAGCCTGATCTACCTCGAGTCAGATAAAGTAAAATAGGCATCAGTAGCCACTGCTACACCTCTGCCAAATGAGATCATGAAATAAAGACAGTGGGCAGAAAATTGCTTCCCGTCTGCCTCATTCCCTACAGCACTTGATACTAACACTACGACATTACTAAACACGTGGCACACATACACTTCCGGAAACATAAGATTAAGACGACTGGCTTCGCAACACATATTTGAAGGATTGTCATGGAACTGTTGTTTGGGATATCTAGTAGCTAAACTCCTTTCCTTTGTTTCTTTCTCTCTGCTCTTTTAGTCTTTTTCTCTAGAATCTACGGATTTGGGTTTGAGCATTGTCACTGGTTTAAAGAGGTTAAATCTGTCCCACCCTCGTACGTTTACTTTGCATTTGGAAGAAGGAAAGTGTCTCCTTTCCGTCCAGAACCATCTTGTTTACATTTGTGTCGTTTTTAGTTTCACGGCGACGAAGGAACAACCTTAAATCGACAAGATGAGCAGCGATGCGTCTGCGGGAAGGTCCGAGGCAGAGAAGGAGGTCATTTCCATTTCTTGTTATGTAGCGAGTCTCGCACATAACCCCACATTCAGAGCCATGACAAAAGGCACAGAACACGACCCAGTGCGACAAAAGTTGTTGGGCATGCGGGAACGAGAACAGAGAAAGCGGCATGCAAGCGTCGGTCTCCCCTTACCTGCATCGCCGTGATATCCCACTGGTGGTTTTTAACCAGACAGAACAAAAAAAAGAGGCACAATTCAGCATTACAAAGAGCAGCCCTTCACACGCACACACTCGCGGTCACAAGACCAGACACCAAGCACCCGACAAACAGTGGCGCCCAGAGCACGTATCCGAGTGGTACGTTTAGCATCCTATGCAGAGCGCAAATTCAGCCACTTCTTTCGCCGCGGTTGAGGCGACATCGGAATGCCGAGCTCCGACCAGACGAACTCGCGCTCCGCATTCCGCCCAGGCGTCAAAAGTGGTCTCGAAGTGGCGACATACGACGTCGTGAGAGCCGACCTGTCGTGCTGTCGGACGTCCTGATCCTGGCAACGTGGAAATTTCACAAAAAAAAAAAAAAAAAAAGCGAAAAAATGTGAGCGTCACCTAAGCTCCGCAGACTGTCGGAGCCTATGTGACGCTGCCGAGATGGCACGTCACACCAATGGCGCCCGAATTGCGCTACAAATTTAAGACGCTGATGGGTGGAAATCGAAAGACCACTTCTGCACCAGTCGGTGATGCGTTACGGGCACCATATAGAGAAGAGACGTCCCCGCCCAGCACAAGAAGCACACCCCGTGACAAAGTGGAAGGCACTCCAGCTTCATTGGCAGCAGACGGCACTCTCTGCGAGATATGACGAAGCCGGCGTTTAGAAGAGGAGCGTTCCTGCTCTCCTACAGTCGTCGACAGCCGAAACGGCGTGGCCTACGACATCCAGGCTTCTCGCTTTGCGACAGGTTCTTTGGCACTCTTGTCGGCCAAAGGCACGATCTCGCTGGCCGAGAAGGGATAATCAGATGCTCAGAACTGGCCACACCGTGCATTTCTTTATCCATCGGCGACTGGAGCCGTATTCATTAACAACTCTCACGTGCACGCAGTTGAGGATACCTATCGGCTGCTGTTTCTACATTGAGGTGAAGAACGTACACACGGCGAATCCTGCAGAGCCCGCTAATTTTACATTTGGCCACTACGTTCCCAAACAACAATGCTTCAAACCAGCAGTCTACTAAGTGATAACCTTTAAAATTACCTAGTAAAGCTTTTAGTGAGCCCATCTCAGTTTTTCTGATGTGATCCAATAATTGGCAAACTAAACATTGATAATGACAGATTCTTTTCTACTAGCAAAAGTGATCCGTTGAAAAACTTTTCTGGATGTCTTGAATTTACAGACACCTTGTTTATCTTTCACTGACGAAGCGAATGACAAAAGAAATCCCTGTAACTGCAAATATAGATGGATTCCAACAGCCTCTGAGCTAGGAAAGGAGTTGTATCTGGCTCTGTATCATTGTTTGACATGTTTTGACATGTTTGTTTTTTGTAAATGGTATTAAGCCAGCGTTTATCTACTAAAAATGCAGTTGCAAGTGCACCTTGTGTTGTCGTCTTTACTCTCTCCCCACCTTTCAGCACTTCCAGTTTGTATTGCTCAGTTCATAGTCAAATATAACGTGAGGAAACTACACACTAATATGTGTGATTAACGGGAGTTTATATGTGTCCCAATAGTGGTCTCGCATTATTCTTTGAACATATATAGGAAAAAGCTCTTCCACAGATTCTGAACAGCAGCAATTATAATAGTTTTATAACTGCACCGATAGCAACTCGGAGGCTTTTCGACAGTAAACTAATTGCAAGTGCTCCCAGTTGCTATACAGCAACATTTACCGGAAAAATTTATGTCACGTGACTAATCTACCAATCCAATTTCCTCGCTAAATTTAGCGGAAAAATTGATGTCACGCAACCCAATGTCACGGGACCTATAAATTCAGGTTCCTTGCTAAATCTAGCAGAAAAATTGATATCACGCGACATATGCACCAATTTGGTTTACCCGCTAAATATGGTGGGAAAACACATCACGACCTTAAAATCATTTATTCATCAAAAATGTATCGACGCTAAATCGATGCGTCATTTCAACATCAGATCACCGCATGACGCACGATCAGCACAATGTGACTCGATCGTCATCGTCATATCTTTGAATATACAGCACAGCTGCTGCTATCTAAACGCATCAAGTCATGTGATCGTCGCACTCTCTTTTTACTCAAATGAACTGGACGCAAGATAATTTTACTGTACATTTTCAATTTTTTCTGGAAACAAGCATACAGCAGCACACCACACTATAATACACCTATCGGGTCTATGTATACAGAGGTAGCAAGGCAGGCCACTGGCTGCACTGCAGAAAGGCTATAGGACGACGCAAGCATTACTTGCTGTGTGGTGAGGTCCCACTGGGACGGAGTGCATGCTGGCCTGCTGGCCGTAAAGATGGGGACGTCGTGGTCAGACACCTCACAGGGGGCCTCGTGGACAGTCGTCACCTTGAGGTATATTGTTGTCGAGTCATCTGCAACGGAATAAGTAAGAATATCAACTTTTAACACTGTTGTGCACCTACATTTTCTTTCTAGAGAGGAGGGATCAAACAAACAGCGAAATCGCTCGTTAAAAAATACCGCAATTGAACGTCAGTAAATATCAAATTTCGACGTCTGCCATCAATATTATTTATAATTACAATGTAATTCGTAATTATAATTACAAATGAGATCAGTTCATGGATGAATAAATGATTTGCTAGATCTTTTTGACATCCCAAGTTAAAGTAGTGGTCTCGTTATGCAATACGAAAATTGTCATCACTTTCTCAAGCAATCAAGTAAACATTACGCCACCCTTGTAGAGAGGAAAATAAAAAAGCATGAATTCTAACATTTGGCGGGGGAAAACACAACAGTTCACAAAACTCAAATTGACAAAAAGAAGATGAAAAAAAGACAAAAATAATCCCTGGAGAAGGGGAACAAGAGGAAAAAGGACAAACATAATCTCTTTGGAGATTTATGTTTGACCTTTGTCCCTCCTGTTCCCCTTCACCAGGGATTATTTTCGTCATTCTTGTCCAGCTCGCTTGCACCTTTGCATTGAATTGCATTATAATGAAAAAAAGCCTTTTCTACTTTTCAGAATATAGGGCTAGGCAGAAACTTACTTATGGGAATGGAACAACTTCGCTTGATGTTGAGATCGTGCAATATCTCCGACATGATCTTAGGCAGCTGCCGCTTTTTGGACTCATCGAGGATGAAATTTGTTTCTTGCTAAAAATAGATAAGGACATTGCATCACAGTTAATCCATCAAGACATTCGTGTCAGCCATTAGGCAAAGTTTAAATGTTCCACTGATGAAACCCGCCCACTTTACCATGCAGAAAAGCAAAACTTAGCTTGCCTCCAACGTGATAAGGTAGTTTGCCAGCTTCCGAACAATGGGCTCATACTGAATGGTCCGCATTTTGGCATCACAAACAAAGCACAGGTTAAACATGAGTCTGTTGCGGTCGTACTGGGCGCTGTCAATACCCACGGGGTAGCCAATGACCTTCATCTCACACATGTTCCTGCATGAAGCAAAGCAGTCTGTTCAAATAAAAACATTTCTTTGCTCTTCTGCGAGCCAACGCGAATCTACCGAGATTCACCAGACCCTGAGGAACTCGCCATAAGAGAAACCTGCCATAACTGAAACCCGGGAAAACCAGGATGCAGCATTTTAGTTTATTCATTCCTGTAAACTGCTTGGTTGCACTCCACCTACCTGGATTCACACCACTGTTTGTGTGCAGCCTTTAACCGTTGAATATTAAATTATACCAATCGAGAGAGATGATATAGGTCAGCATTACACCGTTGAAAACGTTTAGTTTCCTCTTTTTTATTTTTTTTTAATACGGAAGATTGAAATGCAATGAACCACCGTTCAGTTCGCCTTCCCAACTCAACAAAAGCTTCATAAACTCGCGAGTAAGTGCGAGGGCGCTTACACAGTCATCAGTTTATGCTGAAGCTCTGGCTTGGGAATGAGGTAGACGCTGATTGAACTGAACGTTTCCTCGCTGATGTAGTTGACGGGAACCTGCAATAATAGTGTCATCTGTTCATAAGTACCGCATGAAAAAGGAACCGCGATTACGGCCAAACACTGGCACAGTTCAAATCGAAACTAGCACACAAGTTCAGAACCTGTGAGACCTTGTGATCTTACCTAGCAGCTGTCATCAACTGGTCGATCTGGCTGTCGTTACCTTTTCGCTTACCTGATATGTGATTTTGGGACCAGCAGTGGGGTGAAATTCGCAGAAAAATATGCATTTTATGAGGCTATCTCGTACCGCAGCCACACTGGCTTGCGCCATTTTTTTGTGGTGTTCGATCAATCAGGCCTGCCGAACGTTCAGTTGTTCCACGCCTCCAAGCGACCCTGGCGACTCCGTCAACTCTGTTATGTCACGTGACACTTTGGATCTGATGACTGGATTGACTGGATGCGGGAAAATTTTCGAACACCCAGAGCGCCCATATTTGACGCGTGCACTGATCTCTCAATCAGTGGACGCGTGTACAAACGTGGTACAAAGTACAGGGTGTCCCAAAAGAAAATTTACACGGTCTTTTTTACCGCGAAAATAAACTAGGCATCGCCGAACGCTCATTCTCTGCCCAAAGGTAGAGCTAGAGGTCACAATCATATGCCAAAGTTTCAGCCCGATCCGATAACTTAATCAAAAGTTATAAGTGATTTTCTGAAAATTTCAATGGGAAATTTTCTTTTTTTTTCACGTGCGTGTGCGATAATGGGCCCCAGGTTGGGACTGCAAGCCTTCGTGGTATGGGCATCACTGCCTTTTGCGACCCTGTGCGCCTGGATAAACCCCTCCAAAGTATGAATCAAGTATTAATATTATTATTATTATCAGCGTCAGTATTTGAAGCCTTCGACAGTGGTGTACCAACTTGTTCTTGAGTGGGGGGGCGAAACAGACTTCCCCTCCCCCGCCCGCCCCCCTTCTCTTTCCTTCCCTCCCCCCCAGGGCCGGGGGCGGTGTTGGTGCTCTTGGTATCCCTTGTGCGCTGCCGGCTAGTGTTTACCCTGCCCACTGGCGGCTGTTTCGGGGGGGGGGGGGGGGGGGGCAAGCGCTCCCCTTGCTTCCCTGGTTGGTACGCCTAAAGCCCCTCGATGTGTTTGCGCTCGTCTTGCAAGTAGCGTCAAATGCGCAAGTGCACGAGGCCCATGTCTCGAGTGGCCCTTGGAAGCAAATGGCGGCGCAGCACTGAAATGAGCGGGCCTTGGAAGCGAATGGCGGCGGAGCACCTGCTCATGGCACGTGTCTCGAGCGCTTCCACAACAATGGTTGGCGGTACTTGTAAAAAACGCTTTTATCAAGGGGCTTTAGGTACGCCCATGGCCTTCGAAACGGTCGAGCTCTTCACACTCTTCATGAGCTTGCAGAGGCTACGAAGACAGCGACTAGTATCTACAATGAACAATAAACTCGTCATCATAGGCCAGGTCATACGTTGGTGTTGCTCAACTCTGTGGCACCTTAGAAGTGAATAGTGTACATGCACAACTGGTGATCAGCGCTCAAGGTGCGCGTGCTCACGTCACCCTGAGCGCCGGCTTTGCCTATGATGCCCACAGAAAGTTATGTATTGGACTTCGCTGAATGGTCACCGGTATCCGGACAAAATAGTAACATGCTATGCAAAATACTTTTAGATGTTACAAGACGTTTGTTTTCAAATTTACTTACTTCAAAGGTTGGGGCAAGCATGAGATCTTATATATACCATAATGTATAGTTATGTGTAATATATATAACCACTGCATTCGAATAAAGAATTTTTTAAACACGTTGACTGGCCTCACAGTTGGAGCCATATCATACAGAACCATTTTGTCTGGGGCAAGGTAACGCATAGTTAGCTACCAAGAAACCAAGCTGATGCAGTACCAGATCTGGAAGAAATATGTAAAGCAGTTTCAATCCAGACATGGAGTCATTGTGAAACATTTTAAGTGCTCATACAAGGCGACGGTAACCATAAAACACCACACTGTGAAACTCCATTCAAGCCGACAGCACGGTGGGAGGTACGTGTCAGCTAGACCGGTCGACCGCCTCCCTTTCATCACTTGATCCTCCCTCTTTCTAACTGGCACGGGAAAAAACTCGACGTACGACGCATCCGACAGGCACGCAGCTTCCATCCAACTGTCTGCATAGGCATTTCTTGGGGGCTGCTCACATTAATGCAAGGGAACACCTGTACCCAAACTGAACATTCATATGGGCACATGTTCTGTTTAAATTTCTTCTCTCGCTGCAATGCTGCTTCAGCTAAGGTAGAGCAAATTAATGCGGAACTTGTACAAAATAATTTATACATGCACATAATTTAATATAAAATGCCAAAAGCAATTCGGCTCAGCTGAGCCACAAGATACATGTCCGACGTGCCACGTGCAAGCCTTTAGGAAAAGCTGTCGCTGCCAAAATGCACCTAGTCCAGCTCCACATCGAACTGCTGCGGGTGGCTCTCTTGTTCTTTCCCGTCTTGGAGCTGACCTTTTGACAACTGTAGCTCTCTCAGGACTCTTTTTGCCCTGGACGGCACCCTCCCCCCAGCTCTCTTTGGCACAGAAGTGGGACGACAACTCTTCTTGTCTTCGGCTTCCACCGCCTTCTTCAGGCCGTGGAAGACTTTCCCCGACACAATGAAACCTGGGGACGGCGTGGCGCTCGAGCAAGGACTGTGGCGATTAGGGCTGCCAAAGGTGGGACCCAGGGGTGGCGTGGGTCCAGCTGCCCACATTGCATCGTCCTGTTCTTCGTCACTCCCTGCAAGGAGCAATGCAGGCGGCATGACCCAGTCTTTTGTCGGAACAGGGGACCGAAACATGTCGCTCGACACTGTGGCCTTGTTTGCTTTCTGCGTCAGCATTCGTTGTTTCAGAGTCCCTTTCCTTGCAGCGGTTGCTACGGCCAGAGTGTTATTGCCCTCAGCGACAGTTGCAATCGCCTCGTCCACTTTCTGAACCTGCGTTCGTCGTTTCAGAGTCCCTTTCCTTGCAGCGGTTGCTACGGCTAGAGTGGCGTTGCCCTTGGCGACAGTGGCAATTGCCTTGTCCACTTTCTGGGCCTGCATTCGTCGTTTCAGAGTCCTTTTCTTTACAGAGGTTTCTACGGCCAGAATGGCATCGCCCTCAGCAACAGCTGCAATCGCCTTATCTACTTTCTGGACCTGCTTTCTGGACCTCCTTTTTCTTGCAACGGTTGCAACGGACAGAGTGGCATTATCCTCAGGGGCTACGGAGAGTGTCTTGTCTGCTTTGTGAACCTGCGTTTGTCGTTTTACAGTTCCTTTTCTTGCAGTGATGTTCACAGGCAGAGTGACGTCCTCTTTCTGCGGGTTGGCATTTCGCCATTGTCTCCCACTTTTCGGTCTGGGCCCTTCTTTTTTCTCGTCTCCTGTTGCAACTTCAGTTCTGGCGTTTTTCTTGCACGGTCGCTTAGGTTGGTCACGACGACCTTCTACGTGATAAGTTTCTTTTACGGTTTTACATGCCTGCTCGGCCATCACAGTTCTTGCAGAGGCTCTAGCACCTGGCCCCTCTGCCTTCTTGGAACTTGCCTTCTTTGTCACACCCCAGCTGTTTTCGGCGTCTGCGTCGTCGTTACAGTACTGGTCGGTTGCGGAAGGCTGAAATTTCTGAACTTCCGACGTCCAACCTGCGATGACCTGGGCCCAATTCTCGGGGACGCCCTCCTTGAAGGTGTCTAGGATCCTACTGGGAAGTCCGTGTTTTGCGCCGCTGACGTAATCAAATTCTCCAACCAACTCGTACACCCGGCCGTCGACGCACTGGATGTGAGTGTCGTCGATACGTTGCTGAACGTTCGCGGTCACGAAGCACTTGCCGTTCCAAGTGCGTGCCTCGACTTGCATGGTAGACTCCCCGGAGGGCTTGACGCCCCAACCCATGCAGCGTATTTCTTTATGTTCCATTTTAAAGAGGATGAAAAACCGCGGCGACGTAGAGACCAGAGGGTGTTTCTGCAACTAAAACTTACGAGCACCACCACCACCCACACCCCCACACCGTGGGTGTAACCGGTGTAACAAACTGTGGGTGTAACCGTGTAACGGTGTAACCGTACAACCAGTACAACGGCAACACCCGCTCAAAATTCAACCAGGTTGAATTGTTTGTTTTGCCCTCTTTAGTTTCGAACGGCAAAACAAAACCGATTCCTGCTCAAAGAAAATTAATTAACCAAATGTTTATTTGTTTTATTATTGCTATAAAATTTATTTTACTGATTTTATCAAACCAAGAACGTTGGACTTGCTTTGGACCACTGCTTTGGACCACCTTGTTTCGGTCAACGCTGGTTTCGGTTTCGTCGACGACGGTCGACGACACTGGTCGACGGGTTATGTCACGTGACAACAAAGTGTACGACGCGTACGACGTGACAACAAAGTGTACCCTAGACATGAGCGAGTAAATTTTGAAACTATTATGACTTTATTTTTGTCCACTACGAGTAATGAGGTGTTATGAAGGATATAAAAAAAAAATCACAAAACCGGTCAATTTTTTTTTATAGTTGAATCTTAAAGCACCAGATGGAAGCACGGCTGAGTTTGACGTCATTGAGGAAAGTCGAAGCAGACGATGAGATGAGCAGACGACAGGACTGTGGATGCGTTCTCGAAGTGGTTTCGTTCTGGCATTCTGGTAAGAATAATGTCCTTTGAATATCTTTCAGCGTGCTCAAACATCCTTAATTTTTGAAGCCCCCAGGTTGTTGCACCGCGTGACATCGCGCGCGTGGGTTCCTGCTGTGTCGATCTCAACATCTCTATGTGTAGTAGAGATGTTATTTATCTGCACCTCTGTGTACTTTAGTTATTTTTGTACGCAGTACTTTTGGGGATCCACCTCCGCCTTCGTTATAAGCAACCTCTATCCTGATTTTATTAAGAACGAAATTACGGAAACCAAAGAATAACAAATCCTCAGATTCCTCCGTGCTGTACCTTTCGCACGACTTGGCAGGCGCACGAATCGCCGCGGATGAACTCTGTGCTATTTCTTGCCGGATACAAGAACCTGCTTGGGTTGGCGTGCGTGATGACTACCTTTTAGCCAGTCGATGTTTTCCAGCGTCCTCCTGACACAAGCTGGCCCGTGCTCGTTTCGGTTCTTTCGGCCAAACCCATAATGCCGCAAAAAAAAAAAAAAAAAAAAAAGAGACGATTGCGTGGGCAAGAGTTGTAAGCATACGGAGCGAAACAGATACAGCTCCACGTTGCACTGAAAAGCTAAAAAAGAACAAGATGCTAATAAAAATTGACGAATTGAGCATTTTGTGGGCATTTTTTTTTTTTTCTTTCCTCTATAATATAGAGGAAAGAAAAAAAGATGCCCTTCCCCTCTCACCCTGCGCCTCGTCTGCTCCGCCGAGTGGGCTGTACCTAACATCCGACTGGCGGTCGAACTTTTCGGGGGGGGGGGGGGGGGTTCGACCCCTGAACCCCCCACTCCCTTGCCTACGCCACTGCGCGTGAGCAACCAACCTGCGCTAAAGTAATCTGCGCAAGGGGTGTCTGCCACTTAATTGCAAACGCTCTACGTGGCTAAAGTGCAACTACACTTCGTTTCTTCCGAACACGGAGTTCATGAAGGTCAGAGTTCTTACGTGTTTTTGTCTGTGCGCTGCACTATTCTTGCCGAAAAGCCTGAACCGCTGACGGGTTTGTCGAGCTCACTTGGGCAGCAAGCGTGAACGCAGTGTGGCGCTCGCTCTTGTAGCCGGTGCTTCACTCCTGATTTTCCTGCCGGCTCACCTTAGCTCGAAGTACGTCGTGCAATTCAAGCGGTAAGCCAAATATCGCGTGTGCTATGAATGTCAGTTGTGCGAGCTCCTTGTACGGACGAGAAGCAGCAAAACCAACAAATTTATGAACTCGCCGCTCGCGCTTGCAGCTGCAGTAAACGTAGCAAATCCACATCTCAGCGTGCGACTTCCACTGCCCAGCCAAAACCACCTACTAGAAGGGCCTGCCACTTTTCTCTCTCCCCCCCAAGAAGAAAAAAAAAAGAAAAAGAAAGCGGCATTTATTACTATATTTTGCTTCAAGAATCCCTGACACGCGTGTCAAAAAATAAATTTTACGCGAAAAAAAAAAATTAGAGGAATATTTACGGCGCAAGACGCGATTTAGTCGGCATTCCCCTCCTTTCCACTTTTTTTTCTCTCTCGGCATTTCGGGGGCTTGGAGCAACACCTCCTTTGAGAAGTGAGTCCAGAGCCCAGTATAAAGGGCTCTGGTGAGTCGGCTTCGCCCTTACGACCGAGATGGTCATTCCGGAATGACCTGTGACGTCATGGATTTCGCGCGCAGAATTTCAAATAAATCACTCGCCTACAGATATCTTAATACAACGCATAAAAGGGGGGAATTAGTAAAGCTTCGCGAGGAGCCAGATTCTGTTTTATTGTGATACGAGTATACTACCTAAAGGACATGGCCTGCTCATGACGTCATCGTTAGTGGTAAAACTCGTGGAGCCCCAACCCGCGCCAAGCGGCCAATAGGTTGATGCGAGTCACCACAATGTGCTAGCAGACGACGCGTCCTTCTTGGCCAATGTTTTTAGAACTGCTCATAGACGCTGCGTGCACGAGCAGTACCTCACCCCTTTGTCACCACGGCTCGCCTCCCGTCGGCGCCGGACGGCTGCTATCGAATCATGGCCTCCGAGATCCCGAAGCGCGCGCGCGAAGGCGGGATCTCGGAGGCCATGATGGAATACATACGTTTCGAAGCACGGTGTCTATTCAGCTCTGCTTTATGCACGGCTCTGGCTTTATGGAACGCAAAGTTATGAAACGGAGCCGCGCCCCTGCCCGTTTCGATCTGGGTGAGCATCTTACCGGCGTGCGGTCGTGTATCACTACTGATGCACGTTAAAGACCCCAGGTTAGCGGTTGTACCGCGCTGGCTACATTGCTCATCTACAGCTGAGACATAGACGCCCACTGACTGAGGCAGACTAACTTCCGGCTGTATAAACTCACACAGAACAATTAGGGAGTTTTCGTAGATCGTTTTCGCCGTCCCGCAAGACCCTCGCAACCCGCTACGATAGCGGGAACTGCACAGTCAAGGCTATCGGCGCGCAGGTGCAGTAGCAACTTCTTCGTTGCGGAACGCTTAGCGGAGGGGGCACCGCGGTGTACGAAAAGTCCCTATTATCTTGTGCCAGAATTGCGCGTTCATCCCCGTAGCGCCGACTTTCCTGCACGGCATTTGGAGTCTGCTCCTCACGTGACTGAATTCGGCGAATAGCGGCGCCGCGCGTTTAAAAGCAGGGGAACGTACGGCGGGGAGCGCCCTCGCAACGTCTACTTTCCTGTACGGCATTTGAGTCTCCTCCTCACGTGATCGCATCTCAGCGAATATCGGCGCGGCAAGCGGCCACGTCGGCTGCGTCCAAAAAAAAAAAAAATGTCTAAGTGGGGGACGCGTGTCAAAAAATAAATTTTACAATTTTTTATTTTTTTTTTATTTTGTTGTTTTAGCAAGACAACGTGCGGCGTGGAAGTACCTTTGAACGTTTGTCAATCCTGCCCGCGCTATGGCGCTTTCATGTGCGCTTTGCTTAGGGGGCTTAGGGTTGATGACAACGGGCCATTTTGTTCCAAACACTTTTTTTTTTTTTTTTTTTCAGAAGCGCGTGAGAGAGGGTGTCCCTGCACGCGCTTGTGGCGCTGCTGTGATACGACGACATTTTGTTCTTGGCGGTTTCTTCGTACTTTCCCTTTGAGCGCGTGCTGTCGGCATCGGGGATACTACAAGGGATAACATCACCCTAAACAGAAGGACGTTGAACCACCCTAGCCCATGCTTTCTTTACGAACCTGGCCAGCGCCATGCCCCTTCTCGTGTGGCAAAAGTTACCTACACGCGCATGACGCACGTGCTCGCCCATAAGAGGCTCGTGGTCGGTGCCATTGTCAGATGGAGAGTGCTTTGCTCACCCATGATGGTCTGTTGAGAGCCTTGTTGTTGAGAGGTTGTCTAGCATGTGCAGAATGCGATAATTCCCAGGATTTCCGCTTAATCTCTCCGACGTCTGAGAATGACTTCGCGGATGAGGCCACGTGAACTTACACATAACGATATACGTTTGCTTGCTGCTTTTGCAGTACCTTTAATACGATATCTTTTATCATCCTCGCTCTTCCCCGCTGTTCAGAGAAACGATTGTCCCAAATCACTATAATGGCCTTTTTAAAGATGGCGGCGCCCTTTGACCGCACAAAAAATCAATTGGTTATGGAGGCCCGGGTCCTGGCTCTCACAGCGTACATATAGTTGATCAGATGCGCGACCGCGTTGGCCGCACACAGGTAGACGGCCACACCCTGCTTCGGCGACGAGAGCAGCATGTCCCACACCCTGGCAGCGTAGAAGCCCGTGTTGACGCTGAGGACGAGGGCCCCGATGGCGTAGTTCATCCGGTACAGCTGCGTCTCGGGCACGTCCGAGGAGCCGTTCAGGATGGATATGGTGAGGATGCAGGATGACGTGGCAAAGGCGAACACGGTCACCGTCACGCTCAGGTCGCCCTGCTCCATCCGAAAGACCTGGTGCTTCCGGTCGAATGTGAGGGTCGCGATCTGGTAGAGCGTCGTCAGGGAGCAAGTCAGCTGGACTATCTTGAGCAGGCCGCCGCAGCTGAAGAGATAGGTCGCGGCCGTGCCCGACATGGCGGCTTCCGACTTGGTTTGCTGCTTCGATCGAGTGACTCTGGCCCACGAGAGCACGAGGGCAGCTGTCCCTTTTCGTTCTCGTCAGGAGTCAGGAGCAAGCATTCTGATGATGATTTTGTGGCTTTTTCTTTAAAGAGGAATGAGCTGAGCCAGCCATCTCACAAATGTTTGTAGCAAAGGCATGGGCCTAGTTCAGCAGCATGCTTTTGTTTGTACAAGGACTCGTCCATAAGAGACACTTTCTGAAGTCACGCTCTCGTGCCCCTACATATTTCTTCGCTGCAGATCACCGTTACTTTGCTGCAGATATTTGCGAGATGGAATACGCTTTGCAGCATCTGTGCATGGGCGCCGTCATAAACGACTTTCAGGTTTTGTTTTCTCGTATTCCGGTTACTTCACTTTATCATTACCACAACCGGAGAGGTTCTTGCCATTCTAGATTCTACTGTGTCCTCTCCGGTGTATGCCGTTGTAGTGGCTCGTCAACGCCCGCTTCAGTGTCTCGGCATCTCGGTAAGGCAAGAGGAGGTCAGCAATGGAGTCTGTTATCCGGCACGTGTGCATTTATTTCGGGAGAGACCAGTTGGATATTGGAAGGAAGAAGGGAGATAAGAAGAGACAACCGACCGCTGGCCCATAGGCCCCGACCTAAGGGGGGCGCCCCCCCCCCCCCCCCTCCCCCCTCCATCTCCCGAGCTCTTCGGAAAAGCAAGTACCATCGCCTCCGCCCAAAGCGATGTTACTTGTTTTAACATTTAAAAAAAAAACTTAATTCTAGGGGAAAAAGAGTAGCAATAAAAAAGGAAACAAGCCTGCAGGCGGTAGAAAATAAATACTAAAGGACACCATACTCACTCGCATTATAGTGACAGCAGCGAAATGCTTTTTTTTTTTTTTTTTGACGCTGAAAGGCATTTTAAAAAATGCCCCTCGCGGCTAATAAAGAAACCAAAGAAACGCTCGTAAAAGAAAAACAAAATGGCCAAACATAAAATACAAAATAACATCTACGTGTTGTTGGCGTTGTGTTGTTGTTCTATGCCTGAAACAGGCGGCAACCAGACAAGACCGAAAAAGCGAAGCTTCAGCGACCGACGGCCGCGGACTCAAGAGTCGCCCGATGGCCGCCAGGTTCCCACCGAGCGCCAGCCTGGCTCCACAGTAGCTCTCTACTTGAGTGTTGCCTCAACATTACGAGGGGTGATAAGGAGGGCAAGCAGGGATGTCTTTTCGGTAGGGGAGAGCTAAACCAGCATCAAACAAGCCTCGCATTATTTTGGTTCGAGGCACGAAGGAGTAACGTGGGAGCTTGCATTTTAGGGAGTTTTCGTAGACCGCGCTGCCCCCTCCGCTAAGCGTTCCGCAACGAAGAAGTTGCTACTGCGCCTGCGCGCCGATAGCTTTGACTGTGGAGTTCCCGCTATCGTAGCGGGTTGCGGAGGGACTTGCGGGATGGCGAAAACGATCTACGAAAACTCCTTATTATTACTGTTCCCGCAATATCACAAACAAAACGATAGTAACTGCTGCTTTAGTATTAGGACGGAGATATATGCATAGAGTAATGTTCGCGATGAAAACTAACAAGCTGGTCAAGCTAAATTAAGCATACTCGTATATTTCTTTCGGAGCCGCCTTGGGGGGCTCCGAGGCGAGTGCGCTGGCCTACGGATCCCCACGTGGCGGGTTCGAATCCCGGCCGAGGTGCCCGCAATCTGCCAGAGGCTTATTGCGGAGGAGGCGCCGTAACCATGCTTTGGGTTGCACATCAAAAGATCCCCAGGTGGTCCAAATTAATCCGCAGTCCTCCGCTGTGGCGTGCCAGATGCCCGTTGTTGATTTGGCACGTAAAACCCCCAAATTTGATTTGATTTGTATATTTATTCGGCTGCTCTCTCATTACCATGTTGCACTGCAAAATGACTCATTTCGAATAATTATTCCCTAGACGAAATCGTAAGTGTAACCTGGTAAGGCGTCTTTCCGGGGGGCGGTGTCTTGTCGGGCTTTAGACCCCCCCCCCCCCCCCTCCCTTTTTTTTTTTTTGGTAAATTGAAAACTTTTCGTTTATGCTCTGGTAGAGTGTACTAGTACTAGCACCCTCTAGCGCTGGCCTATCAACTATTTATTTAATCCTCCTTTTCTACTAATGCTGTTTCTTCATTGATCCTTTTGTTGTCCTGCAGGGCTGTTCGTACAGGGCACCAGTGTGCGACGTCTGGTTTTTAGAGCGCAGCTCTTAGGCGCCCGTTTCCGGATTGAGCGGTGTCGCGTTTCTCCCTCCGCTAAGCCCTCCGCAACGAAGAAGCCGCGCCTACTGCGCCTGCGCGCCGATAGCCTTGTCTGTAGAGTTCCAGGTATCGTAGCGGGTTGCGGAGAGCGTGGCGGGACGGCGAAAACCATCTACGAAAACTCTTTATTATGGGACCTTTCCCCACTAAAGTTTGCGGGGAAATTTTCTCGTTAAATTTAACGGGAAAATTTCCCCGCTAAATTTAGCAAAGTGTTTCCCCGCTATATTTAGCGGGTAAATTGACGTCACCTGGCCTCAACCTCAATTCAGTTTCTAGGGAAGAAAACTAGGAGGATAGAAGGATAGGAGAGGGCATGACGTCAGCCGCCTAGCCTCCACAAGCCATGCTCCCTTGACGCCTCACCTCTTTCTCATTTTCCTCCTTACTCTCCTCACTTATCAGCCCAACGTGACCACATCACGTGACCGTAGCTAGCCTTCGTCTAGCCTTCGATCTGATAAAACCTACCGGACGGAGCGCGCGCAAGCCTGCAAAGAATCTTCCTACAAGCAACCATCCATCTCGCACGTGACATGTCACGCACACCAATCGCCAGAGAGATCTGCGGTCACGTTGGCCACAACATCGTTTAAACTTTTTATGACTAGGCTTCACCAATATTGCAACGTACGTGCCCCCTACTAGTACTTATAACCTCCTTGGGGGATAATGACATCACCTCTTCATGTCACGTCACCGGAGGAGGAGGAGGGTAGGAGGGGAGGCATACCCTTCCCTCCTCCTCCTCAAGAGTTGCGCTCTAGCTTCGCGTTACAGAGATTTGTAAACGTTTTTTTTTTATTACAGAATGCATCCCTCGAACGTCTTTACTAAGAACTGTAAGCTTATTAAAAGTCTCCCACAACACGGATGATGCTGCAATAAGCGACAACTGGCGGTGTCTGTGTCAACAGTCATGTAAGTGACTGAAACTTCGTTTTTTTCTCGTCATCTAGGTACACGCCGACAACCTCACTAAAGCCTGTGACGATCGAGTGATAGCAGCGCCATGAAACTGCTGAGAACCAGACTCGCCTTTTTGCCGGACTGGAGGCGGGCCCTCCGTATGATGCTACCATCTGAGATCCTACCCAAATTTAATTATGGAACATCGGGGTCCTACTTGGAACGAAGTTAGACACGCATTCACCAAGGACACAACAGGATGCATTACCAGCACAATCGAAAAACCTCCATCTTGTGCGCGTCGTTGCGAAACAATCGGCCAACGACACCCCTGATGACGGCCTTGGGCCTTGCACTAGTCCTCTGGGTCCTACAGCCGCCAGTACTGGCATCGAGGCTAGACATCGGGGACTTCCAGCCGAGGGGAGTTGAGAATTTCCTAATGGGTGCCGTGCAGTCGCTGCTTGAGAAGAGTCATACGGCGCTGCTAAAACTAGCCGACAGGATGCCTAACCTGGTGCCCAGGATGGATGCTCAAGAGTGCCTCAAGAGGACCATCTGCGAAGCGCATAACAGGCCTGGTCGCTATGGGATCGTCGGTGTTGCCCTGCAACTAATCTTTCCGTAAGTTCTATGACATTTTAACAGCGCGGAAGCGCGCTCGCGTTCTTGTTCAACCAGCTTGTGGTTCACGTGGTCTAACTGGTTCTGGCTCAGAGGATGGCATATGGCGCAACATCAGTCACTGTGTATATGAGATTTCACTCAGTGCATCTTGTGGCCACAGCTAAGCACAGCTGAATAACAATCGGCACGGGCATAAAAACGTCCCTCTGACAAAGTTGTGTTCAATGAAAAGGCGAGCTGGTGTTAGCTAAACATGATGAATAAAAACAAACCGGAAACTGGTTTGAAAAACGGAACACTCATGGAGGAAGGAAAAGGGACAGACGTTGTCTGTCCATTTTTAATTTTTTTTTTTTTTTTGTATTAGAATTTGCTTTGTCGGTTGCCATTTTCCCATTGAAAGTTTGAGAAAATCACGTAACTTTTGAAGAAAATAATGGTTAGTGCTTAAACTTTCCATCTGGTTCAGACCGGTAGCGTTACCTTTGGGTGGAGGAGGAGCGTTTTAGCAATGCATAATTTATTTTAAAAAATAAAAAAAAAATAAAGATTTTTTTTTTTGAGGGGGGGGGGGGGGATTTGTTTGTATAAGTAACGAAACATATATTGTCGGTGAAATTTTGCCTCACTAAGTAACTTACAGCTCAAAAAGATAGGGCGAAAGAAAGGAAGGCCGGGGAGAAGGAAGCAAGCGGAACGCTGGAAAAGAGGGAGAAACCTCTTCCTCTCTCCAGCGTTCCGTCTGCTTCTTCCTCCCCGGCCTTCCTTTCCCTAGCCCTACGTTCTTGAGTTGGAACGGACTATACGCTTTTCTGTCAGGACGGAAATTCTTACACTATTGTCACTGGCAGGATGAGACCGACGTAGGCGTCTGTTTCGAATTCCTCCCGCACGCTCTCGCCGCCTATAGTGCTTCGGCTGCGCGTGCACGCTCTGGGTTCACGAGACGCCGAAGCACTACCCAAGGATAGGAAGCTCGTGCGGGAAGCCTGGCAGTTCGGCGACGAAGCCATAGAGTGCCCGGTCGCAGATTTGGAGCGCGAGGATCTGGTAACACTGAGCACCAAAGAGCCATTTCTCGGGAAGCTGGACGTCAGCGCACAGCTTTTGCAGCGGCGAGGACCCAAAACACACTTGTTCGCTCAGGAGAAGTGTGTTTCGGCGTCTCACCGCAGCGGGGCGCCAGTCACGTGGCTCTTTCATCCGTTGTCTGCCGCTCCAACTTTTCCACTTCGGCGGCTGCTTCTCGTTGCGATCTGCCAGGCTATGGCCGGGGCCATTCTTATACATCCTTCTTTAGCTCGCACAACCAGAATAAGAAGCGAAGATCAGCCATCCTGCCTTCTCAAAAAAGGCGCAGATTATCACCGATTTCTTTGTGCATTCGGGTGTTCTTCAGGCCATTCAAGCCTGGAGCGGAGGAGACTGCGCAGATGACACCGCTGCAACTTGCCGCCAAGTACGGGCGAGGTTCCGGAGCAGACTGCGGTCGCCAGTATGACGGCTGCTTCCTGGACATTCTACAAACCATGCAGGGAGTCGTCGACTACGCCATCCGCCGCCAAAGGAGGACGCTCAATGCGGCACACAATGCTGGTGTGGCCCACAGTGCTGGTGTGGTCCACAGTGCTGGTGGGGCCCATGGTGCCGGTGGGGCCGGTACTGCTGTGGCCCACAATGTCGGTGTCATCCACGGTGTTGGCGCGGCCACGATGGTCATAGTGACGCCAGCCACGCGCCTCGAAGACTCCGAAGGACTCTCCGAAGAGGAATATGAGAAGATGCACTTCGCCAGATGGCGCCTCCAATAAACCACGCGTTGCTAAAAAGAAAAAAAAAAAAAGAGAAGACATTCTTTCTTTTTGTATTAACACCGGGTGTACTGTTCTTAGATAACTTATACAATGCGAGGGATGCGAGAAGCTCCGTAAGAAACACTGAGTCATGCGCCTTCCTCTGTATACGGGACGCAAAGCATGTAGTATATGAGACGCTAAGAACGAAAGTAACATTCACTGCAGAGGAATTCAGATGTCTTTTGGATGGATGGACAGTCTGAAAGTCACTGAGAGTCTAGCACACGGGGAATCACGATATGACGCATGTCTGCCATTTTGTGTCATGGACGCGCTGTGTTATCGCAAAGGCGGAAACGTGGTTCGAACTCCCTCACTATAGACCTTTCCAAAAAAGGGCTCCATGGCCGGTTCCTTTTTCAGTGTTCGTGTGAATGGCGCGTGATTTGTTCGCTTTCCGAAGTGACGAACATGCGCGTGCTGGGCTCAGGAGATCGCACGCTGGGCTGACTTGTAAATATTGAAAACGCGTAACGTAAATGACACTTTAGAATCGCAGGGCTGCCAAATCTACATGGTTGGTCTACACATAAATTAGGGTGACGATGTTACATAGCAATGTTTTGAAAGGGAAGAAAATCGACCTCTCTATTCATCTCGTTGACTACTCAAACCACCAAGAAATTATTTTGGCAGCTTTCAGATTTCATACGGTGGATATGCGCTCTCTAGGAAGCAACGTGGGTTTGTATACAAGTAACGCGGATTCTTGGGCGAGTTGGTACTGAAACTTTGAGAACATGGTAGCGTTTCAAGATAGGGACGAGAGTAAGAACGAGACAACACAATGCTCTAGCGCATTGTGTTGTCTCGTTCTTACTCAAAGTTGTATACAAGCACGTGACTGTCCACTGTCCAGTTACGGCTGTGTAGCCTTAGCGATAGTATGGCCTCCATAGAAACTTCTTCAGTGAAACCAGAGGGATGGAGGGAAGGCAAGCGCACGAAGTAATACGGTTAGTATCAAAACTTTACATAGTACCTGTCAACTTGAACCTGGCACAGACATGACAGTTGTTATTTTGTACACGCGACAAGGTGTAGACAGATAGGGGATAGGGGCTCGAACGAGCAAATTCGACAGCAGATGTTTTGCACATTGACGAAAAATTTACAAAAGCCAAATGCTCGACTTCGTGAAACGAATATGCTGCGAACAAGAGGCGAATTTCGCCAGGAGGTGTACGCTCGACGCGGGCTTCCGCCCGATCCAAAGGGCTCAGCCGTATTCATCCATCCATCCATCCTTCTGAACAGTGACCGCCGGCCTAGGTTCGTCGATTGTTCGCCGCATATTCGCTCCCCGCGGAATTCAGAATTACTTTCGCTCCTCTTAATTTTTGTCTTTTTTTTTACAAGCAATGCAATCCGTTTTATGGAAGAAATAAACTACCACGAAGCACAGTCGTCGTGACTCAGTAAACGCTTTATTTACAATGCTGCGAACTGTCGCTGGACTCACCCATAATAAATAAACAACACATGGCACCACTTGTTCTCTCCGGCGTATAGCTATTACTGAACAGACGCTACACCTCCCCAAGACAATGACACACTTTTCTAGCAACCAGGACGGACAGTGAAAGAATTCCTCACCCCGAAAACAAGAATGCCCATCCCGAACGGTAGGTGGGACCCAAATATCACGACGGTAACTTGACCTCCACAAAGCTGGCGGCAAGACCTACCACCGCCAAAAAGACATTAACACAAAAAAAAAAAAAAAAAAACACCAAGAATACATTTGCTTTGATCGGGGCTACCATGTATTTTCCTAATAATTTACTTCTCCCAAATTTAGCCCATCAATTCGCAACAATTTCGAACCAAGGGCCAAGAACACAATTGAGGGGACCTGACGAACTTCGGCGTCCGCAAAACAATACGTACATTACGTAAAAAAAGACTGTTTTGTATAACTTTACAATTTAAGCGCAGCAAAAGAATCAGCGGCAACATAAACAGCAAATGCTATTTTATGATCTCTCTAAACCCCCATACATCTATAATTAAGTTTAACCTTAGACGCAGTCGACGCTGCGAGCTGATATCACCAATCAGACAACGTCAAAAGGACACCTTCATGGTCTGTCAGCGACTACAGCTGCACGCACCGACCGCCCATATGTCTCTGGTAACTTTGCAGCAATGAGCCTCCAAGAGATACAGGATAAGCCCTCGGTGATGACAACTTCAAGAAATGACGGAAGCCCAAAACCATGCGCAGTTTTTTCTCCGTTCCCTCCGACGGCCATTTTGTCAAACGACGGTGTCTACGCACATGCACCGCAAGTGTTCGGGGTCAACGCGCGTCGTAGTGAACAGAAACCATGGTCGGTGACACGTTAACGACCCAGTAGATGATGCTCTGCCTCCAGCAGGCGGTCGTTGCCTTCTGCCGGACTCTGATTGCGGTGCTTGGAGCGCGTCTTCGACTGGTCTGTTTAGCGTCCTATCCCGCCCGTACACCAAGAATGTTCCCGAAGTGGCAGTAAATGACGTCACGGAAGCTGGCCTGTCACGCTGTCAGATGTCGCAATCCTAGATTCTTAAAAATAATGATAATATGAGGGCGTAAAGGGACCACCCGCCATCGTTCCTCCTCACAATCCTAGCGCCCTCTATGATACGGAGCGGCCTATCTGAGGAAGTAGGTGACAACGGTTTGGATGATCTCGAGCGGAGACACGATGCAGCCGTCGTACTGTCTCGAGCAGTCGGCGTCCTCCTGGCGGCCGTACCTGGCGGCCAGTTGATACTTGGACACCACCGTCGTTGGCTCGTCGGGCGCCGAGTAAGGACTGCAGGTAAGTGAGACATGGACAGCGTCCGTTACATACCGATCATTGCTTCTGAACCGCACGGAGCAATTGCATACAGGGTGTACCATTTTACCATCCGCGTCTTCGGACAGCTAGCGTTGCCACGAATGCTAACTTTAGCGCACTCCTGCCCTTACCATGTGCTTCGGTTACTTAACGAATTTTAGTTAATTATCCGCCATTGTGATTGGTCCTTTGGCGTTCTTATCGGCCAATGCCGCAATTTCATTGTCTTAGCGAAAGTTGCTGACGAAAGTGTCACGTGGCTCGCCAAGCCTCGCGAAAAGATTGGGCTCCACAAGTCACAAATGTCACCTGCTGGATAACAATTTCCTTTTGTCAAGTTGTTTGTAATAAATTCTGACCTTCGCAAAACAGTACACTCCCATGAACGGAGACTCCGTCCAGACAAACACTCAGGGGGCAATTGTTCTTTATTTTTTTTAAATAATAATGTTAATAATATTTGCTTCACAAGCAAAAAAATTTAAACAATGGAAAAGCTGCAAATTCGCAACTCGACAAGGCCCAGCCACCTATAGCAGAAAGCAAAAAAAAAAAAAAAAAAAAAAAAAAGAATAACTAGATAAATGAAAAGCACAAATGCCTTATTACGGAGTTCAATATAAAAACTGAATCAAGACAGCATGTTAGTCTACAATCAGACTTTGTTCTTACCACAGAAAGAAAAAAAAAGTAATAATTTGGTTTTAGAGCAGTATTGTGTACTGCCATCAAAAGATAGTTGTATAAATCAGGTCATAGCATTTTTTTTTAATTCTTCAGACGAATGCAAAAAAAAAAAAAGAAGCTTTTGTCTTAAAAGCAGTTGTATTAAGTTTTATTTTGTCGTTACGCCCTAAACGGATTATAGTAAACGCAGTGCGTGTAGATCAAAGAATTATAAAAAAAAAGTATTTCTTTTTAATTTAAAGATGACAGTATTTAGATTCTGGTTAAATGGCAAATAATAACTAAGGAAAATAGATCTGGGAAACACTTATCACGTGACTTCACATCTGTCCGAGACGTTCAATCTCAATTTGCGCGCACGCCAGCCTGACCACATCTGCCCCTGCAAAACACCCGTCTCAAGAGTGCTCACTACTGCGAGGACAAGTGTTTGTTTGCGTTCATGAGCTACCCTCCCCCCCCCCCCCCCCCCCCCTTCCCACAAAAGTGTAGCGAAAAAAAAACATCCGCTAAATTTAGCGGGCTTATAGTGGCCCAATGCATAGCGGTACACGCTTGCTCTGGGAATCAGCGCGCGGCGCCCGTTTTTGCCGCTCATGGTCGCACTCTTCATATATCATACAAAAGACAGTGTTCGCTGCCGAAATGACGAGAGAACTGTCCGCGGACGCGCCCCACGCATGTTCTAAGTATGCTTGTTGTAGTGGTGTTGTACACGCCGATGTTTCCAGATTACTACGATCCATTCACGCCATTTCGGAAGTCCCCACCCAGGGTTGTTTACCCGCTTTTGTAAATATTCTAAACACTACACTTGCTTCATACATATCTATGCTCCGAACATGTCTGCAATGTGATAGGACAGCCATACAAAGTTGAAACACGCCTCCGGCTAGTGTCTGCAGACGGCCCGATTGTATAGCCCGCCGCACTAGGGAGCCTCAAAGAGAAGACAGCCCTATACTCACGGATAGAGCAGTTGCAGGGCCAGTCCGATGAGTCCGTACTTGTTGGGCTGGTTGTGGGCTTCACAGACGCTCCTCTTCATGCACTCCTGTGGATCCAGGCTCGGGATGCTGGGGAACTTCTCGAGACCCTTGTCCACCCTCGTCATCACGAACTCGGACAGTCCCGCGAGGCCCCTGCCGAAGATCACCCTCTCGTGGGGACCGCTGGGAACCTTGCCGAAGGACGCCAGGATCGGGTAGACGACGCCCAAGAGCCCCATCGCAGCCGCGGCTCCGAGGAGGCTCGCGCTGGCCGCGTCCAGAACTGATCTGGAGTTCCTCCGTAGACTCCGGAAGTCGATGCTAAGGTCGGATGTGTTTCCGGAAAGGTCGCCCAGGACGTTGGCCATCGCGAGCGTGTCCTGGCGGGACGTGTCCTCGGCGTGGACGAAGATGACCAGTGAAGACGATAACAACGTTGAGATGGCCAGGGACATCGCGATGGAGGAAGAGGACATGGTTGGTTCTGAGGTGCGCCTGCCACCGGGCTGCTGGATAGAAATGAGCACGGTGCAGTGCTATCAGTGAGCAGTTTCGAATCGTTTTGGTAACATACGTAACTCTACTCCAGAAAGTAAATCATTCGATATAATTACATATTTACGGAGTGAAGATGCACGCTTACTAATGCGCGTGCATCTCCACTCAAGGCATCTAGCATTCAGGTCTAGCCACTATTCTTCCAATCAAAGCCAATCAGAACTCGGCGTCGCTCTGACGTCACCACAACCCCTACGCAAGAAGAAGACGACTTGCTCTCAGCATGTTGAGTGTTACAGCTCTGCATATCCGCAGATTACCCATGGATCATCCGCGGATTTCCGCAATAAATTGGAGGATGCGGATAGAAATAAATCAGATTTGGCGGATTGCTGTTCGGATACGGACGCCAGGGGCTGCGGATGCGGATCGGAAGCGGATATCCGCGGGTCCGGATCTACATTTTTTGCCGAGGCGGCCCATAAACGTGTGCGACCCCTCAGTGTAGAGTGACTGAGTAAGTGATACTAAGAGGTTTTTAGATGAAAGGGTGCCATCGGGGCGAAAAATGAGCTTTACATCAAGAAAGACTTGATTCTCATCAAAGATCGCATTAGAACGTCCTATCTCGCCAAAAAGGCTGTCCCTAGAAAAAGCAAAGAATGCGGGAGCATCAGTCGTCCCTGGAAAGTGTGTTCTTGTATGGGCAGGGAAAGAGCAGAAAATATTCTTTGGGTAAAGAAAACCTAAAACGGACAAACCACAAGAGCCGCCAGTGGCTTCTTCGCCTACAAGTAGGTCGGAGAGACTGAATTCGATCCTCTGGACTAGTGGAACTTGCGCCAGCACAGCTTTCCGCATCTCACTCTCGTATCGCAGTCCGTGCATGCCGTGCCAGCATCAAGTGCATCAACGGAAAGAGACCAGTCTTAATTCGTCCATGTTGACGATATTCTGTTTCTTGTATACGCAGCAACTTCGACAAGTGAAACGCTGCCTATGTGTGCGTTTTCTTTTTTCTCGCATGCAATTCAGTGTTTGCGTTCAAAACTGAAACCGAGAGGAGTTGTTGCCATTATTATTGTGATATTTTCTCCAGTGATGTACTCGCGACTTACCCCATATACACGAGTACTTTGCAGCGGGGAGTGAGCGCCTTTCCTCTTCCCCCTTTTTATTGTTTGGCCTCAGTAAAATGACACAATGTTGTTAGTCTGCCATTTATTAATTTTCACGTTTATAAAATAGGTGTCTGCTTGTAGTGGGCTTTACAAAGCAAAGAAATTAAGATAAATATTAAAATGTCATTCCCTTCGAGCGCGTCTTCTGGACAGAGTGTCAGTGTCACGGAACCTCAAGACGATCTCATAACTGCGATCCTCTTTCCAGCGATGCGAAGTGTATCTGGAAGGATAATCGCTTATTTTATAAATAGGATAAAACGGAACACGATAAAATGACTTTCACCGTATTCTGACGAAGAGTTTGTCGTACAAATGTAAGCAGATGACTTATATGATACCATCCGGATGCTCTTTTTCTTTAATTTATATTCATGCTTGGTTTCGTGATCTAAAAGGAATGCTCGGATTGAGGGTGGGATGCGGTTCTGAATTTTGCGGATGCGGTTCGGACGCGGATATGAAGTCTGCGGATACGGATCGAATACGGATGATCAAACTTTTATCCGCTAGCGTTCGCTGTTGTCCTTCCTAACATGAAACGGAGTATGCCGACGGTCGGAGTGACACAAGAACTCTCATTCGTCCAACATCCGTCCGGCTAACGGTCCCCAAAGCGGCAAAGGCCACAGAGTGTAGCCTCCTTCTTTGCTGCAGACTTTTCTTCTTTTTTTATTTCTTCGTCTTGCGTAACACCGCATAAGCGCGTAACTCGAACGAAACGAGAGACGGGTGGAGGGTGAGGGGAGCGGGAAAGAGAAACCCGGACTTGGAGAGAGTGAGAGGCACCGCCACCTTTCAGCCCAGTGACCCAGAAAGCTGAGAGGGGAAGGGCGTCTTTCAGGAAGTTCAGGTTCACGGGAGCGCCCTTCCTGTCCCTCCTCGCTCGCTGCTCGCAGAAGGTCCTAGAGCCGAAAGAATGCAGCTGGGCCTGTTGGCATTCTTGTTGACGAACACGTTGGCAACGTACAGTACGTGGCGAAAGAGACGAAAGAGAATGTTCTGTTCGAGGAAGGCTTCTTTCGTTTTAAGGGCATCCCGAATGTCTGGGGCAGGTAATAAATAACTGGGACAGGTCGAATTGTCTCACTACTGCCCCCCCCCCCCCCCCCCCCCCCACACACACACACACGTTGTTTTGTTGTTTTTTTTCGTGCAATAATGAACAACTTATTATTGAACGCTCTTTCTCCGCTTACTCAAGCGGTCCGAACCACATGGGAAAGTTTCAAAACTAACATTGTTTAAAAGTCTAGGCAAGAAAGGGATACACCCATATTAAATGTCATGTTTTCACTCGCTGTATCAGCACGCAGTGGTGATACAAACGACCGCACGCCGATACGATGCGCACCCAGATCGAGACGGGCAGGGGTGGGGATCGAACCCAAGATCCCTGGGTTCTGCAGCGCGAGCTTTCGCTCCACGTGCTCCGTGGCTGGTGTGCGCTAGCTCACCCGGCCTATCCGTAGCTTATTTTTGCGCTAACAATACATACATATAAACATACATGCATATATATATTTATTTATTTTAATTGGGGGGGGGGGGGGGGGGGGGGCTGCAGTACAGCGAAACCTACTGCGTCGGCTTTTGGAAACCCGCGAAGCACCTACTCTGTGCAGAAGCTAGTACCTCGATGCCGCAAAAATTCCAGATTTTGGCTCAGCCTGGCTTAGCGAAGCGGCGAAGAAAAAAAGGTACAAAACATATAACCTCGTTTGTTTTTTGTTTTTTTTCTCTTATTTTTCTTACATGCTATGGTAAAATCCGTGCACGCATGGAAGCTTTTATCCCCTATTCCTTGGAAAAGTCCATCTTGACAATCTACCCCTTTACTTTTTTTTACTTTTCTTTCTTTCTCAGTTCCCGAGCCTCTTTGAAGAAAAGGGAAATCTGAAAACGAAGAGTGGCTGGGTAAGGATCGAAAAAAAAAGAAAAAACATAAATAAAACAAGGATGGCGGGGGAGGCAGGGATAACGAGAAAAAAAGAAAAAAAAAAAAGTTTCGTGGAAAACGGAGGAAAAAAGAAGAAGAGAGCCTGAATGGGTAGGGGTCGAGATACAATGGGGCATACATGCAGGAGACAGCCAAGCAACGAGGCACGGACAAGAGGAAGTGGGGGAAGCTGGTGGAAAGGAAGAAAGTCCCCCTTTCGCACGCCAGGCACGGGTTTTTGTGGGAATATTTGTGCGCGCTAGACTTTGGGGTCCTGTTCCGGGATGCCGCACACACCTCTCTTCGTGTCAAGGTCGCGCTTCGTATTATGTCACGCTCCGTCCGACCGCAGTCCACGCTGCCTGGAGCCAAAAAAGTGCACCGTCACGGCGTTCGTCGTTCTTGTGCGTCTCCTATCAAATGTCGCCGACAAAATCAATGACAGTCAATGCGCCGTGATCCTTCACTTTTTTTTTCTTTTTCTCTGCGCGCAAACGGTTTGGTTTTTCATAAAAAAAAAGAACGCACAAAGACGAGCGGTCGCCGTGACAGTGCACTTTTTTTACCCTGTTCGATTGGCTCCCTCGGAACTCACTGACGTCACGCCAACTGCGGTGGCGCTGCCGTCGGTACTGTGCGCATGCGCAAAACACTTCACCCTTCTCGTATTTGGTTTCCGCGCACGGGTAGTGCCCACACCTGGTGGCGGGCAAAGCGGAATCGTTTGGAAACACCGTGCTGGGGTGCACCAGCGCAAGGATCCCATCGAAACGTCAAAATAGCACGTTATAATGGGAGAAGCGTCCAAAGTCACGACGAAAGTGAGCGCCGAACGAGGTTACGATAAAAAGAAATAAAAGGACAGAGCTCAAATACCATGACAAGAATTTCAGCTCAGTCACTGAACACATTCGCTGTTCGGTAAAACATTGAAACGTTTTTCTTTTCTTTTCCTTTTTTTTTTTTTCTTCTTTTTTTCCTAAGAAAACTTTTGATCAAAAAACTACTTGGGGTTCGAACTCTTCACGGATTAGCAGAAGGAACTCGGTGAATTCGAAGAGAGGGAATGACATCGACCGACACTGCGTCCCAATTCCCCACATCACGGACGTCGGTTCACGGACGTCAAAAGCCGAACCAAGCAAAACACGACCACAGTAAAAACAAACTTATAAAAAAAAAATAAGAAAAACGACCAGGACTGTGACGGCCCAGCATCTATACACGTCATCACGCGCAGCAGAGGAAACGACACGCTGCTCTACGTCTTCACGCACATCACGAGCGACGCCACTCACCGGCTGTGCTCCTGGAAGGCGACGGCAGGAAGATATCTCCCACGATGTCAATGCAATCCGTTACGGAGACGCACGTCTTCCACGCAAGGTCCGTCCAGAGGAGAGCCCCCCCGTGCGGGCGCGGAGGAGGGACCAGAGGGAGAGGATGGCTCAAGAAGGCACCACGGTCACTCGCGAGGGAGAGGGGCCTCCTGCTGCTGCTGCCTCTTCTGGACCAGTCGGGTACCGGTACTCCGGTACTCCTCGTCGCCGGTCGATGAACCAGAGGCGGAGGTCGGGGAAGGGGAAGGGAGGGCCGGCGGTGGCCCGCCAGTGCGGTGTGTCCGTGCCACTGACTGAGCAGAGCAGCCCATTTCGCAGTCAGTTCGTTTTTGTATGGCTTTGTTTCGCTTCTACGAGCGACTACTTGCCAGTGACTACTTGGCGAATGATCGGGAATCGGGATTATGTGGACACTTTCCCTCTATATAATGACCAAAACAATATTTTTTTTGGTAAGTGTGTGTGTGTGTGTGTGTGGGGGGGGGGGGGGGGGGAGAGAGCTAAGTGCTAAACCGTGACTACATGTTCTGAGAAACCAACAGTCAAACCCCAACGCCTGTTAAAACTTGTGCGTTTTAGGGGCGAAGCTCCTTATGTCCGCCCGCCGTCCGGTGCACGTGCTCCTGCTCGTGAGCTCATGTGCTCCCTTGCTCGTGTAGGGCAAAAAAGAAAAAGAAACCGCATTTTCACGTGGTGAATGATGTTTGTTGGGGCGAAGCTCTAATGGTGCTTGTTTGCGTAGACGGTGAGTCGCAGCATGCCGAGCATTTCGTTCGTTTTCATCCATGTCAGATAGAGAATGTGTGGTATGGAACGTGGTTATATACGCATTTGAGCACAATACTGCAGCGTGACACGTGGAGATGCGTTTTTTTTTTTTTTTTTTTTACTATTTTATTTTCAGGTGATGATTTTATTCTATTATTTGCATTATGATGTCTCGTTGCTTCGCCCATGTTATGGTACTTTGCATAGAAATAAACCGTCCTGCTCTTTTCAGCTTCCTTAGTTACTTAAAAGCGTTCAAATTAGTTTTTCAAGTTTGAATTCCAAATTCTACCCGCTTTGAAAATAAATAAACACATTGTAAGAGAGGGCAGGAAAGAGGCGGGACAAAACGGTGCGACCTGCAGCGTCCAGAGATTTTGTGTCCTTGTTTTATGAGAAAGGAGGCGTTTGTTATAAAGAAATTAACCCTCCGGCTGCTTCCCGCCGTAAAGCTGAAAACACGCAACAATGTAAGCAATCCTCAAAATTTTATCTTCATTTTTTTTTATGCAATAACATTTTATGGAGAAGGGGGACAAGCACAAATATCCAACCGCACTGGAAACGGAGGGGCCATTGGTTCGATACCAGGACCGCGCGGATTTCCTTGGTCGCGCACCAGTCACCTAGCTGTGTTTGGAGATTTGTGATTGTCCTTTGTCCCCTTTGTTCTCCTTCTCCGGGGATTATTATCGCTCTTCTTTTCCAGCGAGCTTGCACCTTTGCATTTAATTACATTATCATCACTATCGAAAGAACAGAACAGTGGTGAGGGAAAGGAGGCTGGGGAGGAGGAAGCAGACAAAACGCTGGAGAGGAGGAAGTTCTACCTTAACTTGTAACTGACTATAAAACCAATCAGCAGAGAGAGGGAGAAAAAAAAATATATGATGGTGTTGAAATTCTACAAACAGGCATCCTTGCTTACAGGAGGCTCCAGTGACGGCGGCAGGAACATTTCATGCGGACAGTTTTTCCCCACTTGGAGCACTTTAATTTTCGGCGTACTTAAGCGTAGTAGAAGAATCCTAATTTTACATTAAATCAATTGACGCTTCTCGGCATACAATCTGATGAAAAATAAATGATCAATGAAGTGGACAGCGGCGACCATTTGGAATTGGAGCTTCCATTGTTTCAGTATCGGCAACTCGCTCAGACGCGGGAGGGCCAGTAACTGTCACAATAGTACCGAAACTTCGTTTAAACCTAAAACAGATCGGAATTAAAGAAAAATAATAATAATATCTGGATAACCGATTTGATTATCTTGGATTACGCTCCCACAAAAATCCTGCGTTAAAACGTACAACCATCCGTAAAATACTAGGAAAGAAATGAAAGTGAATTTTTACATTCCTTGTTCTGAAGTAGTTTATTCGTAGATTAATTGGTTACAGAGTTCGAACAAAAAATATCAGTTGGACTTGTTTTCAAGTTATTCTGGCAACCGCAAAGTCTTCGAGGAGGTGCAGCCATTTTCGTTTTTTCTCAACCTCCGAACACACGACGTGTCAAAGTGCGCCAAGACAGCCTAGTCCTTCTTGGCGTAAGCCTTCTTGGAGTTGGTCTTCTTGGATTTCTTCTTGCTCAGACCTTTGGAGAGGGGTTCGACGGCTGCTGAGACCGTCGGTGGCACGTCCTGTCCCGCCGGCCCCTTTTTGAAAGTGCAGGCGTACGCCAGACGACACTTGGCCTTGCTGCCGTACCGAAGACCCTCGGCGAACGCGGACTGGTGACCTTCCAGTGCGCCCGAAGGCAGCAGGTTTTTCCTGCAAGTACCGGCAGGTCAAGGAAGCGCGTTTAATAAGCCTCCAAATCAAGCTTGCGTTTGAGCGTGATCGACTGAGTTGAAAGTTTGAAACCGCTTAGAACCGACCAGAAAACAACACACCGGTGCCATATCTATCATATGTAGCCCTGAAAATCTTCCGATCTGGGTAGAACAAGACTGAATGTCTTGCAGAACTTGTGTGAACAAATTGACCCGCTATGTTTGCGGAATGGTCACCTTAACATTGCCAGAATACACGCAGATGGCACCAGCCAGTGTGCTTTGTCGTCGTGAGCAGTCACAGGCGGTTACAACTCAGTTGATCACATTCAAATTCCAGTGATTGAACCAGCGTTTAATGTGCAAGCGAACTTTGTCGCTCGCAAAGAGAGATGTTAGATACCAAGGGAGGATCTGAGGCTAGAAGAGAAGGGGAGGGTTTCAGGTGGAAAATCGGGCCTGTTAGCTCCAAAAATCGCTCAGCATATAACTGAACGCGATAACTGCAAGCGAAGATTGAACGCTCTGCGGTGCGTAGTTTGTTCTTGCAGTGAAAAATACAGTGTAATTTTTCTTCTCTTCTTAAGACGAACCTGCGCAGTCGGTCACCGGCCTCCTTGACAGCGACGCCCAGGACGCAAGCCACCCTGTCCAGACAGCCCAGGCGACCCCAGAGGTTGGGCTTCTGGGCGGTCAGTGCCTTGCCCGCCCGTCGGGCCCACAGGGGCACCTCGAGCAGACGCCCCACCGCAGACGGCAAGGACGCCCGCTCCGTCCTGCTCAAGGCCGCCTCGGTCCAGGACAGGGACACCATGGCGAGGCAGGACAACAGCATCAGGGCGGGCAGGGAGCCAGACATGACGAAAGGGCTTGCAAGGACACCGAGGAAATACTACCATCAAAATAAACCCGCGGTCGCTGTATACAACTTTCGAGTGCTGATCATGGCCAATACAGCTAAGGCGCGTTCACACCGGCGATAACTCATCGCAAAAGACACCATTGAGAAAAAAAAGAAAGCGACGCCGATTTGAGCACACCTCTTTCCACTCTAGCAGAGCGAACGCTGGAGAGGGAGTCGCCTCCTCTCCAGCGTTCGTTCTGCCAAAGTGGAAAGGGGTGGGAGGAGCTTCCACTTCATTTCATCTATTAATTATTGATACTGCCGGCCGCCGTGTGGCAGCCTAGCTAGGAAAGAGACATCGATCAAGGTTTACGATAAAGCAAAAACAAAATGTACTAGCACAAAAAAAAAAAAAAAAAAAATTCACATATATAATTGGGAACGCACGCAGAGTAGAAAAATATTCTTTTAAGAGGTATCAAAGCCGGAAACTTCAAAGCTGAGGTAGACGGTTTATCAAGGCTAGAAACAATGCAAAGCAATTTGAAGAGACAATTCGTTCGGGTAACGCATTCCAGACATGGATGGCACGAGGAAAACAATAGTATTTGTAACAGTCAATCCTGCATTTTATTCCAGTGATTGATTTACTGTGTTTATTTCTTGTGACCCTAGACGTGTTGAAGTTAAAGTAATCTTGATAATCTAACTTGTAGTTCCCCTTTATTAGATTAAAAATAAGTTATGTAGATTTATCTTTCCACGTTTTCGTAAAAGCAACTTTTTGCAACGCGATCTAGTCGCGGAGCGGCTGAGCCAATCAGCGGCGTTCGGAGAAAAAATTTCTAACTTTTTTTTTTTTTTTTTTTTTTTTTTTTTTTGCGATCGCACTGCGCGAACATTTATAGCCGTCATCGCGCCATGCTGGTGCTCGTTCCGACTCGGTCTTACCGGGAAAAACAAAATTCATTGTGACCTAAATCACCCGACCCTACCTTGTTCTGCATCTACGGTCCCCGCAAGTTCTGATCAACTCTCAGTGTGTCAAAGGACCCGAAGTATGAGGGACCTCAACTTCGCATTCCATTCTATACTAGTTCGGACCACAGGACTTCCAAAAACTGGCAGGCACGTCAAAAAAACACGAAAGACTGATTGCAGCTCGTATGGAACGCGATACATATATATACGTGCTGAGCAGCAACGCCACCAAAATACCTGTTGACGAGACATCGGTGCGAGCCATTTGAGGAGCATCGACTGACTAAACAGACTGAACTAGCAGCAGACGAGCAGACACTTACCGGTTATGCACGAGCAGAGGTCAACCCAGAATTCAGTGCCTATCTTCAGGATGGTGAGTGCTCCGAGTTCACGCGGTGGGGCTGTAGTGGGACGAAGCGACTTTTCGGGGGATCCTCGGGACAGCCCTGCGCTTCTGAAAGAAGGCGTCCTTGACGGGGGATGATCGCTCCCCCGATATAAACATCCGACCCTTTCGACACATACCTGTTTCCCCTGCCGGGAGGGAGGCAGGTGGGGTCGTCGTCGGTCAAGCACCGCGACGAGCTGCAGTGCTCCCCCATTCGAGAAATCTCCGCTTACCTCTCAGCTGGCAGAGCCGTGGAATTGGTACGTGCTCGTTAGACCAGTCATGCGCTCGTCTTTCGCCACGTGGTCACATTCTCGCTCATACCCACGAGCAGAAAGCGGGGTAACGTGATGAAAGAAGGGCGGCTGATTGGTCCGGCAGGCGCCTAGTTCCCGCCGCACTGTCAGCTTAGGGAAAAAGCGCCCATGAGCAAGCTGCGACGTTCTCGGTAGGGTCACATCCCTTCCTGCACCCTTTCATTGTATAAAGATATTTACCCCCAGGGAAAAGGTTCACCAAATACTTTACTAGTAATGTATTTGAATACACTGTTGAAAAAAAAGAAACGCCCGTTCTTTTTCTATTTTTTTGCACGTTACTTTTGTTTGTTTTGGCACATTAATACCTGCTCGGTGGTGAATACGTTACACACACTGTGTGACCATTGTGTGGAGAACGGTTGACTATCTTAGATAGTTTATGGCACTGTAGTTTCATCACCACTACACGCCACGTTTTTGCTTAGCGATGAACCTTTGGTTCGCTCAGTCGTGTTTTAGAACAAACTGGTCATTTACGCCAGGTATAACTTTTAGCCTTCGATTGATTTGTTTTTAACGTGGCTTAATTGGGTGGACACCTCCATTTACAGGGACCGTCGGAGTGGCCATGTTGGGTAGTAAATCATCCAAGTAATAAGACAAGGAGAAGTACAATAGTTTTTATAAACAATTTAGGGGTGTAGGTGACTAGTCGCGAATGTTATTATTGTTAATAGTTTGATACAGGGTGTTTTTAAAACTTTACAGAGTTTTTATTTCTTTTGTTTCTCTTTTTAGAAATGTCGTGAAAGGGTCTGCGCTGCGCAGATGGCAAGAAAATGTAAGGGGAGAGGGGGGGGGGGGGGGCTTTTATTTTGTAACTCGCCACTTTTTTTGCATTTACCGCATAGAAAAGTACCCCAATAGGCCTCCGCGCCGAATACTATATTTCAGCCTTCATAAGATGCACACATCGGACCAATTTAATATGCCACCTTGAGGTTTCCGCGAAACATGGTCGGACCTCACGCTCAAGCGTCAAGCTCTTCGCTCTAACTTGCGATAAAATGAGGTCATGCGTTATGTACCTATTAGCATAGACAAATATTTCTGTAAAAACAAACATTCTTTTCCTATGACGAAATACCATAACGAATGTACCAGACGTTTTTTGATTACTTTTCGCCTTGAACACTAGAAACTACCTTTTTCTGATCGCCTATATGGCAGGAAAATAGGCTCTGCATTTCTGCGAACACTATACAAAAGGTTGGTTGAGAAAAAAGATATAATTTTCGAGAACAAACTGCCAGCCACGGCAGACGTCAGTAATTGCAGAATAATTACCTAAAATTAACTAATTACCTTTATCAATTCGTGAAGATGAACGTATGGTTCCAATTAGAAACTGGCTGAGCGTCATCGGAAACCTCTACATCTGTCAATTTTAGGAATGCTTGAAGCATTTGTGAATTGCGGGAATGGATTAAGGTCCCCCTTTGTGCAGTAGGGGGACAGTTCGCAATGCGAAAACACGGATTCATTTCCCATCACTGCGTTATGTTTATTTCCAAAAAAAAAAAAAAATATATATATATATATATATATATAATTAGTAAAATCTAGGTAATTATTTCGCTAATTATTGTGTTTTTGCAACCCTTTGCAACCCGTCGTGGCTGAATGCTTGTTTCCAAAAAGTCTTTTTTTTTTTTTTTTTTTTCTGAGCCATTTTATTTGTGGGGATTTTTGAAAGTATATTTCAGATACTGGCGGCGTGCGCGAACTACAGGGGGTCGCTTCTCTAGCTATCATCATCATTGTTTGTGACGTCACGGGTATGACGGACTGGAACAGACCGCGCAGATCTTGGATCCCTCGGCTCGTTAGCTCGCTTCATGCGCTGTTTGGGTAACGCGAGGCAAATCCTGTTTCACGCGTTGTGTTTTTTGCAGCGGAGCTGTTAAGGGTTAGTTTCGCCAGGATCGTGTCCGGTACCAAACAAATGTCGACACAGAACTCTGAGAACTCTGGACAGCTACCGCCATCTATGAGCGACGGCGCCAACCAGACAAGCGGCAAACCGGTTGCCTTGTTGCTGCCGTCGCTTATAGATGGCGGTAACCTTTCGAGCATTTCCATTCTGGCTTTCCGACTTGCTGCCGGCCATTACTTCATTTCCCCCATAGTACAGCTTCGCTGGTCTTCCTTCTTCTCCAGAGTGGAAAGGCTGAAAGTTTTTCTGGTAGGACATTTTACCGAAGCTTGAAACCGTAGCACGTTTAGTCGTACTAATGAATACTTTTGGCCCGGATGTGTCGAAGCGCTGGGATGGTAAAACACGGGTACAAAAGTCTGGATGATGAAGATAGAATATCCAGCGGTTTACCCCTCTACAACACCTACCACAGCGAACAGCATATATATATATATATATATATATATATTAGATTATGATTTGGTCAGAACAAAACTGAGAAAGGAACGTCTCATCAAATTGAAAATAGAAAAGCGAAATTCGAGAACCTCTCGGGTGTGTAGTAAACACTTGGGTGAAAGCGACTCCGTCTATCCTATTAATTCCAATATGTCCCGTGAGTGCTGGTTTCTTATAAGTTCCAAGTTGAATCCTTCTTGATTTTTGTAAACCAGTAAACAAACATTTCCTTAACTGGCAGGAAGAGGCGGTGGCTGGCTTCCGGGGTCGTTTCAATTAAATCCTTGCTTATTCACCCGGTCGACGCGAAACGTGGGAGACCTCCTGCTGATCGAAGTCTTGAACCTAGCAAGTCGGTGACAGTTCAGCGTCCCAAAAAATGAGGTATAGACGTGCTACGAATTACTACCGTTTGTACGTTTAATTATGCGGACTCGAATGCGCATAATGCGTGACGCGCTTCTCAGCGAGCGATTTTAAATTCGTAAACAATTCTTAGTAAACATCGGATAAAGCAAATGAATCAATCGCCTGAATTTGCTGGGTCATGTCTGACAATTTGAAGAATTCATGAAAATTTCTGCTACGTATCCGTTGCGGGACGAGCTGAGCGTTCGTTGCAGACGAACATTTGCTAGTCAGCAACTGTCGGGTCACACTTGGATGGAAGCGTCGGTATCGGCACGCTCAATGTAGCTAAAACAAGTGTGCGGTGCTTTGCAGTGTGCGTGTGGACAGCTAAGATCACAGCATGGGATTTACTCCCCCTAGTGAATGCAGAACCTTTTTCTACCCTCCAGATAAAAAAAAAAAAAAAAGAGAACCAGAGAGGCTGACGCTTGCCGCGCAAGCTGTAACGTGAAGCTCAAACTTTAAAATGTGAACATTTTAAAGTGTTTTGTTTGTTTGTTTTTATATAAAAAGCAACTTCGAGGCGCTGTTACTCATTGGAAAGATCACTCACAAAAACGTCATACACGTTTCTTTAACCGATAAACCGTTTTTAATCGGCATAGATGTGAAATACCATATCCACTCCCTGCTTTCACATGGCGCGTCGTCTGGTCTCATCCTGCCAACTCCGTCACAGGAGGGCGCCAGCGAGTTGGCGCCGCCAAGAATTATCGCCCCTTAACTTTAGTGATTATTATTAGTTTTTGTCAGACACCTGTCAGACACACAGACACACGCACGCACGCACGCATACACACACCTACATATACTATATGTGTGTATGCGTGCGTGCGGTGTTTCACGAAAAGTGGACAAATTCGATAATGCAAAACCTACGCGTCGCAACGAAAAAAGGCTTGTGTCACTTTGGTCCTGGGCCAGAGGCCTATTTAGAAAAATGATTAAAGTCCGGGATAATTAGGTTGTTATTTATTTTTGCATAATTAACTTTTTGATATCGTGTTTAAGGGCGTAGTTTCAATTAGAAAATTGCACAGCATCATCGAAAAACACTAAATCAACAAATTGCAGAACGACAGAAGGCACGCGTAGCTATTTTACTGCTTTCTGAAAAACCGAACACTTTCGACGGGTTTTTAAGTTTCGGTTTACAATCGGAGCGCTTCTCGGCCCCGACGGAGAAATAGTGCAACCAGCTTCTGCTGCGTCGCGCGAGGACAGCGCAGCAGAGGTTGGTTGCACAAAAACGCGTTGGTTTGGATGCGGCGTTGCCGTCGGCGTAACCGCGCGTAGCATTATGGGACGTTTCCCGTAATGACGTCACACGTGGCATCACGTGTGACGTCTCGAGGGAGAAGGGGGAAAAGGGTAGGAGGAGGTCGGGATGAGGATGAGAAGGGGGGATGCCAGCTACCCGTTGTGCAGGCAAGTGATATCACCATTCCTAAATCACAGGGAGGCACGTATGAAAACGAGGTGTACTCGTTAGCCAAGTGGCGTCTACATGGGTACGGGTCTGTGCTGTACCCATAGATCTCTGTGACAAGTCAGACGAAATTGGTAAATTGTGTGCCGCCAAGGTCAACAACGGCTTGCTCGTAGTAGATCTGTATCTCTCGCCTACAGCACTCACCGAATATTTCGTGCAAGACAAAGAACTTCGTACCAGTTATGCAGGAAAACACCCCATTGACCCCGAGGGATGCGCACTCTCTGTTCTGCTGTGCCATCTCGGGGAAGCACGCTCAAGACTATTGCTGAGGAAATGAATAACGGCGAGCAGTCTTCGACAGAGCCGACAGCAGGCAGCATGACACCGAGATAATCACGTGCTTCGTCATAGTGTTGCCACTGCCCTGGGGGGCTATGTTGCACGTTTTGGACTCCCAGGAGACTAGGGAGAAGGAAGTGACGTCAACAGCGCTCTTTGGATGTTGATTGGTGGAGTCCCTGATGACGCGTTGCGCGGTGCTGCTAAGATACGCTCATTCACACCTACTTCACTTCCTTCTTCCAAGTTTCCTGGGAGTCCAAAACGTGCAACATAGCCCCCCCCCCCCCCCCCCCCCCCCCCCCCCCCTGCTTCAGCTGGCACCGGCAGAACTTAGAGTGGAGCTTCCAGATGTGAGAACTATATTTTCTTTCTCCGGACAAGCGGTGAGCGAGAACACCACAAGATATGTAGGGTCGTTCGTTTTCGGGTAAAACCCAATTTTACCCGATTTTTACACCCCAAACATGTTTCAGGAATATAGGGTTAAACCCAATTTCTTCCCGAATTCCAAAACCACATAACCAACCTCTTTATTTTTACGCCGCACGGAGTTTGCCGTGCACACACGCTATCTACCCTACTTCGGGACAACAGTGACCCGTGGTTCATTTCGAAAGCTGCGTGCAGCACTGTGGACGCTACCCGGCTCTCAACCAACCGCCCAACGAGCGCGCCTAACTCACCGTGGCATTCTACGGAGGCCGGCTGAGGAAAAACGACAATAGGCGTTGGGGCCTCGGAGCGAGGCGGTTCCACCCGCTGTGCAAGTGGAACCGCCTCGGCACGCCACGTAGCTTCGGCCCTGCTGCACGCAGCTTGTGAAATGCACTACCACTCCCCCTTCGATCGCTGAGGTGTCGACGCCCAACAGGGTCTCTCGGGTAGCATGGCCATCACGCTGACGTCCAACCTTTCTCACGAACAACGTTCGAGCCAGTCAGTCGCGTAAACAGATCGGGAAAACTTAACAAGTTTATTTCATAGCGAAATATCTGATCGAAGACGACCGTCCCTCGAACGGTCGGGATTTTTGTTGGCACCTGAGAGAGAGGAGGATTCCTTAGGCGGTACTTCGCTTGAAGCGACCGACGGCAGTCGAAGCTGGAAAACCCTGATGCCCCCCCAGTTACCAGCTTGAAACACATCCCTAATTTTAACGCGTTTGCAATAAACAGCTCGTAATACCCTCCAATAACAAAAAAAAAAAAAAAAAAAAAAAAAACTAATGTATTATTGAGTACATTCATGTATTTAACTGGAAAAAACCCGAATTTCCGAATGTTTCCTTAAAAAAAAACGATATCTCCCTGATCATCAGCCTGAAAATAGCACCCGATTTTTACCCCCCGAATTTATGGCGAATTCCACCGGTCGTTTTGGAGCGCGCCGGGATCGACTTTTCTGGAGCGAGCCTATTTCCATGGGCGATCGGGATCGAGAGCGACGTGCTTCACTGGTCGTTTTGGATTAGCTCCCGCTCCAGATCTCAATATGGATCCGAGGAAAGTTGCTCCGACGATTTCGGGGGATTCAACCGGAAGCCAGCAGGGCCAGCCCTCGGCGCGCACACGTGACTTCCTTTCACGTGGGGCATCTCGCCTGATCTCACCCATCTCGTCGACATCAGAAGAATTCGTAATGGCCGCTTATTTACCCCTTGGCTCAACAGCCGGTCCGTTTTCCAGGAAAGAGAAGAGAAGGTATTTGCCACGCTACGGGCATTCCGGCAACCTTTGCTAGAAGCGCCTGAGCCATTCCGGCCGCTCGTGCGTCGAACACGCCGCGATTGCGAAAACGTCTTCGAAACGACCGCGGCGCCCGCGGAAAGGGGATTCCCGGGCAGGTGAATGACGGGAAGGCATCTGCCGATCCCGGAGCAGTGGTCATGTTCCACTGGGGATCCGTAGGCGGCGCGACCCCGTTCGGATCCTGTGCTCCAGTCTGGATCTGGTCAACTGATCCCGGCGCGCTCCAAAACGCCCAGTGGAATTCGCCATTAGAAAAATATAAAACCCGAAAACGAACAACCTTAAAGATATATGAATATATATATATCAGATTGTTTAGAACAATATATCGCAAAATCGAAATACCTCAAGAGAGGAGGAGGAGGAGAAGGAGGGGTATATCCTCCCCTCCACAAGAGCGGGAAATTTACCGAACATTGCCCGCTAAATGGCAGAAGAACAGGAGAGGAGGGTACGCGGAGAGGAAAGTATGCCTCTCCTTCTCCTCCGTACCCTTCCCTCCTCCTCCTAAAGAGCTGCGCTCTAATTCGGCATTGCAAAGAATTGTAAACGTCTTTCATTTTTTCTTCTTCGTTGTAAATTCGTTTGATGGCATTCCTTTTTCATCAAACTGTTAAAAAAAAGTTTTTTTTTTTTTTTTTCTTGGCATGTGTTTTTGAAGGATGCAAACGGGCGCTATGCCGGAACGCCTGAAGGCAGACGTTGTTATTTCGAGTGCGCTCGTCTTATGCACGGTCGCTAACCCTGAAGCCAATATTAAAAGCCGGCTGGAAACTGGCGCGCTTCGCCTGTATATGCTTGTTTGTTCAAATTAAAACCTAAAATTCTGGTTAAAAAAAAAAAAGTACGCATACAGGTTTTTGTGCTCGAGCACGCCCGAAACGCCGGACTTGTTCGCCCTTTGGTTTAAAGGCCGCTACATTTATTTGGTAGCATATAAAAGTTAATTCGATTGTGGATTGTCATAGGACAAACACGGATGATAAGTTTCTAGATTACGTTCAGAGATTTGAAACTATCTTTTTACTTATCGACATTCCTAACCCGCTATCCGACACCCCGCTGGTCGCTCAAGAGGGGACCAGCGAAGACAGTCGGAATACTGGCTGCACCGAAAAACGTTTCACGCGCCGGGTAAAGGGTTTTCTAACTAGCTCCAATCGGATTTAGATATTACTTATGATTCCTCTATGTTATTATTTACCAATCGGCACAGATCGCGCCGGAGCACGCCTCAGTCGTTTGCGAGGAGTGCTATTTGTCTTTTGAGCAACCTGATTTATATTTATACGAGTAAATAACAGGAAGGAGTGGGCAAGATCCAAACCTAAATAATTAAAAATATATTTGACATGCGTGCATGCGCGTACGTGCACGGAAGCAACCTTCCTCGCCCGAAAAAATTAAGCACCCATTTTTTTTTTATTGTACAAAGCAAATTTTGATGAATTGTAGACCATTTAATTAGGTTGCATGAACGCGCCCTTTAAGCTATCAATAGTTACAAGTGAAGTAACTTAAATATTGAAGATAATTAAAACAGCTTGCGCGTACACCAGGCCGTTTATTCATCCAAATTAGTGAACACATTAAAAAATTACCATCCATCAAAAATGAAGCATTTCAATAGAAAACTCAACTTTCTACATGTAGTGTGTAAATATTTGTATTCAACATGTCGACCAGTTTGAACACAAGCACACACTGTCTGAGCAACAAGAACACCTAAAACGTCTGACACCGATCACGATTTTATGTCAGGAATCAGGATACAGAGTAGTAGATTAGAACGTTAGAGTTTTACTTTGCATGTGCGGTGCAGCAGAAAACGAGAAACGCGATAAAAATATATATATAATAATAATATGGTACGCACAATGTTTTTCAATCGTTTCGTCTCTCGGGGGGGAAAAAATGTCCAATAGGCAGTTATTTTAGGTGAAGGAATTTGTGTGAAAAGCGATAAATGTAAAGACAGATCGTCCCGAAACAAATCTACTCGACAACGAATTGCCGAGCAAACAGTCCTACCATCAACGAGAAGTTCGCAATGTGCTGTGCAGAAACAAAATACATGCCCACGGTGGTGCGTGTTGAAATATAAAATATTTCCCACCTGAATAAACAGCGATACAGACGTTCTTCCCATACTTGCACGAAGTTGTCGCGAATGCTTGAAACAAACAGTGCACACCGTGAATACTTCTTCACACACTCGCGATGATGCGCCCTTGTATCCCATCAACGCGCGTCTTCTTCAAGCGCTCGGCCGGCCCGCAAAAAAAAAAAAAAACATTTTGTTTTTGGTGAGTGAGCGAGTTTTGGTGAGTGAGCGAGTTCGACGAGGGGCGTGAGTTCGTGAGTTCGGTGAGTCAATAAGTTTGTGAGTTCATGAGTGAGGACTTGAAGGTGAGTGCGGCCGTGAGAGTGAGTGAGTTTTTAACTTTTTGTTTTGAGCTACAGCTGTGAGTTCAACCAAAAATGCCAACCTCTGGTTTATAGTTCAATCCAACTGCCCGAAAGACGTTCTGTGGCGATTGAAAAGCGTAATATTTAATTGCTACGTCGCTCCGAGGTACATAACAAAAGCTCAGTAGTATATCAGTTAGTTCTGGACCTTGTGGTGTTGATACTAGAACAAAGTAGTAGCGTCACTAGAGGTGCAGCGCTCAGGGGGGTGCAGGTGGGCAGAGAAAAGGGAGGGGGGGGGGGGGTTCTAATCGCCCCGAGTGCCGCTCACGCTAGTGACGCCACTGGAACAAAGTCCATAATATTGTTTGTTTCAAAACATAGTTGTTTTGCAAGGAAAAACAACAGCAAAAGGACAACAGGACGAGACAAATGATGAGTCGAAATACGAAATTTAAGATTTTCTACGACAATTAACAAAACATAGAAAAGCGCCTATGTGAGATGGTTTGGGGGTAAACCCCAAACACATATCACATAGGCATTGAACAGCCCTGTCAGCTAAAATCCAATTTACAATTTGCACTTTCATTTCGGTGAACAATACTCGCCGCAAGAAGCCTTCGTCAATTCAAACTTGACCCTGAGATTTTAGAGACTACAAGGCCAAAATTATGCTGCTATATAATATGTGCGTCTAACAAAATTATGTTTGTAATTGCTATCTAAAGCTGTTACAGGCATTTACTAGCCTATCTAATTTATAGTTTTTTTTTTTTTTTCTGTTTTTGGCAGCGCCGTTATAGTTTAGAAAGTGTGCACCTGTCGCAGCTTCTCTTATTTTGTGGAATTGATGCTTTAAAAAGACCTTCCTGATTTCGTTGACAATAAACTCGGGCGCAACAAACACAAGAAAAACCCATAAATTCGTTACAACTCCCATCGTCTCTATGCAGTGGCGTACCAACTTGCTTTTGAGTGTGTGTGTGTGTGTGTGTGTGGGGGGGGGGGGGGGGGGGGGCAAACCAGACCCCAGCCCCCCTGGGCCGGGGAGCGGTGCCCTTGGTATCCCTTGGGCGCCGCCGGCCATGTAGTGTTTGCCCTGCCCAGTGGCGGCTGTTTCAGGGGGGCAAAATCATGCCTTGCCCCCCGCTCTGAGAACTGTGGGGGGGGGGGGGGGGGGGGGGGGGGGGCGGGCAAGCGCCTCCCTTGCCCCCCCGGTTGGTACGCACGCGCCCATGTCTCTATGTGCACAACGTTACGCCTAATCTGTGTTGCTTTTTACATGGCTTCCTGTTACGGTCTTTGGACATGCTACTCAAGTCTTACAACGTAAAGATCCTAGTGAAGACAGCAGATGAAAGATTGACAAAGACTGTGCCGAAGGGTCAAGGAATTCCCCAAGTGTTTCATCAGGATAGCTTTGGTTTTCTCTTATGATAAGCTCGGGGATGAAATGCATTGACGCAACCCGAAGAACCGTTAGCGGCCACGTGAACGAGGATTCACCTTTCTGAACAAAAAGTAGAAAATAGGACAATATCACAGAATTAAAAAGAGAAGCCAACTGCCCCCTGCTGCGATATTATTAAGCTGGGATCGCAACTTGCACCTATCGTTTCAACCTTCCACCATCTACTGGATCACCAATTTCACATTCTATGCGCAGCGCAAGTTCGTCTGCTTCTTTTGCAGGTGGTTGTATGACGTCAGAACGCCGAGCTCCGATTGGCTCCGACTGAAGAATAGTGGGTAGACCTAAGAGCAAGCTGCCTTGAGGTGTACCCACTATCCCCCGATCAGGGTCAATCACAGCTTGGCGTTCCGACGTCATCCCAACCCCATGCGAAAGAAGCAGACGAACTTGCACTCAACATTCTTCCACTTGTACCCAAGGGCTAAACCTAAACTGATTGCAAGCTACATTAAATCAACCTGGTGGCGAATCCTCCAAGCAACGGGAATCAGTGACAAATATTGTGAACAATGAGAGCAGATAGCAAGTTGGAAGGCAGATATATAAAAGACGGAGTGACAAAAAGAAAAAGAAAACGAAAAAAAAAAAAACACTGCATTTATTTATTTGTGTAATGCACACAAGTCGTGATAGAATCGGAAACTCATAGCCTCTCCAGCCCCTTGGATGCATTCATCCATAAAGGAGCAAATCCCTTTGGATGCATTAAAAAGTTTCACAGAAAAAAAAAATAAAAAAAAAATGGGGGTTTGCTTTTAGTGGAACGCGATAGCGTAAAGCGTGATCCAAACCAACACCTTTTTGTGCGCGCGTAGGCCGTGCGCTCCCCGAGACTGCGTATTTCATGACGTCGTGCTGATTTCTTGCGCCTTCTGGGCGTGTTGTATGTTGGATGATTTCAACTTTTTCTGAACGCGCACAAAAAAAAAGCGCTGCGCTCTGCCAGCCAATCAGTGGGGGGCACCAAACGCGACAGGACGAAGCTGTTCTTGCTAAAGATTTGTTAGTGAAATAACAAAAAGAAAACAGTGTAGGCGACCCTGACTACATCAACAAATACCTACTTATGTATTAGGAACAACAAAATATTTGGAGCTGAAACTGGTCACCACACCGCTATCCATATTAGCCCGCGAAAAACAAACCTCTTTATCTGGCAGCGCTACCGACGGCGCACTGTCAGCTATCAATAAATTGTTGCCTATTTTTTTACCGGAGTACGACGTTCTGATCTCATACTTGCGGCTCCATTAATATACAGAATGGGTGATTACTAATTTCTGAGGAATTAGTAAATATTTCCAATGAACTTCAAGAATATTACAAAAAAGAGGCGCCACGTTTCACGCAAAATCCGCTAAGTTAAAAAAAAAAAAAATCGGCGAGCTTTTCTTCGCATTTGCTCAAAGGCCTGTGAGCTTTTCTCCGCATCTGCCGGTTTTGCGGTGAGCTTTTCTCCGGTGAGGTTATCTCCGGTGAGCTTTTCTCCGGTGAGCTTATCTCCGGTGAGCTTTTCTCCGGTGAGCTTTTCTCCGCCGCCCTTTCTGCCCTATCTACACCCTTTGTACATAAGATATAAAGAGATTTTATATAAACCCGCGCGCGTTCCCAAGCCGAGAAAGCGTGTAGTTGGTAGCGTCACGTGTCACGTCATGTCACGTGCGACGTCACACGTGGCTGCGCGCGTTGCATTATGGGATTTTTTTGGTCCCACCGATGCCGGAGTTTCTGCGACTAACTCCTAAACGCCACTGCGTTAAAAAAATGCACGCAACATGTGCAAATAACACGTGGTGCAAAAATATGTGACATACCGAGTGCGATGCACTGACTGGCATCAGATACGTACACCGCGTACACCTCCAAAGACAACATTTCTTGCCTGTCTTCTAAAGGTAAGCAGCATCTTTCATTTTGAATCAAAATGAAAGATGCTGCCCAAAACAGAATGCCAATACGGGCGATAGCAAGATAATAGGTAAACTGTAAGTAATTAGCAAATCAGTCATAATGGAGACCCTGTCCCTAACAGGCATATTTTTTTTTTTTTTTTACACACTACTTCGTTTTTTTTATAGTCCCCAATTTGTCTGAAAATCTGCAAAGCACGCCAACAAACATCACTGAAATAGAAACCCAAATATTAAGATAAAATAACTTTTTTTTTTTCGGTCCTCACCTCGTTTTTCAAAGTGAAAGTCTCTACTGGCAACAATGAAAGAGTGACGTCAGGGGAGGGCAGGGTGTACTCTTTGGGTATGGTGTACTATACTTCGTTTCAGCTTCGGTCCGAGCGTGGCCGATGTTATGAGCCGAAGGGCCAATCAAACACCGCAAAAAGCGCAGCGTCATGGCGTGCTCTATGCGCTTGATAAGACTAGGCGGCGGAGGAGCACGCACAGAGAGACGCGAATTCCGGCTGGTCCTATCAACTGCAGAGAGCACGCCATGACGTTGTGCCTCTTTCGCTGTTTGATTGGCCCTTCGGCTCATAACATCGGCCGCGCTCGGACCGAAGCTGAAACGAAGTATAGAAGCAATTAGGGGTGTCGCGAACTTTTGTCGAACCAGATTTTTCGGTCGAACTTCCGGGGTTCGACTGAGTCGAACCGGTTCGACGAACCTTCGAACTTTTCACCAGATTCGACCGGTTCGACTTTGTGGACAGTGTGGCCAGACCTTAATACAAGCATGTCTAGGTTTGGAGATTTTTTTTTTATGCAAGGGATTATTTTATTTTGTGAACAGCTGCAATTAGAAGAAACTAATTCTAATCACTGAAGAAGTTAATAACTTAATTTTTAGTACTGTATTGACTGAAATAGCCAATTAGCGCTGCACTTAATTCATCTCTTAGCCATTACCATCCAATCCGAAGCCATGTGGCCAGCCTGTCGCGCATGCGCACACGAGTCGAACCTCAATACAAGGTTCGTCGAACTTTCAACTAAAAGTTCGAAAAAGTCGAACCTGGTCGAACTCGAACCGCGACCGGTTCGCGACACCCCTAGAAGCAATAGGGAGTTTTCGTAGATCGTTTTCGCCGTCCCGCAAGGCCCTCCGCAATCCGCTACGATAGCGGGAACTCCACAGTCAAGGCTATCGGCGCGCAGGCGCAGTAGCAACTTCTTCGTTGCGGAACGTTTAGCGGAGGGGGCAACGCGGTCTACGAAAACTCCCTAACGTAGCTAACGTAGCGTACTGACCAACCTTGATACCGACAGATGCAAACATGTCCTACCCCTACCAGAGTCGTATCTGTGTCCTACCGACCCCTACCAGAGTCGTATCTGCTACACTGCCCAGAAGACTGGGCAGTGTAGCGAGCGCCGGCGGAGGGGGGGCTCTTTCAGCGATGACCGGATCGGTGGCCGCGAGAGGGCGCAACGTGTAGTAGGCGTGCTGTAGCGTTCTGTCGGAGTGCGGAGCGCAGGCAGCGGTAGCGCCTGGCTGGCTTGGCGTTCCGCACGGGTTCGGTTGTTTCGTATTGTTTGGCTAACTCTTTACGGTATTCTTTAGTTCTGCTGTTTCACATATTATTTATCGCACTAATTCGTTGCCAAATGCTTTGCTTGAGACGTGCATCTTCGGGCAGGACGCCACAGTACACATCGCGACACTGCTAGCGCGAAAAAGACATTGGCGCTTTCTCGCATTTACTTCGAAAGAGTATTAGTGAGGACGAACTTTTATCACCCGCATTATAGACCCGAATGAGCTTTTTCCCCAGCAATTAGAACTTTGCTGAGATCCTTTGGTTTCTCATAGAAAAACCGGCGATCGCATGTTCGCGCTAACAATGTTGCGTTCTGAGTAGGCGGGAAATCCATCCCCCAGAAAAAAGTTCGGGAAGTCTCTTGAAGGAGACGTCCCAAACGTGTGTAATTCCCTAGATAACGTAGGATAAGCATGCTGATGGCATGATACCTAAACAAATGTGTGCTTTTGTGACCCTATAATTTCGCTGTCACTGTAGTTGTGATCAATGAATTCCGTGGTTGAAGCGCACTACCCTAATGAATTGTTTTAACGTTTGGGAAAACAAAATGGGGCTTACAAAACGGATTATATCTTCTACTTCCGTAGGCTGCATGGAGGTGTCACTGTCGACTCTCGCAACTACTTCCACGGGCTATCGAAGGAATTTCCAGCACTAGCCTTTATCGTGTTTGCTGTTACTACGTAGGGTCTTCAAACAGGACTGAGCGAATAGTTAGAAAAATGTATCCACTCACCAGCTCTGGTAGTAACCACAGTAGATAAATTTTTATTTATCCACTGAGCACCAGCTATATTGATATGTGCGGGCACCAGGACAGACAGATAAATTTTTAATTATACACTGGGCGCCAGCGCACAGACCCAAGGATTCCGGAGGCGATGGTACTTGCTTTTCCCAAGAGCTCGGGAGAGGGGGCTCCCGAGCTCCCCCGTAGTCGGCGCCTATGGCGTTTTGTACCTCTACATTCTCCAACGTGAGGTCATGATCTTGATGAGCTTCGACATCTTCAGGATAAATGACTCAGTATCTTCCGCTGGGCCATAAGACCCTTCAATTTTCTTGCGGTAAAAAAAGAGGCATCTTAGCACCTCTTCATTGAAGAGACGGAGTGCTGTGCCAACCCACATCTTTTTAAAGGGATACTACAACGAAATATCGGCACTCATTTTTTGGTCTATATGTGTTCAAAAGAGCAGTATCACGTGGAACATACCAATATCTTGTTAAAAAAGTCTCGAAAAGGAATTTTAAAACGAATTAAACGATTAGCAAAGAGCACCTGGTGGATGTCGCTAACGCATCGTTTGTAATGCTCGTCTAGGAACCTTGACAGCTAGTGACGGAGGTTGTCTCGTCTCCGGCCACGACGAGAGAAGAAGGGAAGGAGGAACTCCCCTCTTCCCGAGAATAACTTTTGTGTGTCGCAGAAGTCGCTATTGTCCCCCTAGAAGATTATAGAAGATTAACCCGTCACTCAAAATTCGTACAAAAGCAGCCGCTTCGGTGGCTGGAACGACTAGGCCATCCTCTCGACGTCAGCCTCGCCGTAGCTTTGCTCGTCTTGAGACGACCTACGTCACGATTGCGTTGGATGTCACGTGCTCTAAGCTGGGCCTTCTCCGAGCGCTTGCCAGAGTGGGCCGTTTATAACGAAAAATACAGCCACCAGGATCAAAATACAAACGTGCGATTGTCATTTACGGATATTGTGGATCAACACGACGGGAATATTTCAAATTTCGTTGAAGTATCCCTTTAAAGCCGTTAGGAAAAAAAAAATAATTAGCTGATGTGAGGCCATAACCTTTAACGTCACATTTTCAGAGTCACTTCTCCAAGCCTTTCTAATGCAGTCAGCGTGCACAGGACCCTTCGATGTGTCCAAACCAGTGTCTATAAAACCGATTCATCAGATATACTTTAGACTATAGTGAAAAAAGTCTGAAAAAAAAAATGTAGAGGACGACTGTCATGACTGCCTGCATTACATGAAGCAGAGTCTCCCTGTCACTCCTTTTAATGTTGCGGGATCACGACTCACGCCGATCGAACGCGAGAGGGGCACGAAAAAGGGAACGGGCTTTTTTGCAGGACCGGTAGCCACTGTTGCAACCCGGCACGGGCCCCAGGAATTGATGTTAGGGAGGGAGGGGGGGGGGGGGGGGGGGGGGTTCGGGGGGCATTGAGAATATAAGAGTCGTTGCGAATTAAAGGGGTGCTTTCCGAAAAACAAGGGGGAGTACACCCCCGTAGAGGGGTGCACTCCCCCTTGTACGCGTTGTCTACATCCCACTGAACGGCACCGATCACAATCCATTTCACTCAACCATTAAAAAAAAAAAAAAAAAAAACTGCAGCAAAACAAGGCGACGACGCGAACCACGCGATCACAAGCAGTACGACCACACGGCAATCCGAGCGGGGAGGAGCACGCCTGTTACCCGCAGCGCCCCCTGGCGACCTTGCGCGCCGTCATCGCTGCGCCGACCTCCTCCCTCCGTTGCTTCTCGGCGCGGACGACACACTGCCCAGTTCTAGTACACCATACTTTGGGCTGTAGACTTCGTTCCCAACTGATTACAAGCAGTTTCATGGTGTCGAATGAATGCTTTGGAAGCACGCTTCAACACATCGCGAAGCAGCACGGAACAAATGCTCGGCACAGTCCATTTTAGGACTGCCTTCTCGACCTGCAAACCTGCCTTCCACATTTGGCGATTTCATAACATGCAGTAAAGTGGAGATTTGGGCCAGTTGGTTCATTGCAAGCAAAAAGCGCCGAAAAAATACAGGGACACAGACGAAGGGAAACAGGACAAGGCGCACTCTCAACTGATGTTTATTGAAAATTCACACGTTATATAACCACACACACACACACACACAAAAAAATTTTTTTTTTTCTTTTCTATCTACTCAGCTCGCGTTTCAAAAATTCAAACTCATTTGTAGATAAGGATACCGACGTGTCACTTATACAATTCTTGTCTCTGGTCCTAATTGCATACGTCTCGTGTAATTCCCGCGACACTTTATCTTTGTATCTAGCCAAAATCTTGGTGTCATTGAAGGCCGGGGTGCAAGAGCATCTATTGCAATGAATTGCAAGGTGCCCCGAAGGCGTCGTTCTTGTAGAGGCAGCGTGCTCTCGGGTGCGATCATTAACGCGCCTGCCCGTCTGGCCCACGTATGTCATCCCACACGTCATGGGGATTTCAGACGACGCCAGTGGCACATTCAACGTACTTATTTCGATGTTTGGTAGTGCAGGGATCTGAAGATGGCTGTGGTGAATTGATCTGGCGACAAAGTCGCGCCATCTTATTGGGCGCTGAAAAAGCTACCTGTACATTGTAGCGCTGGGCTACCTTTTTCAGATTGTGCGTTACATATATATGGAATGACAACAGGCCTCGTGGTCGGTCTATCGCTATTTGATTTCCGATTACCTTTAATCTTTTTGATTAAGCTTTCTGCCACTTCAACCAAAGCTCTCAACGGAAAACCAGCCCTCTGCAGGCGTTCTATCTGACCCTCGAAGCTGCCTTGCGCACTGTGCAAACATGACTTTCTGAGAGAAAGGGCATAGCCAGTTCGTGCCTGGGGGCTTCTCTCAGAAAGTCATGTTTGCACAGTGCGCAAGGCAGCTTCGAGGGTCAGATAGAACGCCTGCAGAGGGCTGGTTTTCCGTTGAGAGCTTTGGTTGAAGTGGCAGAAAGCTTAATCAAAAAGATTAAAGGTAATCGGAAATCAAACAGCGATAGACCGACCACGAGGCCTGTTGTCATTCCATATATGCACAATGTAACGCACAATCTGAAAAAGGTAGCCCAACGCTACAATGTACCAATAAGATGGCGCGACTTTTTCGCCAGATCAATTCACCACAGCCATCTTCAGATCCCTGCACTACCAAACATCGAAATAAGTACGTTGAATGTGCCACTGGCGTCGTTATGAAATCCCCATGACGTGTGGGATGACATACGTGGGCCAGACGGGCAGGTGCGTTAATGATCGCACCCGAGAGCACGCTGCCTCTACAAGAACGACGCCTTCGGGGCACCTTGCAATTCATTGCAATAGATGCTCTTGCACCCCGGCCTTCAATGACACCAAGATTTTGGCTAGATACAAAGATAAAGTGTCGCGGGAATTACACGAGGCGTATGCAATTAGGACCAGAGACAAGAATTGTATAAGTGACACGTCGGTATTCTTATCTACAAATGAGTTTGAATTTTTGAAACGCGGGCTGAGTAGATAGAAAAGAAAATTTTTTTCTTTTGTGTGTGTGTGTGTGTGTGTGTGTGTGGCTATAACGTGTGAATTTTCAATAAACATCAGTTGAGAGTGCGCCTTGTCCTGTTTCCCTTCGTCTGTGTCCCTGTATTTTCTCGGCGCTTTTTGCTTTCATAATAACTATCCTAAATTTTGCAACACTGAATAGCAGACCGGATAGGCTAAAGGCCGGCGATTCCGGAAATATAGTTAGTTGGGGTAGCTAAAACAATTGCCGTAAAAAAGCTTTACGATGTTTGTAAAACTGGGGGCTCGATAAGAGTAGATTGTTGGGCTAGTTGGTTTTGGAACTTGGAATACATTTTAGCACTCAAAAACAAGGACAAAAAGACGAGAATCAGACACCACAGCGCGCTTGATAAGAGTGTATTGTTTCTTTCCATCTTTCAGTTTTGTACAGGTTTCACAAAATGCCTTTCAAAGGCAATCACAATTCAATAACTTGCATCTATCAGGCGGTTATGCAGAAGTGTAAACGATTTGGAAAAAAAGAATGCCATCTCTTCCTTGCTGACCGATGCTGGGGAACCCCTAGAGCTTGTAATATGTCTTCTAGTTGCTGGAATTGTAGAGCTCTGCTCTGTGCACCGCCCCACAGGTAGTGAGTGCGTGGCCTCAGACCAACGTGCGTCACTAACTGATGTAGCAGTACATCCCTTGTACTTCATAAATATAAATACGTACACAATGCTTCACAAAACAGTGTCCCTTGTGCGAGTCCTTTCTTGATCAGTTAAGATACTCTGTGTTAAAAATATTTGAGTGCAGATGGGGCATTTCAAGAGCCTTTCATAACTGTGAGCCCACATCTATGAAAATGCAACTTTTTGTACTTTAGGGCAGGTGGGGCATATAAAAAAGTTTTTACTTTTGTGATTTGAGACATGAGAAGTCAACTGACCCTTCGTATAAAATTCTTTATGGCAGGTGGGACATTTAAAGGAAATTCCATTCATGAGTGTGTATTCGTGATCTAAAAGGTGACTCTCTGTTCGAAGTGTATTGGGGCTGCCGAGACTCTCAAAGGGAAATTTATTGGTGTGAGTGCTTTCGTGATTAGTTAAGTGACCCTTTGTCAGGAATATTTTAGGGCAAGCGGGACATTTAAAGAGCTTTAAATCAGTGTGATCCACTCGATCAGCATATAACCGCCACTTTTTTCTAAACGTTTCATGGCAGGTTGGGCATTTAAAGATGCATTCATCTCTGTGAGTTCTTACGTGAGCAGTTAAATCCCACTTTCTTAAAAATGCTTTAGAGCAGGTGGGGCACTTAAAGGGTCTTTCGTTCGAGTGACATTTCAAGGGCCTTTCGTCTGTATGGGTCATCTTTTCATGAGAAGTCAATTGGAACTTCATTCGAAATGCTTTAGGGCAGGTTGGGCATTTAAAGGGTTTTTCATCTGCGTGGGCACTCTTTTCATGAAAAGTCAAGAGGTACTTCATTTTAAATGCTCTAGGGCAGGTAGGGCATTTGAAGGGCCTTTCATCCATGTGAACCATTTTATGAGCAGTCAACAGCTTTTTTTTTTTAAATGCTTTTGGGCAGACGGGGCACGTGAAAGGTTTTTCATTCATAGAAGTGCAAAGATTGAAACGGGTGTGCTTCTTCAGATTAATCTTCCACTTAAATGTTTTATGGCATGCAGGACATTTAAAGCACTCTTTGCTCCTATGCACCGCTTGGTGACACCCGAGGGAGCGTCGTGACAGGAAACTTTTGCCACAAGTGTTACATTCGTTAGGCATGTGAATCTTTTCGTGAGCAACCAAGCTTGCCTTCTGTGGAAACACTTTTTGGCAAGCAGAGCATACGAAAAGTCCCTTGGTCCTGTGAGCATGTGCATGAGCATCCAAAGCATAATTGCTTTTGAATGCCTTTGGACAGAGGTGGCAGTGGAAGAGTCGCTCTCCCGTGTGTGTCATTTCGTGCCTGGCCACGTTGCTTTTGAAGAAACTGGAGTAAGGGCAAAAGCGGCAGTCGTACACAATCTCCTCCTCCTGTCGACCATGCCATCCCTGGTTCAATAGTTCTCGGGAAGAGGATGAGCCACTTTTCTCGGTAGTATTGGAGCTCTCCCATGACACGTCAACCGGCTCTGCAGGAGACACACATCAGATGAATTACAGTTCCTCGAACTGAAGTGGGGGCAGGAAAAACGTCACACACCTCTCACTGTGAATACAACTGATTGGGTACTGAACGACTTGACATCAAAAGCTACAGCCACATGCCAATAATTTGCAAATTCAAGAAGAATGTGAAATGCTTCACACGAAACCTCTGACAGTGCACAAAACAAACTATGTGAGGTGGTGGAATAGCATGTCAAAACAACCTTAAACTATATTTTTTTCCAGGCATGCTGTTAAAAAAATGTTAACCCGAAATTATGAGACAATTTTGCAACACGTCCCTCCCCACCGCCCAAAAAAAATTAACGAGCAAGATTTTCAGCGATTTGTTTTGTAATAGACACTTTCCAAAAGTCCACCAAACAACACTGGTGGGGCATTGCTTCTTGCGTGAAGAGTGTAACTGAATCTGCGCCAAGCGCCGATGCAGCACCCGTGTTGAATAGATTAACACCAGAGTGCACTAAAAGCTGATAGAGAACTCGTGTCCGATGACCCTGGTGACGTCGGGCAACCGACGTCACCAGGGTCCTGCTCAGGACGCCTGAGCTTTCAAATTTCAGAACACTTCAGAATGTCCGGCATGGATCCTGGAATTTAATGACTATACTGTTATGGATCCGGACTCGTGGCTCGGCAGGAAGAAACCCAGGTGTGCATTCTTCCACTACGTCATGGGCCGCCAGGCTAAGCGAGTCTTCAGCAATTTTGGATTGTTGGAGGCCGACAACAAAGATTATGGCACCGTGAAGGGGAGATTCGACGTACACTTTCTCCAAGAAAGTGGCTTACAGGTCTGCGTCCCTCAACAGACGGGTATTGGGATCCACGGAAACCGGGAACCAATATGTCACCAAGAAGTACAACACGGTGAACAGGTACGGAAGCCTTCGTGACTGTCTGATTTGCGACCACTTTATTCTTGGACTGAGAGACAAGGCATTCTCGGAAGCTCTGCAGTTGGACATTGCTCTCACCCTCACGTCAGCACTTGCAACGGCACGACAGAAAGAGCGTTTGCCAACAGCAGTAGCTGTTGAAAGATACCAAAACACAAGCGTCTCTCAAGACTGAAGATGCCGGCCTGGACGCAGTGGCTTGCAGCAAATGTTCGTTAAACAAACAAAGCAGCTTTCAATTTTCTTTCAAGGCGAAACGAATGCCAAAAACAATGCAATCGAATGGCACGTGCAGTTTCTGTAGAGGGTCGTTTCACAATCATTCCGAGCGATTTGGTGCAAGACCAAGGGTCACTACGCACGCGTCTACTCAAAAATGCCTGAAGAAACGAAAGGCATCTCCTCGCTGGTTCAAGCACAGGCACCAGCAGCTCTCCTCAGTGAAATCGAACAGCTGAGTGGGCAGCAAGAGGCCAGGTTTGTGACAGTAGCCGTGAACAATGTTCCCCTGACTGCCAAGATCAACACCGGCGCAAAGGTCTCAGCTGTTCCAGCCTCCTTTCTGGAAATACCCTCCTCTGGTCTGCACTCAACCGAGGTCCTTTTCGGAACGAGCGGACATGCGCTGCAAGTGTTGGGAAAGTTTGATGCTGCAATGAGGTGGAAAGACAAGCCCTCAAGGTAGATTGTCTACGTTGTTAAACAGCTTCGTTCTGCTCTTCTCGGTTTGTCAAGACTCAAAGATGTGGAACTTGTCAAGTTTCTCTGCAACACCGAAGACCCCAACATGCGCTTTGCCCATCTGTTCAACGACCTAGGGGCCCTTCTAGGCGAGCACATTAACCGTTTGGACTCTGCCACGGTACCATTCTCGCTGAGTGTATTACGAGAGGTTTTGTCGTCCAGGAGCTGCAAAAGATGGCAGATCAGAAAATCATCCATCCAGTTGAAGGCCCAACGGGCCGGTGTGCTGGGTTGCTCGTGTCCAGAAACTTTCTGGAGACTTTACACACCTTAACAACTCTGTCTTAAGAGTGTGGTATATTCTTCAAATCGTGGAAGAAATACTTGGTCAGCTGGGGGTGGCAAGTCTGTTTTCCAAAGTGGATGCTATTCCGGGTTTTACCAGATCCATTTCCGTCTATCGTGCCAAGAGCTGACCAGCCTCATTACTCTAATTGGTCATTTTTGCTTCACACGACTTTCTTTTGGGATAACGTCAACTCTGGAATACTTTTCAAAACGCATGTCAGAGATCTTGAGCGGGCTGCCAGGTGTACTCAACCTCATAGATGACGTGCTTGTCTTCGGCAAGGGTCAAGCTAAACAAGACTCAGTCCTTCACGAGACACTCGAGCAGCTCGAAAAAGCTGGAGTCAACCTTAACAAAGCCAAGTGCGTGTTAAGCACCAACAAAGTTACCTTCCTTGGATGTGTCATCTCCCGCCACAACATTCGACCGGACCCATGAAAGGTCAAGGCTATCCAAGAGCTTCCAGCTCCTGAGGATCCGGCCGGTGTCCGTCAAATCCTGGGAATGGCGAATCACTTGGCAAGGTTTCTCCTCAACTCGGCACAGAAGACAACTCCCCTCCGAGAACTGCTTCAAAATTTCCGAGTTGGTCTGGGGTCCACCACAGAAAGCCGCTCTACAAAGCATCAAGGATCTCACTGATGCCTTGAATTCAGTGCTTTCACATGCGTCTGATGCACTTCATCTACAAAATGCAGTATGTACCCGACAAGAGCATATGATGGCCAATAGTCTTTAAAGCGCTTCGGTGAATGAGGAGGAGCCTGCAGAAATGCTGAGCTGCACTGAAGTCCAATCTTTCACCATTGGAGCAATGATGGGATTCCGAAGCTGCACTCTTAATCCGGTGAAAGAAGCCCAAGAGAAAGACCAGGTGTGCCAGATAGTACTACTGGAGTACTGGAAAAACGAAAGGCCAGCAAAACCAAGACTTTCAGTCAACTTGTCACCTTTTTGGCAGTAGAGGGGAAACCTGTCTTACTGCAAAGACCCTTTGCTTTGTGGAAGTTGCCTGGTCATCCCCAGTTCCCCTCAACAGGAAATGTTGAACTGACTTTACAAGGAACATTAAAGAAGATGCTGCACGTAACAAGCAAAAGAAGCCGTCTGGCGGCCAGGCTTGTCGTCCAAGCTGACAAGAGTGGTCAATAACTGCTCAGTATGCTCGAAGAGTCGCAAACAAAACGCCAAGCCTCTTGTGCCATCGGTGACGTCTTCTCTGCAAACGGCAAATGGAGGGACTGGATTTGTTCCAGCTATGGGGCAAGGAGCATTTGTAGCATTTGCTCCATGTTGACCACGGGTCTCGCTTTCCAGATTGCATACTTGTCATGAACAAAAGCGGAGGCTGTCATCGAATGCCCAAGAGCATATATGCTTGCCATGGCATACCGGTGATAGTATTGAGAGACAATCGTTCACAATTCTCATGTGAAGCTTCCGCAGACTTCACCCAGAACCACAGTTTCCAGCACACAACCGGCAGCCCCCATCATCCTCGGGCGAACGGAGAGGGACGACTACTCAAGAAGGCGGAAGGTCCGTATTTAGCTCCGCTTGTCTACCGCGACACTCCAGGACCTACAGGACCAAGTCCAGCAGAGCTCATCGTGGGACGACAACTGCACACGCAGATCCCAGTGTACCCAGCGCTCCTGGCTCCGGGTCAAGTCAATAATGAGCTTGCAACTAGACACGACTGCCTCGTCAAAGAGCGCCAAAGGTTGCGCCTCAGTTGCCGCCACGCAGCATGATGGCTACCGAGACAGCATCCTGGAGTGGTTGTGTGGGTGAAGGACCTCAAGTGCTCAGGGGAAGTTCCTCACCAAGCCAACACCCCCAGGTCGTACTGGGTTAGGACCTCCAGAGGGGAAGTCCGGCGTAACAGAAGAGCACTCAACAAACTTCCAATTAGTTCAGGGCAAGAAAAGGTGATGTGGTTGCGCAATATGTAGTCGCACTTAAAAGACCCGCATTTTCCTCTGCTGAACGTCGCGGCAGAGGAGTAGGGCAGCAAGAGCAACTTACCTTGCTTTACGACAACGGGTGATGTCTGGACTTCATTTGTGGGCTCGTGTGAAGCAGACGGGTCATGACAATCTTCACAGTCAAAATCCCTCTGGGCCAAAGTGGCACCTGCATCATCTGCCTCTACGGGAACAAATGCGTACAAAATATTTATCTGAAACAGGCAAGGTGCAAGGCACATAAAACACAGAAACCTAACCACTACCATAAAATCCAGTATGAATGCCGTCCCCCGAGAGATCGCCCATCTCGTTTTTCTGGCTATAGGCTAACCACTCCAAAACATTGACCACCCTCAATTTCCGTCGAACATCATGCGACGTCCGACGAGAATTACATCTATGGCGCATTCTCAGTTACCAGTTTCCGTGACAAACGTGTTTATCGCATGGCGAATCTGCTGCGTCCCTGATCTGCCGTATCAGTTCCCACGACAAGGGAGTTCCCAGCAAACTACCGCATGTTTATCACACCACGGAACCCAACTTTGTCGTGTCCGCAATCTGCAGTATCGGTTACCGTGTCACGTGGCTGATAGCAGGTGCCCCCCCCATGTTTATCACTCATTTCTGATAAACTTTTGTTGTTGCATCCCCAAGGATCGCCTACGCCATAATTTTCACCCTTTATCTGTTGACCATGGTTGGGTGTTTAATTGAAATATTTTACACTATGTTGACTTTGTTTGATTCCAGCTCTTTCTTCAAGATTGTAGGTTGTTTCAAAGCAAGAGAACACACACCATCACACTATGCTCTGTCCTTGTCACGACAGTGGAAGGCATCATCAAGTGGAAGAGCCCCTGAATGGAATGACTGCAATCGCAGCATAGCTTGCCTCGCTTGATGTCCGCGGGGCTGCTCTCACAGCGTCTCTCCATGTGCACTTGCAGTAAAGACTCGGAGCCTGAGGGCGCATACCATGAGGCCTCGGAGGTTTCAGGAGCAGCCCAGTCAATTTGCTCTTTAGAAAAAGCAGAACACATCCTTATGCAAAAACATTAAAACAAATGAAACAGATTCACTCATCTCGACAAACGTTCTAGAATTTGCAGTTATTTATGCCCGGCATCAACTATTTCGTGTCACATTGCCAAGGCTAGCGCGGCTTGCACGGTGCTGCAGCCCTGGACTGTTACAAGAGCACATGGCTTCCATCCCGCGTCTCCTTTGCGCGTGCTTATGTCAAATCCCGGACCAGGTGGATTTTTTGTTGCTGCAATACACCAGTCGCCTAGAGGGCACGAGTGGCACTTCTTTCACGCAAAATTACTAACTTATCTTCTCACAAAACAATTTATCTTAAGTTTTATCAATTTATCAAAGCCTCGCAGCATGAAACATGCCGAGTTGTGCTTTTGCTTTGAAACAGAACCAGCCACCGGGGTCTATAAAGCTTGCCTGTTTTAACTGAAACAGCACTGTCCCCGTGTTCCTCCAGATGTGGCGGAGCGGTCGATGCACAACCATAGTCGTCCAAATGCATGTTTTCGCTCGGTGGAGAAGGCGGTGTCTCTTGGGGCTCTGTTGAGGATGACAATGCACAAACGTTAGTGCAAGTCGTGTCAGAAGGAAAGCCTTGTTCATGTGCCAAAATAGAAGGCTCGAGGTACACCTAAGCACTTCTTATGAGTTGTGAATGTAAAAGCATGCACGCCGCTCTTCGCTCCCTTTAATCTGCGGCATACAACGCACCGACCTTGGGCGCGGAATGGTGGAGCCGCTGCCTCGTGGACACGCAGCGCCATCGAGAGTGATCGTTCAAACTGTCGTGTGCCTTGCCACGCGAGCAGGGAACAGACAGCAAAGTAGTTCCCAGCAGAACAAACCCCTTGGTTTATCCCATGCGCCGTATATATTGCCAGGCGCCGTACAACCGATAAGAGGCGAGCGAACGCGGTGATCAGTGATAACACAACAGTGTGATAACACAGCCAGGATGACACCACACAAACTGACGCGCAGTGGCCAATGGGAGCCATGTCGACGCTCGCCAGCCATTGGGACCGAAGTGTAAAAGGTGCCATTGGCTAGCTTTGTGTGTGGTTTCATTAAGGTGCCATCTTGCATGATGACGGCTCGCTCCATGAGACAGGTAATGCTTTTTGATCAAAAACATGCCCACCTCCGTAATAACAGCATAAATCTACAAAAAAGCGAAAATACCCTACTTGTTTAACGAGGCAGCTAACTGTCTGTATTCCTTGGTCAGCCATATACAAAACGGAGTGTGCAAGCACAATCAGAAAGAAAAAAACTCGCAGCGACCTTTTTCCAGTGGGAGGGGGGGGGAAATCGCTATGCATTATTTTTTTTATTTTTGGTAGGTTGCAGGGTAGCAGAGTTTGAGAAGCGCTGCCATAAGCAGAGACCACATATTTTCTTGTTTTCTTCGTACACTTTGCCCTGTGCTTTTCCAAAACATGATAAGATTTGAAAGGCCTTCTGAAAGAGTTGCTTCAGTTAAGACAAAAATGTTAGGCCAGCTCACCTTCTTTAACTGCAATAGTGCTGTACCACTGCCCCTCGAGATGAAGATTGGAAGGGGGCATCCTGCCACCATCTTCGAACTCTGCACGTTCATCCATCAGGGTGGGAGAACCTCCCAGGGCACTGCAGAGCCAGAGAGCACGAAAATGTTACCCACCAGTGTGAAGAGAAATGCATCCTTCTTTGCCTGCTGGGGGAAAATCCATTATGCAAAAGAAGTAATACAATAAGACAGAAAAACACTTTTTATGATTTGATGGCTCCCATGTTGCAGAGGACAAGCAAAGAAAGCGAGGGCTGTTTGTAAAGGGCATGCTTTCTGGTCTATTAAATGCTTACAAAGTTATTCAATGGTGCCTACACACACAAAATCTCGGAAAAATGGTGGGTAGTAGCTAACAGAAACAGAGATCTGCCAATACTAGAAGTATTCTGCTTCTTGCTCATCTCACTAACCATGCAGACATTCGAAGAACACATTAAATGTGCTTCCAGAGTGGGTGATTTAAAAACCACTTCAAACATATTTTGGCAGAAAACATGCATGACTCCAGCTCGCAGATGTATTGTCCCAGTCCTTTTGCCAAGCTTGATCATCACAAATGCTGCAATGCAAGGGCTGCCACTTTCCTGGAAAAATGCTCACCGGAGAAAAGCTCACTTACTTTTGTGCGGATCCGGACAAAAGCACCAGTTTTTTGACAGACCCAAAGAAAAGCTCAACTCAAATTAAATTATTATGCAAAGTGGTCATTATCTTTGAGTAACAGTAGCACTACCACGGTTCTTGGAGCGTTTCAAGCAGGTGTTATACTGTGCAAAATTGCTTGATGCAAAAAATTGCATCAAGCAATTTTTTGTATTTTACTTAGAAAAGGGGCATCAAACTTTTATCGCATAAGTTTGTGCCCTGAATAAGCAATTTCCACCGCAGAAGTAATTTTCTTTGCAAACACGCAAGAAAAAAAAAAAGCTTATTGTTCATGTTGACAGTCTCACACAGTGTATACACTCTGCATCAAATCACTCTGTTATGGGGAAAAAAAAATAAAAAAAAAAATATATATATATATAATTTTTTTTAATTAGTTAAATTTATTTGATTTAAATCAGACTATTATCTCCGTAGCTAGAAAATATTGATTATTTATCACTATATGCATTTCTAGACACTGAAGGTTGCTTGATCAATTTGATCAATGCAATTTTAACAATAATTTAAAAACATAGTACAAGAATAAAAACAGCTTAGTAGTTTTTTGTTAACGAAAAAGCCGTACTGGCTTTTCTTTTTCGAGATCTGTTTTTCTTGCAATCCTACATTACTTTCCTAGTTTTCGTTTCTATATGTTGTGTACTGATTCGACTGCAAAAAGTTGTGACGATGAACAAAGTCGATTCGGGGGTAGAAATAAAGATAAATTTGTCGATTTGCCCTGAAGACCACTGCTTTTTGCTTGTGTTCAGTCCGATATCTTTCTTGTGTGATGATTTTTTAAAATTTAAATACAGAACATATGCACATAATGAAAGCATTTACGGACGGTACATTAAAAAAATGTATTTTGGGAATTATTTGATTGAAATCATCCTAGTAAAACCGGTCCGATTTAAATCCCAATTTAAGTCATCTTGATTTTTATTCTCAACCCTGGCTATAGCCCTTGTTCCGCTTCTATGCCAACCCATTTAGCGCAAGATTTACCATATTTAATTCTGATGTAGCCAGGATGAAGGAAATGCGGCCTCTTTTTCATTTTTTGTTCGAATAAGCTAAGAATTGAAAACACTGCTCTTGTAAACAAAAGGTGAAATGTAGAGATCTGGCAATGAAATGTCATTTTATAAATAAATATACAGAAACTACTGAACCTGCAGCCCTCTACACCGGCTATGTTTCCCCAGATTATTTTTTTTAATTAGCATTCTATCGAAAATTTTGTTTTATTTTCGTCGGGCAACGCCTAATATGTTATAGGACGTTTTTATATTTTAAAAAAAAATTCTGCTATACTCCGTTCACCACCAGGAAGAGACTGCAGCCAATGCCACAAGCTTAAGAGCTCGAGGTCACTGTTCTAAAGCGGTCTCCTGCAGAAGGACTAGCGCTAGAAATGCATGCCTCAAAGCCAAGAGCACAAGCTAGCTCGCGCTTGTAGCTTTGGCTGCAGTCTCAGCTTAAAGGGGCACTGACACCCCAAAGGTCTTTTTTTTTTTTTTTATTCTTTAAAACGATGCAAGTTGTAGTTGTAAACACGCAAAAAAAAAAACATCTCGAAAAAACATCTCACTGCACGCGCCATTTTTCCGCCCTTCCCTCCCGCTCCTCACCTCCTCGCTTCGTTTGATTGGTGACATCAAAAATCATGAAATTTAAAAGCTTTGTAGACGACATTTCTATAACATTTAATAGCGGCAATCGTAAAACATGTTTCTTAAAGCAAGTGCAAACGCACTACGGCCCTTCTATTTGAAATACCAAAAATCAGAGTACGGTGTGATGTCGCTTCTTGGATTTGTATCCTCCCTCGGAAAACTTGGCGGTGCTCCAGCAGAAGAAGATGATCGGTGGGTCGGGGAACCAGATGAAAAAACCGGTTTTTCACCGGTTGTTATCCGAACCGGTTTCGGATAACAAAAACAAATATGATCTTGATGTGTCAGTGCCCCTTTAAACGCTGACGCACAACCTCGGTTTTCTGCAGGGAAGATAACTCCCATAGCGCTCTCCTCTCCTAAGCCACGAGGGGAGGCAACTTGGGGCAAGGTAAAAAGTGGAGAGGACATAAGGAAGGAGGAGGCGAGGAAAAGTGGAAAGCGCGAAGTGTACGTTGGCCTTTAAGGGTGAACAGTATACTGACGTGCAGAATGACCACATGTGCATAAGGCATCTCAGCATACTTCAGTTGAGTGAACATATTTCACTTGAGTGAATTCTCGATTCTTATCGTAGATAAGCTTTTCTCCGCGTCCGTCAAGAGGCCGGTGAGCTTTTCTTCTCATCAGCCAGTTTTGCGGTGAGCTTATCTCTGGGGAGCTTTTCTCCGGTGAGCTTGTCTCCGCCGCCAGGAAATTCCATACACTCACTCAGCAACTTCAACAGGACGGCTTCAATCATGCACAAACACTATCTGCGTCCATTCTCCAACACCATTATCATAAATACCTTTCAGAGGATATGTATTGGTGCTATGTCTGAACCGATAAGGTGTGATCGCCAGAGTCTGCTTCAGGGGTTTATCCAGCTAGGTTTGACAACCTGTTTCCATTCGTTTTATACGAGTTTAGCGGAGTGCGTATAGCCATTTCGACCGAAATGCACTCCGGAGTGCGTATAGCTTTATTCTTACATTATAGGTTATTTTGTGTACTTTGTGAAGGAAATTAAAGAGGAGATTGTTGGCCCGGGGGGGGGGGGGGGGGGGGGGGGGGATTTAATCAGTGGTATACTAACCGACACGATTGCACGGCAAATGTTAGCACGACAAATGTTAGCACGGCAAATGTTACCAGCGTCACCCTCAGCAGTCGGAGTTGCTTGGAAGCGTCATTCGGCGCAGTGGTGGTTAGGCGCGCTTTCTGTTTTTGCAGTCCTTCTACGAAATGCCTCTAGGGTACGTCTTGGGAACCGGACGGATCAAACGCACCTTTCACTGCGTTCCCCCGCAGACACTCCAGCACGCAACAGCGAACCAAAGTGACACCAATTAACAAAACTAACAGCTGGGCACGCTGGATTGGATTGTCTTGTTTGATAAATCCTCATCCTGGAACGCAAATATGACCTATTCTTTGATAACAAATCTTTTTCTAAGAAAAAAATGAAATTATCTTATGTGAAATAAGTTCAAACTTATTTGGCAGCAAGAAAAAGGACTTACACTTTTAGAGCCGAAACTGTGAATTCACTACAATCACTACAATTCTATAGGCACGTAAACACGACAATCCAATCCACCTTGTGACCTTGTCGAGCTTTGTTTTTGTTTATGCGTGCTCTGTGCAAATGTGCAAGTCCTTGGCTAAGTGGCCACTAATCAGGGAATGTGGCGATTTTTTTGAGCCCATGGATACCGTGAAATGGATGGGAATACCAGGGGGTGGAAACCAATTCATCGATAGTTGCTTTGCTGCCGCGGGTCCACACCTAACGCAGGTGGCATCCCTTCGTTCATCGCAGCCCGCACGACTGTAGGGTAAACAACGAGCAGATCGTACCCCGTGTATTTTCTACAGCCTTTTGCGTGGTGCAGTGTTTGCGGGAGTGCAGAGATGAAATTCCGCGCCTACAAATGTGGTGCTTGTCACGTCGACGATGTGTGACGGGTACGGGCGATTAACGGGGCACATACAAGACGCCTATTCAGCGATGCAGTTTTAAGAAACTCTGACGACGAAAGTCTACGAAATGCAGCACCACAACCAAGCCGGTAAGTATAGCTACTGTCTGTCGCTCTTTTCACCGGTCGAAACAGCTCATTCTAACCTCGCGAAGTACCATAGTTCCATATGGACTTGCCGGTGCCGGAGTGCTGTTTCCACGGTACCTTACACGCTGAGAGTATGGTTTCTATCCAAATATGCACAATGAACTGATTTGATTAGATGTGATGTCCGCATAAAGACGGCATAATTGGCAAATGCGTAAAACACAGGTAGAAGGGTCTTTGGAATAGCCTGCTGCAGCCAGTGTTGGGAAGTACCACGAGTTTTAAGGACTTACACTTTTAGAGCCGAAACTGTGAATTCACTACAATCACTACAATTCTATAGGCACGTAAACAAGACAATCCAATCCACCTTGTGACCTTGTCGAGCTTTGTTTTTGTTTATGCGTGCTCTGTGCAAATGTGCAAGTCCTTGGCTAAGTGGCCACTAATCAGGGAATGTGGCGATTTTTTTGAGCCCATGGATACCGTGAAATGGATGGGAATACCAGGGGGTGGAAACCAATTCATCGATAGTTGCTTTGCTGCCGCGGGTCCACACCTAACGCAGGTGGCATCCCTTCGTTCATCGCAGCCCGCACGGCTGTAGGGTAAACAACGAGCAGATCGTACCCCGTGTATTTTCTACAGCCTTTTGCGTGGTGCAGTGTTTGCGGGAGTGCAGAGATGAAATTCCGCGCCTACAAATGTGGTGCTTGTCACGTCGACGATGTGTGACGGGTACGGGCGATTAACGGGGCACATACAAGACGCCTATTCAGCGATGCAGTTTTAAGAAACTCTGACGACGAAAGGCTACGAAATACAGCACCACAACCGAGCCGGTAAGTATAGCTACTGTCTGTCGCTCTTTTCACCGGTCGAAACAGCTCATTCTAACCTCGCGAAGTACCATAGTTCCATATGGACTTGCCGGTGCCGGAGTGCTGTTTCCACGGTACCTTACACGCTGAGAGAACTAGGTGCACCTCCACCGGAAAAGGCTATACACCAACTCATCTCCGTGACGTCACGGCGCGGTGGTGGCGCGTCGGTCGCACTTCCGGTCTGGGGCTGTGGGCAGAAGTCCCCATGCCAGACGTGTATTCCTGTGTTGTTTTGAAAAGAACCAGACAAAAACCTGTCTTCTCGTCAAAACGCCGCGACTGGGGCCGTACCAAAAGTGTCGAGAAGGTTTGAAGGTCAGTTTTCAGGTGCTCGGTTCGTCCGAGAATCAGGATATGTGCCGTAAAAAGGGAAAAGCAGACGCCTTCGGACAACGATTGCTTGGGCGGGAAGCACTTTGGGTTGAATTCACAGATACTTGGGGTCATCAGATTTATTTGTGTTGTTGCAACATAAACGCCAGAAAGCCATCAAGTTGTGCGGACCACCTGCGGACTACGTTCAGTGCGTCTTCAGGTTCAAACGGCCGCCTGATCGTTCGAGCTGTCGTCTGCTCTCTCAAACGTTTCTGCTTGTCGTCTGCTCTCTTAGACTACGCCGGCCCGTATATGTTGGCCCGGTACTTGCGATAAGAAGTAAGTGCAGGCCTCAAAAGACTTACGTTTGAAGGTTGGTAAGCAGGCTCGATGTAAACAGTAAATACAAGATGTTGATCATTGTTACCAGTGACTATCACTGACTATCTATGCCTAAATGACTTGGTCCGATTCTGCTTGCGATTTTCAGTATCGACGCCGACCATCTCAGCTGCAGTTCACGCTTTTGTAGCCCGAGCGGCTTCGCGACTGAAAATTGCGAGCGAAATCTCATCATGCGAATCAGGTTTTAGCGTACATACTGCGGCGTCCACGCGGAATGAATCGCCACATGTCACATTATTCACGCGAAGTTTCGCGGTGTAACAAGCCTCGGTAATTTCGCTGATGCCGCTCAAGTAGTCAGACATCGCCAGGAAGACGTAAAATCAACAATTCGAACACGAAAAAGAGCAGGGGGACTCACACCGACGCCGATAACATCGCATTTCAATGGTTTGTCTATGGGCGACGGCGAGCTTCTTGCCCACACCCCCCTCGCGCATGCGCGGCGCCGGTGACGTCCGCTAGGGGCGCTCCGGTTTGTTTGTAAACGTGAGTTGGTGTATACGCGCTGCGTGGAGAGCTTATGCCATTAGGGTCGCTTCTTTTTGGACGGCGCGTGTATCATTGGTGAGCTCGGTCACTTGGCCAACACAGGAAAGTGTGCTGCCAGTGCTGGTTTGCTGCAATTAACTTATGGTACGTGCTGAGGAAGTGTAGTCAGAGAATGAAAAAAGAGCAGAAGCTACATATCGTGCAGACTCCCTTGGACAAGATGAATTGCTCGTGCACCGACCTCGGCCACTTATTCTCAGGCACTGAATTTAAGGGAAAAAAGAATTAATTGAACAACATGGGACAAAGGTTTATCAGACTAGGATTGCAGAGATTATTGTAATTTGTGCTGCTATTACACTTGCGGAACGAGCATGGAGGCAACATGGCTTGAGTAAGCTTATCACTGCATGAATCTCGTACTGAAACTGATCGGGTGCATGCCGTGTGGTGTTACTTTAATAGATTACTTTCATATCATATTGCCAATCAAAGCATTGGATTAAAAGAAATGTCTAGCCTGCCAATTTAAATACACAGTGCTTGTATACAAATAATATTGCAAATACTCTTTGTATTCATCTAGTAAGCAGTGGCCGAAAATGGCAGGCCATATATGATTCAAGTCTGTAGGTGGTTAGAACTGAATCGTGGAGCTGTTGTGTCGGAGTTGTTTGTGCGTTGCTGTCCTACTTACATGTATATGCCTTTACCAGTGTATGGTATGTTGGTAGGTGTTTGTGTTGTGTATGTATGGTACATGTGCTGATGTATGAATGTGCAACCTTGAAAAGCCCCAAATTAAAAAAGCCTTTTTTTAGCACTATTTGGCAATTTTTGCTCTACTTTGTAGGTGGTGCAAGCTGCGGCCTGATTCAAGAAGCTGAGCGTCCAGCTGTCATGTATCTATTGATTTACAAACATCTGGCCTACTAGACTCCCTACCTCTCAGTTCAATAACAATCATAATATATGAAGCCACTGGAAGTAAGCGGCTTGTCCTGGAAGTGAGCGCTTGACAGGCTCTCCAAGTGTTACGAGTGTTGATAGAAACAGTGCCCAAGGCTCTGAATTTGCTTTTATCTGAAGAGGGCCTGCTGGTTGTGCAGTAAGAGTTCATTCAGGCCCGAGAAGTCTTCTGGGAAGCCATTTGATGTGCGAGAAATTCAGCATTCTAGTTGGATCAAATGTACATGCCCCGTTTTTAAATGTCGCATTCTCAACATCAAACGTTAAAAAGAATTCTTAACCCTTTCATGGGCGACTTTTTTTTAGGCCCCGTGGTGAACTTTTTTTTTCTCTTTCACATGAAATTATTTTAATAAGAGATCTGTGCCAAGTTAATCTTTTTTCCACAAAGCACAAAAAATATACCAGGGTGGGAAATATGCTTCCCATGGCCCAGCAGCTGCTGAAGGAATAGTCAAGCAATTATTTTATAGCTGAAAAGAGGAAATGCGTGAGTTGAAACTCACTTTTCTGCAACTCAGTGTACTCTCTTCTTTTTCGAAGCCATCTAGAAACGAAAATCATTGCTTCTTTCAAGAACTAAAGCTCTGACACCTGCGTGGGAGAAGATTGCTCCTAGGCCACGGCGACTATACTTCCCGTTTTGACAAATACTGAGAATGTTGCTTGTGGCACATGTGCTTTCAAACTATTCGATTCATATTTGATTGCTCAGAGCGCATGATTAGTAAGTTTTGAAGGTTATATACATTGTAAAGCTCCGATCATCAGCAGATACCAGAAGCCAGCCTCACAAGTGCAAAAGCCTGTGAACGCTGTGCAGGGGAACATTTTGGAAAAGTACAGCTTTGTTTCGCATCGCCCAGTGATACCAGTATATATTTTTCTTGCTTGACACGTCTTCCGCTAGATGATGGCACAGTACAATGGTGGGAATTCGCCTTCCCATGAGCCCAGTAAACATCAAGCATAGGTGAGAAGTATATATCCCTCTGCCAATGAAAGGGTTAAAACCCACATAAAAATGCAAGAAAGCATGACGCAAAACATTAACTAAGTGCACTATAAAGTGCACTTAGTTAATTTTGTCAGTTTTCGTACCTTGCCATTGACAATAACAGACTGGAATAGGGGGTATTCACTGGACGCCATATTTGAGGTAACTGCTGACAGCGCATGCTCGGGAGGAGTTTCCCGTCAGCTTTGGACAATCACAAGAGAAGAAGGGAAGGAGAAACTCTCTTCTCACCGGGACTTTTCTTTGTATATCCCAGGCTTTCCCAGACATCGCTATTCTCCCTCTTGAAGATTATAGAAGATTAACTTTCACTCAAAATTCATACAAAAGCAGCTTGCCCCTCTCTCTCCTCCCCAGTGGTTCGAAAGCAGCTGTGAGCTCAGCTATGATGGCCAGTGAATACAACCTATAGCTTGCCTAATAGTATTGTGACCCAGACAGATCATAACACATTCATATCCCAACTGACGATCCATCTGCATTTGCACTAATAGCAAAGTCAATTTGTGTTTATAGAAATGTTTTATTTGTGTATGATTATAATGCAATTAAACGCAAAGGTGCAAGCGAGCTGGACAAGAATGACGAAAATAATCCCTGGAGAAGGGAATCAGCTGTTTTTTCTTAAAAATGTTTTCAGTGTTTATTTTTGTTTTTGTTGCTTTATATAACAATGTTCTCCAGCATGTAACCCATATTTTGTCTGTTCCTTTATATAATGTTTTTTTCAGCAGGTACCCATACCTTGTGTAATTAATAAATGATGATGATGATAAAGCCCAGCAGACACTCGACTTCCAGGACAAACATTGAACTTCCGGTGGCTTCACCCACATCCTGCTCGGATTGTGACTTAGTGCCATCCAGCTTCCTATAGTATAGATCAGTGATGTCCACGAGCTGTGAACTGTAGGCACATGCGCACATGAATGGATAACCAGGTCGGAGAAGGTCAACGTAAACAAAACGCCATTGAAAAAAATAAAAATAGTGGTAGAATTGGTTCGAGCTGAACGCCTCTGGTCGGTGTCGGCAAAGGTGCTCAGCGATTCGTTGTCACTTACGGCAAGCATACGTCGTGTTCAATGACGTCAGCATGCCCATTCGTTGCATAACGATTTCTTTTTTGACTGTTCTCCGCCTGCATTTAAAACACTGTCAATCTAGCGAGATGCCGTCGGGCGCAATCGCAGCGATTCCGGCACATATGCTGTCTGATGGACTGATTAATTTGAGATAATGCAGGATATATTTATTTAACTGTTAGGTCATAATCGGTTGAGAAGCATCTTGTTTGGTCTGCAACCGCACCCAGTCTGTTCTTTTCCAAGCACCACGTCCTTCTTCATGGCTCCCTCTCCCCCGCCGGCGTCTCTGGCTGCTTAAGCCCGCCGTTGCCTGGGCTAAAGGTCGTGTTCGCTATGCGTGGCAAACACGCACACAATACACGGCACTGTCGTGGATATAGGTATGTTACCGGTGTCTGGAGACGAATGATTAGTGTCTGATGGCACGTGGAAGACGTCAAATAGGCATGTGCCCCTATTTGACGTCTTCCACACGCTTTTTGGTCGATTCTTCTTTCAATCAGCTGGAAAGCTGCGCTATTCACTAGGCCTTACCAAAGGTTTTGCCAGTCACTTATTGGCCACCATGTTGTTTTTTGGGGTGGTCAGTTTTGACCACTGGCTGTTTGACAATGTGTGGGTTGTCATTTTTACCCTAGGGGTCATTACATCTATGGCAACTTTTGACCACTCCAAGGGTAGTCACCCGTGACTACATTTTTGTCTTTGACTGTAGTGTTTAAAATGTGTGTATCCTCGACCATTAAGCATCAAACCATGCGAGTTTAAAAGCAAGATGAAGAGTGCGGATTTGCCCTCCGAAAGTTGGCCTTATTAGGACACTGACAACATTGTTTCTGGCCTTGTCCACTGACATACACTTTTGCCATCTTCTGCAGCAGAGCCGAAGGAGATTCCATGTAATGAAAGCACGACTCCGACGACTGCGACAAAGTGTCTCCTGAGTCGCTGTGACTCCTACCGACATAATGTACAGCAGTATGACGGCAAAGGGTGCTATTTCAGCTTAGATCAACTCTGCAGTGGCACCAGCAGTCAACATGTGCTGTGACCATGACAAGACTTAAGACACAGGGGTGATATCGGCATTAAAGGTCTGCACTTGCTCTACAGATGCCACATATGCAAAACATATGTGAACACATATTTCAGGCACCTAGGTAAATTACCATTCATTATAATATGCAAATGATTGTGACAAAACAAGTATCATAACATTCTTGAAATAATGTAATTGAGTGGAGGGCTTCTACATGACTGGGTTAGCCAGTAAGAGTTTGTACACTTCAAACATTTCATCCCGAATTCGCACAAGCTCTTGTATTTCAAGAAAGTGATCACAGTTTCTTTATGCTAACATTGAATTGTACAGTTGTGAGACATTCCATGCAATGAGTACCAAATCCCTTAAGCTATTACTGGCACTTAACATTGTTACTTAGGTTAAATTGAACATAGTACTACACCACTGTATGTGCTTGCAAATGCTGTTTGTTTTAGTTCATGTTTCAGAGAAAATGATGAAACAGTCAATATTTTATAAATCTGTCAGGCATGTATTTTCAGTGAACTGATGCAAACCAAACACTCCAGTTTTTTTTTTTTTTTTTTAATTCTCATTCTTTTTTGTGTTTTGACAATCTCTTTTACCACCCTTTTGATGCAGTAACATTTGAACACATTATGCTGAAATGTACACTGCAGGATGCTGTTAGCAGAATCATGACATTTCCACTTCGTTTTGCATTTTGCTCACAAGAGTATTAACCACTCAAGTTAGTTTCTCAAATTAGAAGTTTCCGCCCTGCAAGTATATTTTATGGCAGCTGTTTAATAAGACCTGTGATCCTTTGTACTAACAGTGTTGCACTATGTACATGCCTGAGGCCAATTCTGATGGGCCAGGGTTCATCTCCAATCTACCATTTTAGAAATGGCTGGTGCCACCTGGCAAAAAATGGGGTTCAAGGATTCTGAAAATGAAACAATGCACAGATTAGAAAGGAAAGGGGAGAGTCTTAGAACGAACTTGGGGGCAAAAAGATAAGACAAGAGAGCCCAACCTAGGTTACTACAGCTCATTCGAGCCAGCAGTATCTTGCTTCCTTGATGGAGGGAACACCAGTGCTCGCTTTAGCATGTGTTCACATATTTAAATAATAGAGCCTCCTAAACTATTGATTTTCTAAAATGGCCCAATATTGGAAATTTCCAACATTCTCCCAACACAGGCACGTTGCAGTGATGCAGCAAGATGGCCCGTATGCATCTTGACAAGACATTATATATCTTGCAAAGACATCTACAGACTGTGAACATAGTGCATCTGAACATATTTACTGAGTCGTTGTGTTCTAATTATTTGTTTTTGGTTCTTGGGTTTTTGGGGGATTTAATTTGGTGCAGGCTCTGCTGGTCAAGTTTGCTGCACTTTTATCCAAGTAATTCAGTCTGCATGATGATATCTATGCCATCGAAGCGCGTGTAACATGTCTTTTTAAAACACTTTAATAGTACAGATGTTATCTTAATTGCTCTTTGTGTGTGTTTTGATGTGCATACCCAGGACAATTAGTTGGTGTAAAACCATCATGTCCTAGTTGCACACAAGATTTCAAGAGTGAACACACAATTGATTTTGTCTATGTAGGTACTTAGGCAATGTAAATATTACCATCTCACTTGTTTATGTGGTGTCTCTCAGACATTGTATGTCTGGGTTTTACATATTGCTTTGTGGAGTTTAGTCACACTTCGACACTATAGTCGACTTGGTAATCTAGAGTTGACAGGCAAAATACTTCAAATTAAGAACTTAATTCATAGTAAAAAAAAGAAAAAAATTCTTAAGCCACAAGTTTTATTTTTTGGTAGAGGGTATCGACTTATTCATAATTATTGTGATTGTACTGTATAAGTAGGCTGTGTACTTTCCGGTGTTTATTTGTGAGAAAAATCGTCGGATGTTTTTCGGTGTTTACTTATTTTCGAAACACCGGTGTATTTCGGTGGAACGTCTCACGACGAGGCTAAAATCGGTGATTATCGGTGGAAAAAAATGCGATTCATCACAGACAGAGAGTCCTAATTTCATTCGCACATTTCATACACTTCTCGAAGAAGCATATATTTCTCACACTTGGTTATTATAGTGGATGCAAGCATACTTCGAGAGGCTTGCATCCGTCATGGCAGCACGTTCCTTGCGGTTCACAACCCGCAATTTTGAAAAGACACGCTCCACATTTTCGCTGGACACAGGAAATCCCAAAATGTCCAGCCAGGCTTGGGACAGTAGTGCCCAGTCAGGTAAATGAAGTTTCCAAAATAACACTGGATCAACGGTGCTAGTCACAGCATACTGGCGGTAACAAAGAAAATCTGATTCTAGGTCACTCAGCTAGCTCTCGTCTCGGAGGGCCAGCCGATAGATACCTTCATAAGGCACAAATCCCTCAGGCAGCTCCACGTTTATGCACGGATTAACAAATGACACGCGGAACGAGAACGACGATTCATCCATGAAATCTGTAGCGTAGTCATCCTGAGCTTTCCGCTTACTTCCCATCCTGGTGGCCTTCTACTCCGCGTTACGACGAAGGGAAGCAAGTCTCAGGTTGAGAAAACCCGCAGACGCGGGACGGACGCGCCTTCTCAAACACGTCTGCAATTTTTTTTACAGAACGGTCCTTTTATATACAGCGAAAAACTCCCCCGCCAACAAAACCCTTTTTCCGTTTCCCCAAAAGCCCATGGAAACTAAACAGATAACAAGGAACGCATCTCAGTTCTGAAAGGTCAGTAGCCCTGTACGACACGGATGTTGGCAGTGTCTTCCAGGAACCACAGCAACCTCTCAATACATGGCTTGCACCGACATTACTTGGCCAGACACAATTGGGGAAAGGCGTGTGAGAGCTTAGCTTTCACTGCGTTAACTAGACGCTTTTCACCCCCAGAAAGGAGGGCGGACTGACGCCACGTACAGGCCAAGTATAGACACTGGAAGAATGCAGGATCCACGAGATAACACGTTTGACGAACCTCTACGGGGAAAGGGTTTCGCTAGGTCGGAAACGTGCAACGACCGGTGTGTTTCGGTTCTAACCAGGGTGAAAATATCCAACCACCGGTGTTTTTCGGTTTTAACCGATTTTGTATTTTTGTCACCGACGGATGTTTATCGGTGTTTTTCGGTTAAAACCGGAAAATACACACCCTATGTATAAGTGCATTTTAGTATTTATGCAAAAGGTCATCTCAAATGAATGCATTGTATGAATTGTCTTTCTTTCAGGCAATATTCCCCTCTTGAATAATTGAATGCATTTGTGTTTCCGATTTGAGGCTTTGTTAACTGTCCAATAGAGCGGTAAACAACATGCAGATACCACAAAAGCTCATTTCCTTCAATGGCATTGTCCAGCCTTGGTTTTCTTGAATTGCTCTTTTTGTACCTCACTTTTTAATTGTTGCATGTAATCCCACCACTCTTGTGCAAGTAATACTGTCAAGTGTCTAGCATATTGCATCTTGTAAAATATTTTGTGTCCCCTGTTTTATGATGGTCCTGTGTCCCATTCTGGATTCCATGCTTTATACATCTTCAAAGCCTCCATTTTAAAGTAATAATGGCTCAATATATCTAGGACTGTCATGCAGAAGGATGTGCCACTTTATTCTGCCTTAAATAATGCTTATGCTGCCAGAGAGCAAACTCACAATGCAGACTTTCTTAGTAACGCTTAAGAAAGTAGTGTGCATAATGACTTAATTTTTTTGTTTTGTGTTGTTAGAGCCAAGAGTACACTGTCAGTGCCTCGCCTAAAAAAAAATCATAATTGCAGGAATGAGAGACCGTTCAGAGCTATGAGCACATGTCCAGAGCCCTTTTCACTGCTAGTATGGTAGCTTAACTATTGCAGAGTATCACACATGCCCATGTTATGAACACACACAGTCACATCTTCTTTCATAGCTTCCTAGCTCTGATTCACACCTAAAGCTCTCATTTCTAATGGAATGCAGACAAACTATGCTTTTCATTGCATTGAAAGTTTTTTTTAGTTATTTCTTATATTAATGTTCGTGCATGACAATGGGCATAAAAATGTCACCGGTTGGTTAATTTATTGCAACTTATCTTGTCTCCAGGCATTCTTTTTGTATTTCAAATTGTGTCATCTAATATGCTCAAGTTCATGTAAATTGTGTAACCTCCTCATCTGCCAGACATTGTTAGGTGAATGCTGGCCCCTTTTGTCGAGCTTACTAATTTGTGTCATTTGAAACAAGCTATTAATTTGGATTACGTCCCTCCTTCAGAACTTGGCGACCATCGAGCCTCTAATGACGAGAGCAGAAGCTTCAACTGTGAGGACATCAGCAACAGGCAACTGCAGGAAGGCAGCAAGACGCGGTGCCACTTCTGCTCCTACACCTGCATCAGGACGAGCGATGTGACAAAGCACGAGAGAATGCACACGGGCGAGAAACCTTTCATGTTCATCTGCCAGAAAGCAGTTTTGCTCAAAGTCAAACTGGAATCATGAAAGGATTCACACGGGCGAAAAACCTTACCAGTGCAGTACATGTGAGAAGTTGTTCAATGACAAGGGCAACCTGAGGACTCAGCTGTTGCTTGACACGGGGGAGTGGCCGCTCAAGTGTGATGCGTGCGAAAAGGCGTTTACAGGAAAAACTATTTAAACGCCCACCAGAAGAAGAGTCACGTGAGACAAAGAGTTGCCAGCATGACACCTGTGATGGACATCGCCACCAAAAGCGTACGCAGCAGGTCTCCGTCGTATCTGGGCAAGAGAAGGGAACCACTGAAATGGTGTTTAGGGTCGGATTTTTCTTCCATATGCAATGAAACTTTGTTGATGTTTTTCAGAATGACTTGAAAAATCTCCAGCCATGCCTGTTTCAATCTGGAGAAATATTGCGTGAAGCACGTTAAGGACCCCAGGCTAGCAGTGGTAACGGTCTGGTTACATTTCTCAAACCAGTGTTGCCATACCTCAAAAGCAGAACAACGTCACACTGTCTAAATCTGAATGTCAGTTTCTTTGACAGTTTGTGTTGATAGGAGGTTCAAAGGACTTTAATTCCTGTTGTCACGACAAAGAAGGAACAGAGGGTGTGTACCCTCAATTTGAGACACAAGAAATTGGAAGCAAAGAAACTAGGGGTTGTGTTGGCTTGGCTTCCGTAATTCATATTTTGCGTGTCTTAATGGGCAACTCCGGTAAATATTTATTAATTTGGGATTATGAATGTTTTCAGCTAAGGCAGTGTACCTGAATTACAAGGTATAAAATTTTTTTCTCAATATTGTTTGCAGTTTTATTATTATCACGACTCAGAGTTTGGTTTCGGGCCTCTACGGCAAAACCAAAACTATTTACTAGGGGAATGGCTGCAACGTGACGTCAAAGGGTGCTTCAGACTTCAGTGTGGGTGCTGCAGTACAACCAATCAACCGCAGCTTCACCGTAACGTGACATCGTAGGGGTGCTGCACCAGTGTTCCTTGACTAAAAGCTAACCCGTTCGCCACCCGCTAAAGAGCAGCTGCTCGCATCCTGAAAATTCGTTTTAGTGGAGTATGCGGCTTCATTTTGACGTAATATTTCAGCTGTGATTATCATTTGTGTCACTAAAGCGATACCAGTCATTTATTATGGTTTCGTTTTTGCCCAGAGTTGCCATTTAAGCATGTATTGCACACATTTTCTGCTACAGAAGATGAAGCACACACCACTTCGTCCCGCGACTGCTTAGTGTATGGAGATGCTCACGGCCCGTCTACTTCCCATGAGACCGCTAATGAAGCCCATGGAGCCACTGTTGTCGTCAAGCAAGGCAAGTTCTCGCAAACCTGCTCTGCAAGTTATGAAGGCGAACCTGATCTATTGCAACATAAAGCAGACATTTCGTGTTGCTCTACTGTGTTAAGGGGGGACTCAGGTCTTGACTATTTTACTGTCATTTTTATTTTAATTTAATAATAATGATAATATTTAATAATAATAATAATGTTTAAATCATCGCATGTATAATTTGTGCAAAGAGCCTTTTATTAATCTGTACTACTTTCAGAGAAAATCACAACTTGGTAATCATGTCTGCCCTACTGTTTTACAATACCATATCCAATGATATAGTAAAAAGTAAGCCTACATATTCTACAAATATAGAATGTAAAAAAAAAAAAAACAATGTTAACTTATTCATAAAAAGTTGTAAAAAGGGTTTTCTGTTTTCACATAAATCCTAAATATGAAACACACTTGGCGGTAAAATTTTTTGTCAGTTTAGATTTCTCCAGAAAACACGGTTTACAGGTCATGATGGCAAAAAGAAACACAAAAACAAGGCAGATTTAACTACTTAGTTTGGTCAGAGCACAGGCTAAGTGGTTTGGGGAAGCCACCTATCTCCTTGCAAATCTAGGATTATTGACAAAATGGCACGTACCATTTAATCCCGTCAAGATTCGTTATAAACAGTAGGTCATTGTACTTTTTTATCACAGTGAAAGCCACTGTCCTCGCAGGTGTTACATTAGGTGTTATTTTATGACTTGTCTCCAACAGAGCCAGTTGAGGCAGAGGAGAACTGGCACGAAGAAGACACCAGCCCATCATTTTCCCAAGAACAATTTGGCGAGAGACAAGAGGGTGAACAAGAGAAGCCCAGTCACAGCTGCTCCTTCAGTCCTTTCTCCAGTGTCCCCAGAAGTTCCACCATCAGGCAGGGAAGGACCCATACCAGAGAACAGCCCTTCGGGGCTTTTAAATGCGCCACATGCTCAAAAGTACTTACATCAAAGTGGCACTTGATTCGACACGAAAAAACCCACAGTCACAGACCCACGCTTAAATGCTCCAGCTGCCCCGAGATGTTTCGATGGAAAAGTGAAAGGTCCCTTCATGAAGCGATTCACATAGGTGAAACGCCCTTTAAGTTCCCTGCCCCGTCTAGATCGTTTGAAAGGAAGCGGAGCTCGAATATGAAAGGTCAGCCTAATGCCCCGCTTCAACAGGGTTCTTCTAATTAAAATGAGACGACCCCAATATCAAAGGCCCTCTAAATGACCCACTTGAACCACTCTTTCGATGAAAGTGTACCTGGTTTGAATGCTGATGCAACCACTGACGGAGTCGAGGCTCCTGTCCCGGATCGTTTTGTATCAAGGCTTGCTTAACTTCTTGCAAAAGCACTGACGTGGAAAAATGGCCATTCTTACCAGAGTGAATTTTGAAGCAGGGCTTTTCTTACTCAGCATGAAAGAACCCACATTGAGGAAGGGGATTTTAAATTTACCACCTGCTCTAGAGAATTTATTCAAACGTCTTGTAAACCCTGAGATGGGGAACGATAAAAAAACGTCCGTTTTTTTATCGTTCCCCATCTCAGGGTTTACAAGATGACGATTGATTACCAGCTCGCCTGCACTCTCTCACTGCTTTATTCGAAGTAGCTTTTGAAGGAACACGAAATAACCTGCAGTTGCAAACCTCTCTTTAAATTCTCTGCCTGCCCAATGGTGCTTTGATAGAAGGTTCAACAGTTCAAACATTTGAAAGGAAGTGAAGCCCAAGAGTGAAAGGTCCTAAATGCACCATTTACCCTAAACTTTTTCTATAAAAGTGTCTCCTGGGTGCTCATGCAAGCAATCAAAATAATGACGGCTGCTTTAGATGCAACACATTCTCTCAAGTGCTTCCAAGTTTCGACCGACTGCTCATAAGATCGCACAGATGAATCTCCCTTTAAATGCCCGACTTACCCTAATATCTTGCTTAAAGAAAATTATATTTTACTCCTCTTTAAAGTCAAAGGGATTAGAGACTAGAACTCATTGATCGCCCACATGCCCTAAAAAATTTTCAATGGAAGTTTTGCATGAATGACCATGAAACATTTCACAAAAGGTGAAATTCCCTGCACATGTGAAATCTGTCATTCACTGAAATGAAGGCTACTAAACTGTGTCAAGACAAAACCCCACATGGTCTGGAGTGCACCAGGCATTTCGGACAACCAGAGCCTGTCTAATCTCGTCTGTGGCCGAAGTGTTTACTTGGGAGTCTGTCTAATGAATGTGACTCTTGGAACAAGGAGTGAACACAGGAGTGTTTGTTGGTTCAGCAGACGAGTCGCACGACTCGGGCCTACTAGCAAGCAGATATATTCCTATGGCCTTGGATGGCCATTAATGGAAGAAAGGACATTGTAAAGGCTGCCTCAAAAGGTCCTTTGTAATGTACATGCGAAATTCTAGGGAGCTGGATATGGATACAGTAAATTTTTTGATGCTGTGATTTGGTAGGGATCAAGTTACACTTCTTTCTGTATTGTATCCAAGTAAAAAAAAAACTGAATTGGCACTATTATTTTAAGAATTTAGTTTTACAATTACTGGCATATTAGTTTAAGTTTGTTTATGAAATATGTTCCTCATTTTGTTCCTTTTCTGTAAACACACCTGTAAAGAATGGGTATTTTGTTACAACTTATTTCATGTAGACGAGTTAGTTACCTTTTTGCCTGCTTTCGCTATTCTGTCCTTCGGCTATCTGTTTTGTTTCGGGTATTCAAAACGAGCAACACTGTTTACATGGAAAAATGGCCATCCTTACCAAGAGTCACGAGGACCGGAATTTTTTGTTTTCGGATATTGGTTCGACGTCGATAAGTGTACAATTGAAGATTGATGCCAGAGCAGGTGCTGCCTTGACAATAAGAAACTGTTAACGAAAATTTTCGAGAAATACCCATGTTTCCACTCCTTTCATAAATACCCATGTTTCCACTCCCTTCTGAAGATTGGGGCCCCTTAGGTATCCGCATTACAGATTAGGCTGTAAGTGATTTTATACAACTTTTTTATAGACTTGTATTACAGTCGACTCTGATAAATTCCAACTCTCTTAATTCAAACTTGCAGACAATTCAAACTAACACAAAGGTCCCGTCCTATGTGTGTCTGTGTGTGAAGTTTGAATTACCGGGAGGGAACTCCCGGTAATTCAAACTTCGCTGTATTCAAACAAATTTTCGGCCCCCTCGAGTTTGAATTAATGAGATTCGACTGTAGTAGTCATATGTGTCAGGAAAAATGTAAAAAGTAGTCATGTGTGTCAGGGTTACCCTTGTTTTCTTTGTAATCTTTAAAAAATCCAGGATGTACAAGAGACAATGGTTTTACTTATGTGGATAAAGTGTGTATGTGTCATGATTCTGTGAATAAATTAGCACACTTTTTTGCAACCGTTCGCAGATTTTTACCACTACTAAAGCTTGTACCTATCTGCTGCAAAGATTAGACATCTGCAATCGGCAAAAAGTGTTCAGTATTGATCCGTATTTGTACAGCCCTGAGCTTGGAGCACAGCTAAGCTGGCTAAATGCCATCCAGCCCTCTATAGTAGAGATATGTGTGTCCAAGAGGTGCAAAGTGCAGGCACACGCACACACAAATGAATAACCTTATTGGTTGAAATAAGCACTGACAAAAAGCGATTTAAAAAAAAAAGGTAGTGTTAGTGATAGTTGAACGCCTCTAGTCGGTGTCAACGAAGGTTCCCAGCTATTCGTTGTCGCTTGCAGCAAGCATACATTGTGTTTGATGAAGTCAGCATTCCCATTCCTCATGTAACCATTTCTTTTTTGAGTGTTCTCCGCCTGAGTTACAAATACTGTCCATCTAGCGAGATGCTGTCGGGGGCAATCACAGCAATTCCGGCATACACTCTTTCTGGATATAGGTTTGTTACTGGTGTCTGGAGACGGATGATTAGTGTCTGATGGCACGTGGAAGACGTAGAATAGGCGTGTGTGCCATGTTGTCTCAATCAGCTGAAAAGCCATGGTGTTTGCTAGAACTTGCCAAGGGGCTTGCCAGTTACTCATTGACCGGCATGTTGTTTATGGAGTAGTCACTTTTGACTACCAGATGATTAACTACGAGTGGGGTTGTCAAAAAAAAAATTGTGTGTGTATGTTCATACTGCCTGAACTCAGTGTGCCTCAACGGGCGGCTTGTCTCTCAGCTGTAGATGAGCAATTTAGTAAGTGCAGTACAACCGCTAGCCTGGGTTTTTAGCATGCATCACGCAGCAGTTATACACGACCGCATGCGGGTACAATGTTCATCCAGATTGAAACGGGCAGGGGTGGGGATTAAAACCAGGATTAAAGTTGTCATCTTCACCCCAGGGGTGAAAAAGACGACTCCAATCCACAATTGACCACCTCAAGGGTAGTCACCTATGACTATCTTTTTTTTAGTAATAGCATTTAAAATGTATGTATCATCGATCATGAAACTATGCGAGTTTTAAAGCAAGATGAAAAGTCTGCAGATTCGCCTCCAAACGTTAACCTCATGAAGAAGCTGGCGGCATTGTTTCCGGCCTTAGTCACTGACATACACTTGTGCCATCTTCTTCAGCAAAGCCGGAGGAGGTTCCAGCGGATGAAAGCATGATTCTGATGACTGCGACAAAGTGTCCCATCCGTCGATGCAACTTTTTTACCGACATACTGTACATCGGTATAACGGCCAAGGGTGCTACCTCAGCTCGGAGCAACACCGCAGCGGCACCAGTAGTCAGCATTTGCTGTGACTTCCGTGACAAGACCTTCAAGATGCAGGGGTGATATTGGCATTGAATGTCTGCACATTCTCTACAGATGGTGCAAATATGCAAAACATATGTGAGCATATATTTCAAGTACCTAAATAAATGACCATTCGTTATAATGTGCAAATGAATCTCACAAAAACAAATATCATAACATTCTCGAAATAATGTAATTAGTAGAGGGTTTCCACACAACTGGTTTATCCAGTAAAAATTTGTACTGTTCACACATTACATTCCAAATTCACACTTTTTTCACACATTACATCCCAAATTCACATAGGCTCTTGTATTTCAAAAAAGTGATCAAAGTTTCTCTATTGCTAACATTGAATTGTGCAGTCATGAAAGACATTCCATGCAATGAGTACAAAATCCCATAAGCTATTACTTGCACTTAAAATTGTGATTTAGGTTATATTGAACATAGTAGTGCACTGCTCTATGCGCTTGCAAATGCTGTTTTAGTTCATGCTGTACAGAAAATGGCTAAAGGGTCAATATTTTATAAATCCGTTGTGCATGTATTTTCAGTGAGCTTATGCGAGCCAAACAGTCAGTTTCTTTTTTTTTTTTAAATCCCATTGGCCCTTTTGTGTTTTGACGATCTTTTTCACCACCTTTTTGTTGCAGTGACATTTGAACACATTGTGCTGCTATGTACACTCCGAAACACTGTTAACACAAACATGACATTGCCACTTTGTGGCTTTTTGCTCACAAGAGTATTAACCACTCAAGTTAGTTCCCCAAATGAGAAGTTTCTGCCCTGCAGGTAGATTTTATGGCAGCTGTTTAATTCTAAGAAAAACGAAACAGGAAAAATCTGTGATCCCTTGTTTGTGCTAACAGTGTTGCACTATGTACATGCACTAGGCCGATTCTGATGGGCCAGAGTTCATCTCCAATCCACTATTTTAGAAATAACTGGTGCTACCTGGCAGAAAATCGGGTTCGAAGATTCTGAAGATGAAACAACGTGCGGATTAGGAAGGAGAGTGAAGAGGCGTATTAGAATGAACTTGGGGGAAGAAAGATAAGCCACAATATGAACAAAGGAGACGGGAGAGCCCAATCTAGGTCACTACAGCTCAATCGAGCCAGCAGTATCTTGCTTCCTTGGTCGAGGGAGTACCAGCGGTCACTTGAGCACATGTTCTCATATTTTCATGCCAAAGCCTCCTAAACGGGCAATTTTTTAAAATGGCCCAATATTGGAAATTTGTAACATTCTCCCAACAAAGGCACATTGCAGTGATGCAGCAAGATGGCCTGTATGCATCTTGACAAGACATTATATATGTTGCAAAGACGTCTACAGACTGTCAACATAGTGCATGTGAACATATTATTTGTTTTTGATGCTTGGATTTTTGGGGGATTTGGTACAGGCTCTGCTGGTCAAGTTTGCTGCACTTTCATCCAAGCAATTGAGTCTGCATGATAATATCTATGACATAAAAGCACCTGTAACATGTCTTTTTAAAACACTTTAATAGTACAGATGTTATCTTAATTGCTGTTTGTGAGTATTTTGATGTACATACCCAGGACAATTAGTTTGTGTAATACCTTCATCATGTCCTAGTTGCACAGAAGATTTCAAGTGTGAACACGCTGTTGATTTTGTCCATGTAGGTACCTAGGCAATGTAAACAATTACATTCGTGTTTATGTAGTGTTTCTCATACATTGTTTGTCTTGGTTCTGTATACTGCTTTGTGCAGTTTAGTCACACTGACAGTGCAGTCGACTTTTGACAATTCAGAGTTGACAGTTGAAATGCTTCAAATTAAGAACTTAATTCAAAAGAAAAGAAAACTCGAGCCGTGGGTGTTTTTTTATGGAGTATTGACTTCTTTTTAAATATTGTGATTGTACTACACAAGTACATTTTAAGCAGTATTTATGCGAAGGGTCATCTGAAATGAATACATTATGGATTGTCTTTCAGGCAATATTTCCCTCTTGAATAATTAAATGCATTTGTGTTTCCAATTCGAGGCTTTGAGCTCCTTTCCTTTAATGGCATTGTCCAGCTCTAGTTTTCTTCGGCTGCTCTTTTTGCACCTCACTTTTTTTAATTGTTGCATGTAATATTACCCTTCTTGCGCAAGTAATACTGCGAAGTGTTAGCATATTGCCTCTTGTAAAATATTTTATTACCCCTGTTTTATGGCACTCCTGTGCCTCATTCTGGATTCCATGCTTCACCTTGGAAGTCTATTTTAAAGTAATAATGGCTTAATATTTTGGTGACTGTCATGTAGAAGGATGTGCCACTTTATTCTACTTTAAATAATTCTTGTGCTGCCAAAGAACGAACTGACAATGCAGATTTTCTGAGTAATGCATAAAAAAGTAGTGTGCTCAATGATATACAGTAAAACCTCGTTATAACAAAATGGGATATAACTAACTAATGGATATAACAAAGCAATCATAATTCCCCTTGCTTGCTAATAGTGGGAAGAAATGGACATTGGCTATAACAAACTAATGGTTATAACGAAATAATTACGACCGCTCCTTCAACTTTGTTATAACGAGGTTTTACTGTAACTTGATTTTTTTTTAATGCTCCTAGAGCCAAAAGTGCAGTGTCACTGCCTTGACTAGAATAAAATCACGATTGCAGGAATGAGAGACCGTTCAGAGCTATGATCACATGCCCAGAGCCTTTTCACTGCTAGTATGGTACCTTAACTAAAGCAGAGTATCATGTATGCCCATTTTGTGAACACACATGGTTGAGGCTTTCATAGCTTCCCAGCTCCGATTCAAACCTAAAGCTCTCATATCTAATGGAATGCAAACTATGCTTTTTCTTGCAGTGAAAGGTTTCTTTGAATAATTTCTTATACTAATGTTCGGGCAGCACAAAGGGCAAAAAATGTGACCGGTTGGTTCCTTTATTGCAGTTTCTCCTGTCCTCAAACATTCTTTCTGTATTTCGAATTCTGTCATCCAATATGCTCAAGTTCATGTAAATTGCGTAACCTCCACATCTGCCAGACATTGCTAGGCAAATGCTGGCCACTTACTAATTTGTGTCTCATTTGGAAAAAGTTATTGATTTGGACTATGTCTCTCCTTCAGAACTGGGCGACCATCGAGCCTCCGATGACGAGGGCAGAAGCTTCGACTGCGAGGAGATCAGCAACAGGCAGTTGCAGGAAGGCAGCAAGACGCAGTGCCGCTTCTGCTCCTACACCCGCATCAGGACAAGCGACGTGACAAAACACGAGAGAACGCACACGGGCGAGAAACCTTTTGTGTGTGGCATCTGCCAGCAGACGTTTGCCCAGATGTCCAACCTGTCTACCCATCAGAGGGTGCACACGGGCAAGAGGCCGTTTCAGTGCCTGACCTGCCAGAAAGCGTTTTCACTCAAGGACAAACTGAGGGACCCCGAAAGGATTCACAGGGGTGAAAAGCCTTACGAGTGCAGCACATGTGTGAAGCGTCTCAATGACAAAGGCAACCTGAGGACTCAGCTGTTACCACACACGGGGGAGAGGCCGTTCATGTGTGATGCGTGTGGAGAGACGTTTACGCGAAAAGGCTATTTAAAGGCCCACCAGAAGAGGAGACACATGGGGGAGAGGGTTGCCAGCACGACGAATGCGGTGGACATCGCAACTCCGTCGGATCTGGGCAAGTGAAAAGAACCACTGGGATGGTGTTTTGGGTTGGCTTTTTTTTCCATATACAATGAAACCTTGTTGATATGGTGTTCAGAATGACCGCTAAAAAACGGGACAGTTGCCCCTGTTTAAAGCTAGAAAGTACAGGAAGAGCCCAGCTAAATAAGTTTGATCCTGGGTGTGCCGAAGGTGGAAGTTTGCCGTAAGAGGTGTGCAATGGCCAATCTTGTCGAAAAGAAGCCTCTGGGAGGTTAAGACTAAAGGCTCTGTTATACTCCGACGTAACGCGTGCGCGCGTGCGAGCGCGTCACAGCGACGTCACGTCAGCGAAAACCCGACGCTCTATTGGGCAGGAGATCGAACTATAGGGGGCGCTCTGACCCGTTTGTTTTCCCCACGCTCGGTGTTTACTCAACACAAGGCCTGTGCACATGCCGACAGGCCCTATGGGCATAGCCATGTCATCTTCTACAATAGAGCGCGGGGCACAGTTTAATGTAAAAAATACTAACAATCGACGGAGCGACGTTAAGTGCCGGATCTATCCTCAGAGAATGCGAGCTTGACCCACTTCGGCTTTTGTGCTGAACTGGGATCGTGCATGCTGCATTGTTCATGCAGCCCGTAGTGGGGAAAAAAAAAAACCCTCCTCCCCCTCGCCGGAGAGCACGAACTCTAGACGAACGCTGACGGCGCGTTCGGTTATGTCGGCCGAGCGCTGCGTCATTGTATTTGTTGTCCCCATCCGTGTAGTTGTTAAGTTAACCGCTTGGGGCGTCACGGTCTGTCCTCCTCCCCAATACTCCGGCGTCGTGTCGAACGCGACAGGCGGCGTTCGACGCAGCCTGACCGCCTCGACGCCAAAATGGAGCATGCCGTATTCCGCGCCGGCCGCGCCAGCGACGCCGGACCAGGATGCATCACGCGCTGGCTCCCGGCAACCCTCACGCGGGAAGCGCGGCGAATACGAGCAAAGCAGACGACAGGAGCACCACTCCGTACGGCGTCATGTTTGAAGAATTGGACTCTGTCGTCGAGAAGCTGATCGAGGGAATTCGTCCTCACCCGTGTGTCTACGACAGAGGAAGCTTGAGTACCGTAGACCGTGCGCTTGTCAAAGATGTACCGTATGCACATTGACCGCATACGCTTGCGGCGCAGGCGGGGCACCAACAATGCAAGTGCGAGTTTTTGTCGGGCAAGGTACGTCCACGCCATCGCTCGAACTTGGCTGACTTGGCGCTCAAGAGGCGTCGTCTGCCTCGTCTGCTATTCGAAACGAAAAGGAACCGGAAATGGCGCACTCTCGCGGGAAGCGCGCCCTCGTAGCCAGATTCTGCGCATGCGCTGCGCTGGCGACCCACCGACGCGCGCCGCGGGAGTCGCCAGGGCCGCCGGAGTATAGAGAGGTCGAAGTTTTGACGCGCGCGGCGTGACTGACGTGACGTAGCCGACTTCGGCCAGCGTTCGCTTGCGCGCGCGTTACGTCGGAGTATAACAGAGCCTTAAGCGTGTTTTCAACTTGAGAACAATAGCAAAAAATGTTTTCTTGTGGAGCTTGACTAATTTCCCTCTCTATATGTAGTGAAGTCAGAGGTGTGTAAACTTAAGATCAGGGTTTTGTTGTTTTAGTCAAAGCATACACGATCAAAATGCCAAAGCATTGTTTTTTCTCATAAAAGTTTGGGAAAAACTTTGCCCACTGTATGAGGTAGTATGCTACTTTGTATGCAGTACTAATATTCTGTTACAGTGTACTGGTAAAGTGGTCCCAAAAGAACCCGACATCCATTGCAAAGAGCAGATTTCTAAAACTCTTGCGAAGTTTTCTTTATTTTACTAGGGCAGACTCGCTGCAGGTTGCCTTTTTTTCTGCAGCTAACACATAGCGGCAACGTGCGGGCATGAGTTGGCGAAATACTTCGGCAAACCGCAACGATAACATTCGGCTGTAGATTGCACTTGTGGTGAGGCGTCTGCTCACACTTCGTGAATGTCACTGCTCCAACGGCTGCTCACTTGATTCGCATCCGGCGCATGCACATTTTCTGTGTTCCGAGTAGCCACTTCGAGGGCAAGCACTCGCTAGACCGCTTTTTGAAAAGTATGAGTCTTGTCTTCTGTGAACAAGTAACATTGAATGTTGATGCGGGACAGACCACATACAAAACGGTCACGTGGGGACTCGTCCAGGAAATTGCCGAACTCGCATCACTGTGATATTCTTCGAAGCTCCGCCACAAACTTCGAAATGGACTCATTTTCGTGCTGCGAACGGCAATGAAATTTGGCTTGTTCCCCGATGATTGACACGCAAGCGGTGGGATGCTCCCTCAAAGGAGCTGTTAGTTCCTCAAAAGTCTTTGTTGGTAGAACTTGCGGGGCCGTTAGTGCCTTTAGCAATCCATATGTTTCCGGTCCAATGACACTAAGAAACGCTTGCACTCTGTCGGCTTCTGCTCTCTTGTTCACGCCAAAATGTGACAAAAGACGTTCCTTGTATGATGGCCAATCACTTAAAGATTCATCAAAAGCTTCCGCTTGCCCGATATGAGCCATGGTGATTCCGTCGGTGAGACTTTCTTGCAGTGGCAGAAGAAAAGTACCCAGTCACTTGTCGCCAGTTGTTGTGTGCATGCGGGTGTCCAGAAGAAGGCGAGTTTGCACCCTTCTAGACTGATCTTTATTATGCGACTGACGAACAACTTCCTCGCGGCGCGGCAGCTCGCTGCGCCTCTTCTCAGGGGCGCTGATAGTAGAAACCGGAAATGGAAACACGACACAAATCTTACAAGATTACTAAGTTGCATAAGTATGCAGTTCTTTGTATCTCAGTACTTTATGGAGAATCTCAATTTTGTTAATGGACAACACTGGAAAGACGTTGACAGACGGTCGTTTGGGGGGTGATCCAAGAAGCAGACGAGCTACTAGAAAGGCATTCCGCAACAGTAAAAAGCCTGAACCACGTGTAAGCAATTTGGCGAGTGACAGAACAAGCAACGGCAACAAAATTTGCCATTGTCCCTTGCTGTCACCTGTCGCCTCTCTTGTTTCTAGGTTTCCCTCTCTTGTTTCTAGGTTTCCAGAAAACATTGCTTTGTTTTCACGTGTTGTGCGGAGGTGGGTCGGGTTGAGAGCAGGGTGTGAGCGAGCGCCAATGGAACAAAACGTTTTGTGATGGCGCTCCCGCTGCACGCACGTGCGTGTGATGATTGTCGCTGTTTTTTTATTGTGACGTGCATCACTTGCATGGGGTTTTGACAGACTGAGCGACAGTAGGCCCTGTCACGTCACTTGTAAGTATCACTCGCATGTAGTTCATACTTAACTGTGGACCAAGTAAGACATCCCCTGACAAACCACGCATTAAACCGAGAAGTACGGGATGAAATTTATGAATCCTTACAGTTTTTTTGGACACACATAAACTGAAAGGAAGTCAGTGGAGTTTTGGGGCGTGTGTCCCAAAACTCTCAACTTCCTCTCGGTTGCACCACCTCTCCCCGCCTTCCTGTCTATTCCCCAGCCACATAAGCTGAATTCTCACGTGCAGGAGAGAAGGGAAATCAGACTCGACCAAGTTCAACAGGCAAAGCTCGCGGATTTAACTTGGTGCCATACTTCCCTGTGGTGGCACTGCTTTAATGGGACAATTGACGTAACGGAATTCTAAGAAGCTTTGGGAACACCCACCAGGTGGAATCTGGTAATCGTTTGATTTTATCAAATGAACGTTTCGTATGTCTGAAAAAAAAAAAAAAAAAAAAAGTTGGTGTCGCCGCGGTGCTTCAACATTGAACGGTAAAATAGGTTCTAAAGTTTTGTTTCCCTACCCCTTTAATATGCACACGTGTGCATGAGGTTTTGCATAAACATTAATGTGGCTTTATTGCGGCCACTTCGCACAACATACAAAAGACGGGAGAGTGTATGCAAGCTTTTTTTATATGTGCTGCATGACTGACATGCCATGTGCGTAAAAGTCAGTGCTTTGTGAAGTCCAGATGTATGGATAGACAAACATATTTCTTGAATTCATCATAGCCAGGGTTCGGCTTTATACTTTGTTTCTGCTCGCTGTCTATAGTTGGTTACAAGTCCAGAAGGTAGGAAAAGCTCCACCCACCAGCGTGATGCGCCCGTTTCAAATCTCTCCGCAGTCGAAAGAAAAGTTCACTGGAAACGCTCCTTGTTCCGTTTCAATGGATTACAACTTGTCTCCGATCCCACTTTCTAAAAAAGCGACCTTTGTATTCATTGGAGGGGGAACCGAGCCCCTGAAAGCAGCCTTTGTATCCATCGGAGGTGGAAGCTAATCCCCGAAAGGCTTATTTGTTTCCATTGGAGGGGGAAAACTCTGATCTCCCTCTTGTGGCTTCCACAATGCTAAGTCAAAGTCGAAAGATAAAGCAAATATGTACAAAAGGCAAGACCCTCCTCGCGCTTTGGCCACGACATCACGGAAACGATGGGACGCTATTGGATACGGAGGTGGCGGAGGGATATATGATTCCTTTTGAGGGGCATTTGCCGCTACCTTCTTAACCTGTAACCGACTATAGTCGTGTACAGTGCAGTCACACATCACTCTTTATCCCGGGATATTGACATTCATGTGCCCTTCTCTCCAACAGAGCCGAACGACGTACTGCTCACTTCGATAGGCGGAAGCTTCTACTCCGAGGGCCGCGACAGAGCATGTCTACATCGGCCTGACCCAGAGGGACACTGGAACACCATTGGTATCGTGAAGGAAGGCAAGCTCAAATGCGACCGCTGCTCCTACCTCTCCGACATACTCTGAAGTTGTACTCGTACCAGCCGCAAGGCTCACGTCACCTCGAGCGATCGCGAGTAATTGTTACTATGTTTCTGTACTTCGAGGGAAGGCACCTAGATAACAAACATTCAGGGTTCATGACGCACCGTCTCTGAAAAATATAGCCCACCCTAGATATCTGCACAATTTAAGTTTCTGCCGAAACACCGAAGTATGTTGCAGTCATTTTTGGTTTGGTTGTCCTTAGCTGCAATGAACACCTCTGAAAGCTTGCAAGATCTGTAAGAAGTATTCAATTTTTTTGTCATAGTAATAGGCAAGGCTGTGGCAAAGTGCATTCGAGAGGAAACAGGATGTTGTTGAACAGTTCATGTGTTCGTTACTGCACTTTAAGATTTGATCTCGACCAAAAACATGTAAAGCTCCGTGAAAGTTTACCAGCTCGCCTGTATCTTTTAACATGAAACATTCTTTGTAGAGCTTGCAAATATCTGTCAAACCGGGTATCTAGTTAAATCGGAAGAAAGCAAATAAGGTTTTTAAAGACGATTATCCAGTTTTTTGGATTTTCAGATACGAATAACTGGTTTTGCAAACCGGTTATCCAGATTATTTGGTTTTATCTAATGTACATTAATTATAAGGCTTTTATTCCATTTGGATTTTAATCCTATAATCACAATGAATGCATCATGTTCATCCGATAATTAGACAGTAATATATTTTTAGTTTTTGTGCGTATGGCGGTGAGAAAGAAACTATACAGAGGGCTCAGCAGGAGACAAACTTTAGCCTAGATAAACGTAAATGATCAAATGTTGATCAGGAATAAATCTGTACAGTAAACATTCGTTAATTCGACCTCGACGGGATTTTGACATTTGGTTGAATTATCCGAATGATCGAATTAAAAAAAAGGACAGAAAAACGGCTAAAATTAAACTTTCTTTTATTGTCTAAAGTACTCACGGATGGTCTGCTGCCGTCTGCACTTAAAACAAGTGTCCAAAAGCATGCTCCAGAGAGCAAAGTAACTAAATGTCACGTCCCCCAAAATTCGCGCACAAAAAGAAAATAAAAAAAAATAGACAAATAAAGAAAGTTTTTTTTTACCCGACTTTGGCCCCGGGCAGCCAGATCGTCAGCGACAGAGAAAAATAACGAGAAAAAAGGAAGAAGAACCCGCGCTTTCGGGCGCGCAAGATGGACTGCAGACGATGCTACAGAAAAGCGCTGTGAGAGCGTGCGCTGTGAAAGCTTTACGAGCAGACTTTGGCACCGGGCAGCCAGACTGTCGGCGAAAGAGAAAAATAACAAACGAAAAAAGAGAAAAAAGAACCCGTGCTTTTTGGCGCGCAAGATGGACCGCACACGATGCTACAAAAAGTGCTTCGAGAGCGTGCGCGCGTACCGCGCTGTCTCCGTGCCCGACCACGTGCTATCTTCTCCGCGCTACTCCATGCCAGATTGGTTGCGCTGGCCCGTATCATTCACGACGGTCCATCGCAACGGTGTAGAGGAGCAGGTGCATATTTGCGCACATTCCGCTTTGCAGCAAAGGGCCCGTGTTTTGCCACGCTGCAGAACCTTCGATCTCCACCCGTACCTGTTTCAATCTGGATGAATACAGTATTGTACCGGCGAGTAGTTGCGTATCGCAACAGCGTGAAGCACGTTAAAGACCCCAGGCTAGCAGTGGTAATTTACTGGCTACATTTCTCAAACCAGTGTTGCCATACCTCAAAGGCAGGCCGGCGTCAGATTGTCTAAGTGTGAATGTCAATTGCTTTTCTTTGACAGTTTGTGTTGACACGAGGTACAAGGGACTTTCATTTGTGTTGTCACGACAGAAAAGGAGGGAGGGTGTATATCCTCATATGAGACGCAACAGAACTTAAGGCAAGAAATCGGAAGCAAAGAGGCTAGGGGTTGTGTTGGCTAGGCTTCCATAATTCATACCTAGCATGTCTTAATGGGCAACTCCGGTAGATATTTTTTAATTTGGGATTACGACTGTTTTTAGCTAAGCCAGTGTCCCTGAATTACAAGGTATAATTTTTTCTTCGATATTATGTGTAGTTTTATAATCATCACAACTCATTTTGGTTTCGACCGTCTGCGGCAAAACCAAAACTATCGACTAGGGGATGGCAAGACTGATCATCAGCCGTACTACTGCGACGTGGCATCATAAGGGTGCTTTAGGCTTCAGACTTCGGAGTGGGTGCTGCGGTACGTGGTACAACCAATCAGCCACAGCTCCACCGCAACGTGATGTCATAGGGCTGCTGCACCAGTGTTCCTTATGTAAAAGCTAACAACCTTGCCACCCGCTAAAGAGCAGCTGCTCGCATACTTAAAATTGGTTTTTGGTGGAGTATGCGGCTTCACTTTGACGTAATATTTCGGCTGTGATCATATTTCGTGTCACTAAAGCGATACCCGTCATTTATTATGGTTTCGTTATTGACCAGAGTTTCCCTTTAAGCATGTCTTGCATATAATTTCTCCTACAGAAGATGAAGCGCAGACCACTTCGTCCCGGGACGGCCAAGAGTATGGAGATGCTCACGGCCCGTCCACTTTCCATGAGACCGCTAATGAAGCCCATGGAGCCACTGTTGTCGTCAAGCAAGGCAAGTTCTCGCAGATCTGCTCTGCAAGTTATGAAGGCGACCCTGATCTATTGCAATGTAAAGCAGAAGTTTCACATTGCTACTACGTTAAAGGGGCCCTGCAATCATATTTAAGCGTCTACCTTTTTTGCGGTTTTACGTAAACGGCACCTAGTTTCCCTGATCCTAGAGGAGCGAAGTAAAGCTGATGGATTTCGCCTTCAGTTCCATTGGCTGGCGCGCGTCGACGGGGCTCCCATTGGCCGCTGCGCTTGTCAGTTTCCACGACCGCTCACCCCATGGCGCTGTGTGTCCATCAGCGCGCCGTTAACGCGGAGCGTCCAAGGTCAGCGTGCCCAGGGGAGCATACGTGCTGACCGGCAACGAAAAGTACGCAGCAGACGAGAAAGGGAGCGGACGAGCGGCTTCATGCTTTCGCATTCACAACTCATAAGAAGTGCTTAGGTGTACCTCGTGCTTTTTTTGTTTGTACTACTTTCAGAGAAAATCACAACTTGGAAATCGTTTCTGCCCTACCGTTTTACAATACCATATTCAATGCTATAGTAAAAAGTATGCTACATATTCTACAAATAAAGAGTGCAAAAAAACATGATCAGAATTTTATTGTATTCATAAAAAGGTTATAACTGGGGTTCTGCGTTTTTGCATAAATCCTAAATAATCTGAAGCACACTCGGCGGTTAATTTCTGTCACTACAGATCTATCCAGAAAAGACCGTTTGAGGTCACAATGGCAAAAAGAAACAAAAAGGCATTATTTATCTAATTAGTTTGGTCAGAGCACAGGCTCAGTAGTTTTGTGACGCCACCCCAGTTTCCTTGTAAATTTAGGATTGTCAAAAGAGCACCTACCGCTTATCCCGCCAAGATTTGTTTTAAATAGGGTTCCGTGTTTTCGGATAAATCCTAAAGCTTCGAAAAACACCCGCTGGTAAAATTTTGGTCATTTCAGATTTATCCCCCCCCCCCCCCCCCCCCCCAAAGAAAAAAAATTAAATAAAGACGGTATTTTACAATTAAGTTTGATCAGCGTGCATGGTCAATGGTCCCGGGAAAATGCCATCACAGTTATTTTTCAAATCTCGGATCATTGACAAAAGACTTTTTACCACTTATCTCGTCAGGGTTCAGGAGGAGATCTGTATTGATTTCCATTTTTATTTCCAGTTTATGTTATACTATATGTGTTTTAAGAGGAAAGAGAGGTTGTGTTTTTGTAACAGTGAAAACTATGGACCATAGTGATTGCATAAAATTGGGAAGAGGGCCAGTTGAAACTTCCCTATTTCATCCTTTACCACTCCACTCCGCGCGGCCACGGGGTGGCATGGAATAGGATGGGATGAATATGTACCTCCCAGCGACTACCTCCAGGAATTTATTTTTAAGGTATTGACGTTTATTGAAGCCACACATGTGTGTAACTTTTATGGTGGGACAAATTAGTATTGCTAATGGCAATGACACTAATGCCAAATCCAGCCGAAGAAATATTAATTGATATAAGCACATTTTATTTTTTCTTTATCTAGCATATGTTTATACCAGGATATTATTTATTTTTCATAGGAAACACTGTGAAATTAAGCTTTAAATTCCGGAGATTTTGGAATCAAACAAAAATAAACTCCTATAAACTCCGAATTTTCGGAAAAAAAATAAACTCCGAAAAACGCTTTCCGAATATGACGAAAAATAAACTCCGAAAAACGCTTTCCGAATATGACGAAAAATAAACTCCGAAAACACGGAATCCTAGCTATAAACAATGGGTCATTGTATTTTTGGGTCACAATAAAAGCCACTGTTCTCTCAGGTGTTAAATTTTTTTTCACCAGCGAGCCTGTGTGTTCAGTTTAATCATTAAAAAATAGTATTAAAATATTTTTTAAGACCAATGTTTTTTTTAACATTGGTGTAACTGATGTTAGTCACTGCTCCCACTTGTCCAGCCTGTACCAATTGATCAGAAGAAATTTGTTTTGGCATGTCTCCAATAGAGCTGGTCGATGCAGAAGAAAGCTGGCACGAAGAAGACACTGACCCATCCTCCTCTCAAGAACAATTGGGCGAGAGGCAAGAGGGTGAACAGAAGTCCAGTTACAGCTGCTCCTTCTGTCCTTTCTCCAGTGCCTTCAGAAATTCCATAGTCAGGCACGAAAGAACGCACATCAGAGAACAGCCCTTCAGCTGCAATGTTTGCCAGATGACATTTGCCACCAGGAGTGCTTTGTATTTACATGCAGTCACTCACAGAGACAAAGTCCTTGTAGGAGATCAGCCCTATAGCTGCAACATCTGCAAGCAAGCATTTAGCTCTAGATCCGGTTTGAATGCCCATGCAATCACTCACAATGTTGAAAGGCCCTTTAAATGCTCAGTTTGTCCTAAAGCATTTGACACCAGGGTTCAGTTAACCTCTCACAAAAACACCCACACAAACAAAAAGCCTTTTACGTGCCCCGTCTGCTCTAAAGCATATCGATTGAGGACTCACTTGACTCAGCATGAAACAACTCACAGTGAGGAGAGGGCTTTTAAGTGCCCCACATGCTCTAAAGCATTTAAATCGAAGTGGTACTTGAGGAATCACGAAAAAACCCACAATCGCAGACCTATGTTTAAATGCTTGAGCTGCCCTAAAGTGTTTCGATGGAAGAGTGAAAGGTCTGTTCATGAAGCGGTTCACATAGGTGAAACGCCCTTTAAGTTCCCTGCCCCGTCTAGATCATTTGAAAGGAAGCAGAGTCCAGAAATGAAAGGTCACCCAAATGCCCCACTTTAACTGAACCCTTTGTGTCCGACTTCAACCACTTTTTGACGAAAGTGTATCTGGTTTGAATGCTGTCGCAGCCATTGACGGGGCCAAAGGGCCCTGTCCTGGAGTGTTTTGTATCAAGGTTGACTTCTCACGAAAGCGCTGACTTAGACAAAAGGCCACACCTGCCAGAGTGCATTTTAAAGCAGGGCTTGTTTTTGCTCGGCATGAAAGAACCCACATTGAAGGAGGGGGTTTCAAATGCATCACCTGGTCTAGAGCAATTCATTCAGTCTCTTTTGAAGGAACACGAAACCCGCAGTGGCAAACGTCTTTCTAAATTCTCTGCCTGCCCAGTGGTGTTCCAATGGAAGGTTCAGCACTCTGTTCACGAAGAGATTCACATCGGTGGAACACCCTTTAAATTCACTGCCTCATCTAAAACACCTGAAAGGCAGCAAAGCCAAAAATTGGAAGGTCCTCTAAATGTACCACCTACCCTAGGGTTTTTCGATAAAAGTGTCCCGTGGCTGCTCATGCAAGCGATCAAAATAATGATGGCTACTTCTGCAACACCTCCTCTCAACTGCTTCAAAGTTTTGATTGACTGGTCATAAAATCACACAAATGAATGTCCTTTTAAATGCCCTGCTTACCCTAATCTTTTTTAATGCAATTGATATTTCACTCCTTTTCAAAGGGATTAGAGATTTAAAACTCATTGAATTGCCCACAGGCCCTAAAAAAATTTTGATGGAAGTTTTGCATGACCATAAAACATTTCACAAAAGGTGAAATGCTGCACATATGAAATCTGTCATTCACAGAAATGAAAGCTACTAAACTGTGTCAAGACAAAATCCCACATTGTCTGGAGTGCACCAGGCACTTCGGACAATCGGAGCCACTAGTCTAATCTTTTTTTGTGGTCGAAGTGTTTACTTGGGAGTCTGTCTAATGAACGTGACTCTTGAAACAAGGAGTGAACAGAGGAGTGCTTGTTGGTTCAGCAGATGAGTTGCACAACTTGGGCCCACTAGCAAGCAGATATATTCCTATGGCCTTGGATGGCCATTAATGGAAGAAAGGACATTGTAAAGGCTGCCTCAAAAGGTCCTTTGTATTGTATATGCAAAATTCAAAGGAGCTGGATATGGATAAAGTTCTTCATGCGGTGATTTTGTAGAGATCAAGTTGCACTTCTTTCTGTATATTATCCAACTAAAAAAACAGTGAATCGGCACTTAAAGCTTAAGAATTTAGTTTTACAATTACTGACACCATACTAGTTACTTGTCTGCAAAATATGGTTTTTGTTTTGTTCTTTTTCTGTAGACACGTACACCCGAGTTACCCTTTCGTATACACCAGAGTTACCCTTTCGCCTGTTATTGCTATTTTGTCCTTTGGAAATCTGTGTAGTTTCGATCATTCAAAACAAGCAACACTGTTTGCATTCTTACATCGAGGTGAGAACTTTCATCTTTGAATGTTAGTTCAACGTCGATAAGTGCGTTACTGTCAAGATGGCACCTGCTCTGGCATCATTCATCGATTGTAAATTGTTAGCGAAACTTTTCGAGAAATACCCATGTTTACAGCTCTTTAATAAATATGGTTTTGAAGATTTGAGCTTCTTAGGTATCCACTTTAGAGGTTAGGCTATGAATGTCTTCATACAACTTTTTATAGACATGTATCAGTAGTCATATGTGTAGTGCTTGCATGTGTCAGGTTACCCTTGTATTCTAGGTAATCTTTAAAAAAAAAAAAATCCAAGATGTACCAGACTGGATACCAATGGTTTTACTTCTGTGAATAAAATGTATATGTGTCGTGATTCACTGAATAAATTAGTCAACTTGTTCTACAGCCTTTTGCAAATTTTTACCACTACTAAAGCTTGTATAGATATCTGCTGCAAAGATTAGGCATCTGCAATCGGCAAAAAGTGTTCAGCATTGATCCCCATTTGTACAAGAATGTATTTATTTATTTAAAAATGCTGCCAGCCGCGAGGCCAAAGCTGGAGGGGGAACCGTAGAGTATTATAGCACACTCAAACACTTATAATCATGCAGACTGGCATAGCATCACATACAAAAAAAAAAATCAGACATATTCACACTACTTACGTTTGTTGGCAGGCACTTCCAGTATTTAACAAAGAAAGTTTTTAAAATAATCGGTGTTAATAAATTGAACACAATTCGTTATAGTCTGGAAGTTTTGTTTTAGCTTTGGGATACACTACCGTAATATCCCGAGTCATCGCCCATCCCCGAGCCATAGCCCACCCCATTTTTTGGGCCAATATCGATTTCCGAAAAAACACCGAGTCATCGCCCACCCCCTCATATACCCCAGCGCGGACTCTGCGATCCGCGAACACTCATCCCACCCGAATGACGCGGCCGCGGACCTTACAGTTCGAGGACGTCCGTGAAAAAGTAAAACAAAGGAGGGAAAGACACTTATTTTTGTTTACCTCCTTGAGCGACCCCAAAGTGGTCGTGTATCCGAAAAGAAAACGATGGAGATAACAAAATAAGAGTTTGTTAATGTAACCGCAAAGTGTTAGGTCAAACTCTGTCTCCGCTGAAGTAAGGTCACCGCGAACCCGCTCCTTCCTCCCTCCCGTCGCGACCGCGGTTGTGCAATATTTTAGGCAAAGCCAACGCGTAAATAAAGCTTTGCTGGAACGCCCTACACAGACGTTTGCAGAGCGTCCCAACCGTGCATTGATAGCCCGCCGTGCACGGACGCACGTATGTACGCACCAAACAAGAAAGTTGCGCAAGAGCTTGCAATTGACAAGGCGCCCGACTTGGCCCAACGCCTAAGTATTTGCCAACGCGACCGCCGGCTTTCCCGCTTTCCCAGCATTGCTCTTGGTCGCTTCTTTGGTCCGCTCGCTCGCTCGTTGCGCCTGGTCGGTTTTTCTATTTTCTTGTAGACTTTTCTTTTTTTACTAACTAGGAGAACCTAGTGGTGACATTCTCTCACGGAACAAACGTTTGCGCTATATGCAGATCGGCGGTGTTTCTAGCGCGTATGCAAGCAACGGACTTCGCTATAGTAAAATATTCTTTCGCGAGCATTTTTTTCTATAAAACAATGAAACTAAATCGAGTTTTGAGTTTGATGTATCTCTTGTGCATCAGCGCTAGATACGCAGAGAAAAATAGGCGGTTTTTTCCGCTTTTTTTCAAGTGTTTGTGCTCACCCACCGAGACATGGCCCACCCCACTTTTTTAATGAATTTCAGGTGGTAGGGGGGTGGGCGATGACTCGGGATATTACGGTACATTGCTAAAACAGCTGAAAAAACGTTGCTGCAATAAAAAAGGTAGAATTAAAGGATAGTTTCAGCTGGAGGATTGCAGGACACAATAAGGTATGAACTCTGGCGAGTTGGTACATACACGAGAATTAGACGTCACTGGGAAATTCTTGAGGCCTTAGAGATAGCAGAATTAGGTGCTGCGTGTCACCAGTCCTTGGATTGCTGTCAAGTGAAGACTTGTGTGCATGCTGAATATAGCTCTTTACTGGCACTTTCTTTTTTTAAGTTACGCGTTTTTTAGGCAGATTCTTTTTTTTTTTTTTTGTTCTCGGCCGCTCAAGCATGCATTGCGCCATTACAATCAATCGAATTTAGTTGTTGAGTAAGCGCTGTCTGCATCTTCCTTCATCCGGCCTCATTCTTTGCACCGTTTTAATTCCCAAACAATAAGGTACCTTTCTAACAGTTGCATCTTTTTCTTAATATGAAGTCAGTATGCCTAGAAAATATTTTTTCATGCTCATTCCTTTTCAGTTGCAATCACTACGTCCAGACAGAGATCGTGCAAGTGTGACTGGCACATGGTTCATCCGTATGGATGCGGTTACAGTCTAGAACACTAGTATGCTGCCTGGAACGCATCTCGGATTGGTGTGCTTACCACGTCCTCGAATTTGGTACCTCGATTTTTACCCGATGTCGTCAAGGAAGTGACTTGCTGTTGCCTGCTCCGACGCCGATGGTGTCACAAGAACGGAGGTGGATGCAGCCAACGCCTGCTCTACAGCGGGTTGCACCGCTGCTTGATACTTCACGAAACCTTCAGCCGCCAGGATCACTAGGAGTTCGGAAGCTACCACTCGTCTAGGCTGTGGCAATACTCTGGTCAAACCTAGAAGTCAGAGTCACTGAGTAGGTCATACTCATACCTGGCTTAAGCTTCGCCTTTAAGAGTGGAACGCAATGGCGTTATTGGGCCCCAAGCGCGTGTGCGTGGTCTAGTCGGTAGCGTTGCGTGTTACGTGACGTCGCATGACCTCAAGTGTGGCATAGTGTCACGTTACGTTGCACGTGACCGAATTGCCATGACCCTATCGATGCACTAAATTTAGCGGAAAAACTTTTCGCTAAATTTGTCGGGAAAACTTTCCACTATATTTGGCGGGAAAATGTTCTGCTAAATTTGGCGGGGAAATTTTCCCGCCAAATCTAGTGGGTCTAGGTCACGACATCACAGCCACGTGTGACGTTGCACGTTTCCGCGTGCATGGCGATATCGGAATACTTGGTCCCGTTGACGCCAGGTTTTCTGGGGCACGACCTCCTAAACGCTATAGAGTTAAAATCGTCCAACATTGAACATTTTGGGGTTATTAAATCTCGTATCAGAATGGCACATACCATCATACCATCATTTATCCAGATTGCATGAACCAAGATGGCATGTATGTAATTTGCAGTCTATCATATTGCATGGGTCTCGTCAGTTATACAAATAATTAGAAAGAAGTTATTTTTTCACAGGATGTGTATGATAGTATGATATGACCTTCCGGAATCTGGCAAACGTTGGATTGTTGCTGACTAATACTTCTTGTCTTTGACAACAGTTTGTCGTACGCGCATCTACAGCCCAGCAGAAGGCACTCGGCATGTGGTAAACGGAGACTGCACGGCAAAAGCGCCGAAAGTGCATGCCGCTGCCGAACCTGTTGAGCGATGACAAAAGTGGAACTGGCCAAACCAATGAGCTCATTGGCCGAACCCCGAGAAATGTGTTTCTGTCGGTAGCTAGCAAATTATGTTAACGTTTTCTGTTGAATGTACCTTTTTTTTTAGTAAAACTTTTATACAGCATGTAAACTAACGCTTCTAAGACACTTTAGACAGCCTGCAAAAATCTGCTTCTGAACATATTGCGCTGCAATTTACTAGAGGTACAGGCAGGTGGTGGAAGTTTATAGTGAAAAAGATCAAGGAATGAACTTGCTCGTTCAAAAGAAAACCAAAAAAAACCTGTTCTGGGCAACCTATGCTGCCAGTTCGCAGATGATGCACGCATAGAGAAAAGTACTGCCAACAGATGGCGTACACCACATCGAGGGAGCATCGCCTGATTCAGGTTGATAGCAAACAATCTCGCAAAAGAGCCCAAATCGGCCAGTGCTCCTTCAATGCAGCGGACGCCATCCGTCGGCAGTACTTCTCTCTATGCGCGCACCATGTGCGAACTGGCGGCGTAGGTTGCCCAGAACAGGTTTTTCTTGCTTTTCTTTTGAACGAGGTAAGTTATCGATTCCTTAATTTTTTCCCCCATTAACTTCCACCACCTGCTTGCACCCCTGTAGTAAATTGCAGCACGATATGTTAAGAAACTGACTTTTGCAGTTTGTCTTAATCGCCCGAGTGTGTTTACATGGTGTAGCAAGCACGGAGGTAGGAAACTTCTGCAGGCGACACGACGCCACCAGAGGTGAAGCCGGACGGTATTTCCGGTTTGAAGGGACACCCCTAACAATGACCAAAAGAGGCTATCAAACGGAGGGGACACCCTTGGGGGCAAGCATAAGGTTATCGTAATGTACGATAGAGGTTCAACTGCAGGCGCTAGTGTCCATGCGACTTCCAAAGTTCAAATTGAAGCAGACGGCAACCAGTCTACTTTTGTGGTGCTCCTGCGCATTCCTATAAAAAAATGCGGGTGCATTTTGTCTTTTTGCTAGAGAATAACCTGAATGACTTTTGATGTTTGGGTCCTACCGACCAGTATGCACAGCCAATGTGCCGCGACCCGGCTCTTCCTTTGTACGCGATTGGTTCGGCCATCGATAGCAAACGCACAAACATGAAGAGGACCATGACGATGCACCTTCGGCACTGCTCGGTTGGCTCCATCCAATCGTAGTGTTGGCTGCAATCCGGACATCACGCGTGCACAGCCAACTTCATTGAGCAGTGTGCACATACGATGACTGTGTAATTCAATAATCAAACATTACGGGGTAACGGCGTCGCGCTCGTTACAGAGCACAGCTCTTAGGTGCCCGTTTCCGGCTTCAGCGGCGTCGCCGTAATCGCGCAGTGCATTATGGGAAACGTCCCATAATACAACGCGCGGGTCTCACTCGTGATCCGCGCGTGGCATTATGGGACGTTTCCCACAATGACGTCACATGCGACGTCACAAGGGTCCTGCGCACGTATGTAGCCAAGGGGGAGCCCATAAATCCCGCCCCCCCCCCCCCCCCCAGATCTTCCATTTTGCTGCGGCTTCCTCTCCCCGTCACCCTCATACAGCATTTTGTCATGGGCGGGCACGCCCGCCGAATCAATATCCTGGCTACATGCCTGGTCCTGTGCATTGCATTATGGGAAACGTCCCATGATGCAACGTCTGGGCCTCACTCGTAACCCCCGCGTTGCATTATGGGACGTTTGCCATAATGATGTTACCATGACGTCACGAGCGTCCCGCGCGATGCGTTATGGTAAATGTCCCATAATCCAACGGAAAGCGGAGCATTGGCCATTTCAACATGTAACCCTTGAAACCTCCTCCGCCTCCTTTTTGGGAGGGGGAGGGGAGGGAGATGAGGAGGGGAGACACCAGCTACCCACGTGTAGGCAAGGGATATCATCATTCATAAATCACAGAGAGGCACGTATGAAAACGTGGTGTACTGGTTATCCAGGTGGCACGTGGGTACATGTCTGTGCTGTACCCATCAATCTCTGAGGCACGTCAGACAAAGTTGGTAAATTGTGTGCCGCCAAGGTCCACAACAGCTTGCTCGTGGTAGCTCTGTATCTCTTGGCTACAGCACTCGCCCAATATTTCGTGCAACACAAGCGGGAACTTCATACCAGTCATGCAGGAAACATCCCATTGGCCCCGAGGGACGTGCACTCGCTGTTCTGCTGTGCCATCTCGGGGGAGCACGCTCAAGACTAATGTTGAGGAAATCAAAAACGCCGAACAGGCTTCGACAGAGGCGACAGCAAGTAAGATGACATCGAGAGTATGACGTGCTTTGCCAAAGTGTTGACTCTAACGCTGTCCCATTTTCCTGCTTTGATCCTGCTGCCCTGTTTCCTGGCAACGGCAGAATTTAGACAGAGTGGAGCTTCGAGATCTGAGAACTACATTTCCTTTCTCCCGACAAGCAGCGAGCGAGAATATTTGTGTGTGTGTGTGTGTGTGTGTGTGTGTGTGTGTGTGTGTGTGTGTGTGTGTGTGTGTGTGTGTGTGTGTGTGTGTGTGTGTGTGTGTGTGTGTGTGTGTGGTGTGTGTGTGTGTGTGTGTGTGTGTATATATATATATATATATATATATATATATATATATATATATATATATATATATATATAGGGTGGTTCAAGTCACCAGGCTAGATCTAAAATGGACCGTAAAAATCGACACCTGCACGTAGCCATCTAAACTTTTCGTCGAAGGCATACTTCACAGGTCGGTTTTTTCTTATAAAATTACAAAGCGTAGTTCTCTTTTAGTAAAAAATAGGGCCAAGAAACTTGCCAGGGTCTACGGCGGGCGGCGACCCAGACGACCAAGTCCAGAACCGGGGTGTGTTTGGCATTTGTATCGATAGATGGCGTTGGGAGCAGCATCTAAATAGAGTTCCTTGATGTGCTCCCCCAAAGGGGGAGCAGAGTTGCGCATTTGTTTTCCCTGCGCCGCCACGCCGCTATTCGCTGAGACCCATCACGTGAGGAGCAAAGCATCCGGCGCCGTGCAAGAAAGCCATCTTTACGGTCGCTCCGCCGACGCTGCTCAGCCCCGGCGCATGTTCCCTTGCTTTCGCCCTCCTTCTCCTTCTTTCCTGTTTTCCATGCACGGTGGCACGCACGGCGCCGCTATTTGCCAAATTTAGTCACATGAGGAGCGAAGCATCCAGGGCGTGCAGGAAAGCCGGCGCTACGGCCACTCGCCGAGGCTGAGTGCGCAACTCTGCTACCGTAGGGAGCTATATACAAGAACTCTACGTCTGAAGGTGCAGCCGACCAGCGAAAGATAGCAGACGACACGCAGACGAAAACCGTTGGCAGTAAAAGCGCAGCCATTATGCAGGCGTGTTTTTTTACTTTTTGCTTTCATTGCTCGCATTTATTTCTTATAGTGGTACATTTCAGCAAGATTATATTAATTTTAATAAACCACGGGGGTCGCGATAATGAGGTAGTGCCATCTATCAGTATGAATGCCAAACACACCCCGCTACTGGACCCAACGTCTGTGTTGCTGCCCGCCATAGACCCCAGCAAGTTTCTTGGCCTTATTTTTTACAGAAAGGGAGCTATGCTTTGTAATTTTACAAGAAAAAACTGACCTGCGAAATACACCTTTGACAGAAAAGTTTAGATTGTTACGTGCAGGCGTCGATATTTACGGTCCATTTTAGATCGAGCCTGGTGACTTGGACCTCCCTATATATTGTCACGGGGTTGTGACCAAAAGAACAATAAATAAACAGAAAGAAATAAACGTTTAATGTGGCGAACGTTTAACGTTGCGGGCGTCGAAGTCGGCGTAACAGCAGAATCGAACGCTGAGGCGAAAACCGACTGTGGCTCGCCACGCGGAGCCCCTTATGTACATGCGTGGGCTTCTGGAATAATCGGCGTAGAAAGTTTGACGCGCAGAACATTCGGACCTCAAACAGGCAACAGGATTCTCGAATTTACCAGAATACTAGTCTGCAGGAAGAAACGAAAAGATGCGCCGCTCCCAGGAATCGAACCCTAGCTTTTCGCGTGGGAGCCAGGTACAATAACCGTTAGGCCACGCGCGCACTGCCTACTCGGCCAGCTGCGCGCACGGCAATATACCTTTCTCAGATATTTTAGCATGGTATATCGCAAAATCGAAATACCTCAAGAGAGGGGCAGCAGGAGGAGGAAAGGAGGGACGTGCCCTCCCCTTGTCCTCCTCAAGAGCTGCGCATTACAGGGAGTTGTAAGTAGGTAGCCAAGAACTGCAGTTGGTGCCCTGGTTTACCTCACTATTCCCACATGCTTCGCTCACTCGTCATCCAGACTTTACGACAAACTGTAAGCTCAACAAATACTTGGCAAGATGTGAATGATACAATAAGAAAACGAGGGACCTCTGCTTATTTATCCTCACAGAGCTTTTCATCAGCGAGCTTATTTACGGCTATATGTCTGTGGCTTTCAAAGATTTTTGGTTAGAATATTGAAGTATTTTGGGCTTTTGCTGGCCTTCTTGACACACAGTTTGGGTGTTTTCAAGTATTTTCTCAAGTTGCCTTCCTTTCGCCGCCGACTCTGTTCATGCATCGCATCGTTATCAGGGGCGTCGGGGCGATCTACTAAAACTGTTTATTTAAGGAAAAACCTTAAGATGTGGGAAAGCATGTTATCAAACAACACGCCATAAAAAGGGCACAGGGAGAGAAATGGCACAAATGTGTTCTATCTTGAGTCAATCATTTGCCTCAAATTTGGTTCAACACTTTAATAGACATATCTGAACTAGTAACCCAAATTATGAGAAAGTGCATTTTGTTTTCGCAAAGTTGTTAGTTTTAAATTTGATCGACACTGAAATTAGAACTTCCAATGTAACATTGAATGCGGGAGAAGCTCACGCCAGCAACAGCAACAATAAAAAAAGAAATAATGCACAAAATATTATTTCGTATTTTTTTTTTCCAACTGCCTACGTTTTCCCCACTAGAGAGCATGGGAAGATTTTAATCTTGGTTTTGTCATTAACCTTCGTTTGCCATTTTCTCAATAGCCACTTGGAATTTAGGCATAATAAATAGCATACCAAAAAGAGTAAAGTCTGGGTATTTCAAAAATATGTTTAGTTTGAGTAGCTCAAAAATCTGTCGGACCTAAAGAGCAGAGTGGCACACACTCTAGCTGTCACACACTTTCCCGTTGCTCTTTGTATGGTCCCCTGCTAGCCTCTACGTAGACTCCACAAACATCTTATAGAAGAAAGCTTCCGAGATAATCCAGTATATTGCAGGACAATGGGACATACAATACAGAGCTTCAAAAATGGCCCAATGTGAATCATCAAGATATTTATATTCTCTAATCATATTCCAAAGAAGAGATGCAAGATCACCAGGGACCTGCCAGGGGTGGCATGAACAAGAATTTATTCGATGGTTGAGCATACAAGCTGTCGGAGAACAAAAAAGTATAAAATCCACAGGAACAGGGAATTATTGTTTTGATCCCATCGAGACTTGTACATGTCCTTTTAATCTTGCTCCTTTCAAGCCATCAACTTCAAATTATATTCTTTCATTCATGCCAGTGCCTCTAATGGCTCGACAAAAACAGACTTCAAAATTTGTGAACTCTCATTAATATTCCAGCTACCAAAGAAAAGCTGTTTGGGAAGGCTGCACATTTAAAGGACCTTTCACCACTGCAAATTACCTGCTGCCTGTTCATTTCACGTTTCCATCTTCACTTTTGTAAACTGTCTTGTGACTATTCAAGCTACTAAAACACACTGGGGGAAGTGACAAAATTAAAAATGGTTTCTGGCCCATGTCAATGGTCCGGTGGGAACACAGATCCCATATTTGTAAGAATGTATTGCCACAGCTTTCAGATTTCTAGTCTTTTGTGAATATTCATGCTCAATTTCAAACTTTTGGGCATAAGGTATCTAAATGGCTTCAGGCACATGTCAGTAGTGGTTGTGCTTGTTGAAGCTCCATCATTCTGTGAAGAGTGTCGCTTGTTTCACACTTGTAGGTAGAGCACTGCGCGGGTAACAGTTTGATCATCCGTATCGGACCCGCATCCGGAGATTTCGTAACTGCGTCCGCATGTTCTTAAATAATTGTATCCGCGTCCGCACACTTTGTATCCACATCCGAATTGCATCCGCAAAATTCGGGACCGCATCCAACCCTAATTACCTGACTCAAAAGTTAAAACTATTTTTGGAAATTTTCAACGAGATGTGCATTTACGGTATTTAAAAAATTAAAAGCTAGCATGAATAAAAATTAATAGAAAAAGCATTTGGATGGTATCCTAGAAACCGTCTGGATACCTTTCTACAAAGAACTCTCAGTGTCAGAACACGATAAATGTTAGTTTATCGTATTTGTTTTATTGTACTTATAAAATAAGCGATCATCCTCCCAGAAACACTTCGCATCGCTCGAAAGATGATCCCAATTATGAGATCGTCTTGGGAGTCCGCAACACTTACACTCTGTTTAAAAGATGCGCTCAAAAAGAAGGAAATTTACATTTATTTTCCTTTTTGCTTTATAAAACTTAGTTCAAGCAGATGCATATTTTATAAACATTAAAATTTAGAAGGGATAGACTAAGAACATTGTGTCATTTTATTTTGGCCAAACAAAAGAGTGGGAGGAAAGGCACCTACTCAATGCAGCAAAATACTCATGTATATGTGATAAGGCACGAGTGCACCACTGGGAAAATATAGCAATATTCAATATTGGCAAAATCTACTACTGGTTTCAGTTTTAAACACAAACCCTCAACTGCATGCCGGGAACCATATACTTAAAAACAACTCAGTGCCAACTGTCGAGAAAAAAAAGAACTCAAACATACGCAATGTTTCACTCTTCGAGGTGGATTGCTGTGTAGAAGGAACAGAATATTGTTAACACAGAAGGATTCAGACTGGTTCGCCTCTATTAAATTAATACCCATTAATGAGAAGTCTCTCTACATTGGATCACTTGATACAAGAACTGCGCTAAAAGAATGAGGTATGGGAACTCATGCCGACGGAAATTCCACCCCAGAAGATCGAATTCAGTATCCTGAATATATACTTGTAGGCGAAGACGCTACTTGCAAACTTCTTTTACTTTCTTGTGGCGGTAAGTTTTGGGGTTTTCTTTGCCCAAAGAACGTTTTTGCTCTTTCCCTGCCAAACAACAACATGCTTCCCGGGACGACCGATGCCTCTGCAGTCTTTACTTTTTTCCAGGTACAGCATTTTTGGCAAGATAGAACGTTCTAAAGCGATCTTTGGTAAGAATCAAATCTTTATTGATGTAAAAAAACAATTTTCTTCCCCATTGGCACCTTTTATCTAAGAGAGTAGTTTGCTCCCACAACACATTCAATGATGCACCTCTATAGTTGTACTCACTTATTCACTCTACACTGCGCGGTCGCACACGTTTATGCGTTGCCTCGACAAAAAAGGATCCGGACCCGTGGATATCCGCATCCGATCCGCAATCCGCCAAATCCAATTCATTTTTATCTGAATCCACCAGTTAACTGGGGATATGCAGGGCTTTACTTATAGGTTATTACGCTGTTTTGAATTCTTTCGTGGATCCAGAAGTTAGACTAACTTATAAGCTTTTGAACAGGTAGGAAATAAAGAACCCTTCATTCATACAAAGCCTTCATGAGCAGTTCACAGCACTTTTTGATAGAAATGTGTTAGGGAAAGGGGGATATTTTAAAGGGTCTTAAAACCACGCGAGCGCTTCCACAATCATTTACGTGACCCCTTTCCTCAAACTTCTGGAGAGGCCTGAAAATTCTGAAATTTCTTAGGGAGGGTTGGGCTTGTATGTGAATTCTCTTTTTATGCATAGTCAATTGCCACTGCGTTCTAAAGGCTTTAGGACAGCCGGGGCATTTAAAGGGTTTTTCACCGGTGTGAACTCTTCTATGAGTGTTCAGGTCAGACTTTCTTCGACAGGCTTTATCGCAGAGGGTACATTTAAAGGGCTTTTCACCACTGTGAATCCTTTCATGTTCTGACAAGACAGATCTAAAATGAAATGTTTTAGAGCAGGTAGAGCATTTAAAGGGCCTTTTATTTGAGTGAGTTAACTTATGATCTGACAAATGGCGGAATTTTCTATAAGCCTTAAGGCATATGGGGCACCTAAAAAGCCTTTCATCTCCGTCAGTGCTCTCCAAAACATCTGCCTTATCGCAGTCGTTGCGGCTGAGGTGCTTCATCAAGGAATGTTTCTGCTTAAACGACCGTGGACATGTGGCACACTTAAAGGGTTTAAGGTCGACGTGTACATTTTCGTGACGACTAAAGGTGCTTTCCGACGAAAATCTTTTGCCACAAGTGTTGCATTTGTAGGGCTTTTCATGTGCATGAGACTTTTTGTGAGCAAGCAAGCCGTCCCTCCGCTGAAATACTTGAGAGCAAGTGGGGCATTTGTAGCGTCCTTTGTCCCTGTCTGTGTGCGTTTTTTCGTGCATGGCGAGTTCCCTCTTGGAGCTACCAGAAAAGGGGCAGAAGGAGCAGTCATGGCCCCTGTGCCCATCTTGTCTCGCCTGCTGTCCCTGGTCCCATCCCTCCTGGGAAGAGAGCGAGCTGCTGCTTTCCTCGGAGTCTGAGCTCTGGCATTCCACATCAGCTGGCTCTGTTGGGAAGACGCACCAGGTAATTTTGTTTTCTCGAACTGAAGCAGTGGCAAGAAATCACATACCCCTTACAGGCTCCTGGGAAGAGAGCGAGCTGCTGCTTTCCTCGGAGTCTGAGCTCTGCCATTCCACATCAGCTGGCTCTGTTGGGAAGACGCACCAGGTAATTTTGTTTTCTCGAACTGGAGCAGTGGCAAGAAATCACATACCCCTTACAGGAGAGACAGTTGTATAGATGACAGGCATTTTGAGGAGGAAGATACTCACTGGAAACATTTTTGTTAGTAGAGTATTTTCCGGACTATAGTTCGTACCCGCGCATTGTCCGGAAAACCAAATTTGGGTCATACGTAAGTCAACATTAATATATTCTGTTATTCATAAAAGCCTTCACGTCTTGGTACAGTGAACAATCTAGAAAAAAAACAACAATTCCTGTAGATAGTCCGCAAACGGTAAAATTTCAACTTTTAAACATGTACAGCCCGCAAACTATAGACCTTTTCAGCCTCTGTCTCATGGGCGCTGCCATCTTGGAATCACGTGACGCGGCTGCCATAAGGTGGCTTCAACTCGTTGCTCCACTCTACCCTCCGCGCCTTGCCGAAGGCGTTGCATTCGCGTTTTTCGTCGCTTTTCACCGCGTTTCTCGCCTTATTGTAAATATCTGCCTGATGCTTACATTTACAACTTAACTGCATGCCCTAATAATGTGCACGACAACATCTACAATTAATTTTACATATTTGTACTATTTTAACCGCACGCGTACCGGATACGTGTGAGAAGGGAGGAGGTACAGGAACCAGGCGTCAGCCCTGGTGCATATTGAGCCGAACTATTTATGACAACTGAAGTTTGCTCAGTGATAGTGGCGGAATCTTCGAAATAAGTATAGTGCAATGTATATGTATAGCCACGCATTTAGGATCTTAAGGGATGTGACCAAAACACTCAGCATATGAAGCTACGTGTGTTTCCTGAAAGTTTCCTGCCTTGCCTTCGAAACAAATTTAAACCAGTTGCTTTTGATTATATAGGATATATAAGATATATAAGTAACAAATGTTTACTTCACATTTCATCTGATGCTCGGGACAATGGTAACGTCCACATCAGGTGATTTGCTTGTTCACGTCATTACACCTAAATTTGCTTGATTTATTCAAGAATTTAGACAAACTGTACAGTATGTTCGGTCCCCTATCTGCAGTCATTAAAGGGTGTTGACATTTATTTTTAAACACAAACTATAATTTATTTATTTTAATTATTTTAACACAAAAACCCCTGTAAAAAAATGTCACAGGCAGTTTGGGAGTGCCTAGGGCTCACATTATGTTATGCCGAAAAGAAGCTATCTATATAGAAATAGCCCGATTTCAGCGTTCTTGATTTTAAATCGCATCATTTTCAATGGAGATCTGTCTATACAGGCTCATGAAGTCGTGCCTTGCATTCCACTTCAGCCAAACGTACGGGAGATCACTTCTTTCAGACCCTTGAATTTTATTCGGCAAAGTTTATACAAAGACAACATTTCAGACTTCAATTGATGGGTTTGTCACTTATCTCATGTGCCAAGCATGTCGCAATCAAATGTCAGTAAAACAAATAGCTCATTTTCTAACACGAACATTGTGAAATGATGTTAAGAAGTACTTTAGCAGGGTCATTAGCTAAGGGAATTTCCCACCCGACCTAGGACGAACTATCGAAATATTTCTTGAGTACTTAATTTCTTTAGAGGAAACAGCACAGGACAATATCACTTCTTTTTTTTTTTTTTTTTAAGATTATCTGCGTTATTATAGGATACATTTCAAGTCTCTAGAGTTCACAAAAAGTTGGTGCTCGCGAAAATCACACAGTGAGCAGTGAACTGGCGACTTCGTGTGTTTTTCGCGATTCAGGAGGTTTTCAATCAGATTTTGGACCTGCATTTTTACTATACATCTACTCGATAGTCTCTTTATTAGTTCATTTTTATGAAAACTAGGGTCAGTGGGTACGGCCATAAACAATTATAATCTTCCTTGTGCATCATAGTCGTTTCGCCGCCGAACTTGATCGAAATTAACGACGCATTGTAAAGTGTCCCTAGAAAAGTCCGTGAATATGACCCGAAACCACTTCGTGGTTCTTAAATTGGCTCAGTACCGCAGTTTTATTAATTGTGTGCTATAACTGGCACATTTGTATCACAAAATTATGAGAAACTGACATAACACAAACACAGCCACGAGCGCGCTGAAACCAAAACCAATCAAATTGAAGCCACCCAATGGTGGCGAGTGCGCCAACGCCCTCTATCCGCCGGTCGGGTAACTACTGAGATGAAAAGGTCTATACACCGGAAAATATGGTACAAGAGTATGAAGAGAAAGCAAGCATGACTTGTTTGGCAGGTTTGGAGGGGCCACGGAAGGAGAGCTCCACACACTTAAGTCCTTGCTGGTAATTTGTGGAGAGCAGGCCTTAGTAACAGCAACATCTGAAATTAGCTTCTTCTTTGCGTTCTTTCCGAACTTTATGGTAGGTTAGTTCAGGCTGAATCTATGCATCTATTAGAAGGAACTGTGTGCTCGGTCGTTCTGCCTTGTCCACAGTCGTGTACCATAGTTGCACGAATATAACGCAAGATTTGTATCGAAATTGCGTGCTACAAAACACACACCGCGTTATATTCAGAATTGAGTTCAGCCACGAGGTGCGCGAATCTGGAGAAAGCCATCTCCCCGGCTCAATGCAGGGGACCGGGTGGGAAAAGAAGTGGGGGTCTGGGAGGGAATTTATTAGCTATTGGGCCACGTGAAGGGAGGAACAGAGAACATAAAAAGCATTTTACCGCTTATGTGTTCGTACAACGCATGGCGAAAAGCATGCCGCAGAAATGTAGCGCGCCATGCGGGCACTGGCCAATTCAAGCCAAGTCAAGTCAACACAAGCCAAGCCAAGACCACAGACCGTGTTTATGCAATCATGCATAAACACGGTCTGTGGTCGGGCCAGAACAAGAATGCACATTATCGTGCATCGAGTCCAGCAGTCTTTTTCCTGCCTGCGCAATTTTTAGTTTCTGCCCCAGAGTGTTGCGGTATTTGTGTGTTGGTGCTTCTGCTTAGTGGCTTGCTTTGCTTGTGGGCTGCCGAGGAGTTCACGTGGAAGAAAATAAACTACGAGACAAGCGGCACCGTGCTGCTGCATATCTGTGAAGTCGCCGAGCGGGTTGCTAATGGAAGGACCTGAGCAGTGAGGATGAGTGCAGTGAAAGCATAAACCAATATTTCTTTGATTTCCATTGCCTTTTCACTTCTGCTATGCACCCAAGTGCAGTAAATTTACACAGCCTCAGCTTGCATTATAATAGTAATAATTTTTTTTTGGGGGGGGGGGGGGTATTAAAACTTGTTTTTGTGTTATATTTGCGGTTACGTTATATTCATGCAAATACCGTATATTGTTTTGCTAAATGCAATCATTGTTTTGTGTTACAACAACGTTGAGCGCAACTTCGTGCCTGAAGGGACTGCACTTTGTTCTCCTTTAAGCTGAGGCAGACTACTGAAGACGACATGCATAGTTTCTAGAGTGGGGCTTCAAGAGAAACTTGCCTTCCTTTACGACAACCGTGGCCCTGTGGACTACGTCCACAGGCTCGAGGGAAACGGAAAGCCTGCGAGCGTCTTTACCATCCAAGTCCCCACAGGTCGAAGTGGCACTCGCCTCATCCGCCTCTGCCGAAACAAATGGGAAAAGAAAAATATCCTTGAAACAGGCAAGGTAAAAAGCGTATAAAACAAGGAGGCTGATCCCATTACCACCCTCACTGGTTGGCTTCCCATTTCCCTCTGTTGAGCCCTTTCATTATCTCAAAGTTCTTCTTTTCTCCTTCACTGTTAAGAGAGTAATAAAGGGGTCCTTTAAGCCATTCTTCACTAATTGAAAGGGCTCCTGCACGAGCTGTCACAGTAGCGACTGCAATGGCAGCAAAGCTAGCCTTGTTAGATGAGCACAAGCATGATTGACAGGCACACTGTTAACCATGCTTGCGACATTTCTTTAGAAGCGACCGCCCTGCTACCAGACGGGGAATAAAGTATAGTAAATTAAAAATTACCACCATCCAACAGCTTTGTTCTTTGAGCCACAGATGACTCAATAAAGTAAAATATTAAAGTGCACATAAAAAAAATGAAAGATGTTTAAGATTTTCTGTAATGCTGAATTAGAGTGCAGCTTCTGAGGAGGAGGAGAAAGGGAAGGTATGCCCCTCCCTCCCTCTCTGTACCTTCACCCCCCCAATTTAGCTTGAAATTTTCGCTAAACTTCCCCAGTAAATTTAGCACAATTTTTTTTCCACTAAATTCAGTGAGAAATTATTTCCACTATATTTCGCGGGGCATTTTTCTGCTAAATGTAGCAGGGATTTTTTCCCGCTAAATTTAACGGGCATTTGTCCCTCTAAATTTAGCAGGGAATTTTTCCGCTCAAATCTAGCAGGGAATTTTTTTTCGCTAAATTGAGCCGGACAATTTTCCACGAAATTTAGCAGAGAATTTTTTCCGCTAAATTTAGCGGGGACATGTTTCCGCTAAGTTTTGTGGGGAAATGTTTTTGCTAAATTTAGCGGGGAATTTTTTCTGCTAAAGTTTGAGGTCAATTTTCTTGCTAAATTTAGCAGGTAATTTCATTCCCTAAACTGAGAGGGAAAATCTTTCCGCTAAATTTAGCGGGAAAATTTTTCCACTAAATTTACAGGGAATTGGTTCCGCTAAATTTAGCGGGGAAATTTTCCCGCTGAATTTAGAGGGGGATTTTTTCTGCTAATTTCTTTTTTTTCAGTAAATTTAGCAAATAATTTTTTTCCACTAATTTAGAGGGAATTTCTTCTGCTAAATTTATCAGAGAAATTTTTCCGCTAAATTTAGTAGGGAAATTTTTCCACTAAATTTGCACGGAAACTTCCTGCTATATTTTCCCACTAAATTTAGCTGGGAAATTTTCCGCTATATTTAGCAGGAAAATTTTCCCGCTAAATTTAGTGGGTTCAGTTTTCCCGCTAAATTTAGCAGAGAAATTTTCCTTGCTAACTTTAGCGGGAAAACGTCCCATAATGCAACCTGTGGTACTCCAACGGCGCCGCCCCTCAATCCAGAAACGGGCACCTAAGAGTTGCGCTCTAAAACATCTTCCAGGCACTGGTTTATGCTGTTCAGGGCTACACATGGAGCTTTGCCACAATTGCACCTTCCCTTGAACACAACTTTTAACATCAACCTCGCATATGATGACAGAAGGGTTATGTGAGCCAGACAACTGAGATCATTAGGATTTCTGCAAATGTCTAAAAAGCAGAGGCTGCAGCTGTATTTGAGCTTGCCTTCTTTCACCGCACAGCTGTTGTTCCAGTGTCCCTCAAGGTCCAGACGAGAGGGCAACACTCTGTCGCTGTCTTCAGAGCGAAAGTCGGCTCTCGCTGGCATGGCCAGTTTCTCGTACGGCACTGTTGGAGGGTAAAGGACAGAAATTCTGTCGATATTTTAGGAAAAAGAGGAGCATATGTCTGTTTGCTATGTAAAATGAGAACTTAGGTGTGAAAAGGGCAAAACATGAAATAGGGAAAATGTAGTAATTTGTAGATGTAGTGTGTTTTTTTAATGAGGATCTTCTAATCTCTACAAAAATAAAAAAAAAGAAGTGCTGTAAAACCCATAACTAATGCCTACCAAGGGTAAAGGGATCAATGGGGTGCTCTTCTAGAATGAGACAGCACAATTTTATATAAGGATGACCTGTAAACATGCCGGTACCTGCTGAGAACTCGCATGATACAGGAACTGACATTGCACCCACATCAAGCAAGTGTTCCCTGGAGCTGTATTATGATTTGAAGAATTTATCACAGGCAATTTTCATAACCCATACAAAAAATTGTCTGTTGCATCTAGAAGAAATCACAGCCTCTTTCTGCTGGCTAGTGTGAAAAACAATACTTGCGACAGCAGTTTGCATGAGCACCACAGTAAAAACAGGAATTGTGCTCAGGGGGTGAACAAGTACCTACCAAGCGAAAGAGTCTGGTCCTTCGAAGAAAGCTCCAAATGACGCAACAGCCGAATGCAATAATTTTTATTGAGTAAAACAAGATTGTTTGACCCAATTTAAAATATGAATGCATAGACTGAAACTCTGACATACATAGATATGAACGAACTAGAACAAAAAATTTGAGAAATTAGTAATGGTATGTATAACTAAACAACAAATAAGCAGATTTTTCAGCAGGCAGAGCATTGACCTAGAACAATATGTGCACAAGCCGACTCAAACGCCAACTAAAAACTATCATCCACTAAGTTTGGCATCCCCAGTTTTGCACCAAGAAACCTGCAAAATATCTCTATATTCCCAACACTATTGACAAGCAGAAGTGCTCAGGACAAAGAGCATCTCTTGGTTACTTGCCAAACAAGCACAATTGTTTCATTGATATTAGTACCACAACCTGCATAAAGCTGTAAGAAAAATTGACTTTTATCCTTCTTGGGACAATCAACAGGGATAAAGAGAGCACAAGAGCTTGCCTTCAATCCCAAGGAGATGACCATCTTTCCAGGGCTCACCCAGGTGAACTTGCACTGATGACGCGCTGTCGGAGGCCCCAGAGCACAAGCCCTCGTCGGTCTGAAGGAAGGCCGACAAGCCTGGTTCTGTTAAAGAAGAGGATTGAAATCTAAATAAGGAGAATCACTATGTCCTGATTTAGCTTTCACAATTGCTGTCCACCTTTTCTCAACCTTGTCACCTGCAACTGCTATGCCAGGCCTCTGCAAGCAGACTGACATCCTACCCCAAGGATACCACAAGCATGAAAGCGACATCCTGCAGATGCTTGTCACATGGTCGCTTTCTACTACTACGAGGCTCAACAAATGAGAGCGTACGGCGCCATAGAACCATTTCCCTCTCCATTAGAACTAAAATGAAGCCAGATATGGTGCCACCTGAGCCACACAGAGCAAACCCTTCTTGACACATTCCCAGTTGAAGCACTTGATTTACTCTCACATACAGAGATGCCAGTACCGAGAATCCAAAAGAAGCGAAGAGTGACTCGGTCCCAAATTGTGCAAAAACAAGTGAGGCCCTGAAAATGTCTCATAAGAGATGTATGTTTTGAGCAAATTTTTATAAACTTCATACCCTACACCAACTGCTGAGGTGATATTGCCACGCGTGTCGCCAAGCAAGCGCGTGCCTGGCCGAATGGTTACTGTGCTTGGCTCTCGCGTGGAGGATCCAAGTTTCATTCCAGTGTGCAGAATGTTCTTTTAATTCTTCTTTCAGCTTGGCGTTCTCGTAAGTTCGAGAACCTTCTCGCCTAATCGAGTTACGAATGTTCTACGCGCTGAATGTTCTAGGCCGAATGTTTCAGAAGCCCACACGTCTACAAAAGGTGCTCCACATGGCAATATGTCAAGGCCAGCATAGTTTCCACAGCACTGTCGAAGCTGTTTGCGCGAGCGTGTGGCTCTGTTTGATGTCTCCTTCGCGTGGGAGTGCAGGTGGCTGTGATGTAGGTAGGCAAAGTCGTGTGCCCGCGTGTAGCAGCGGCAGTGTGGAAACCATGCTATGCTTTGTTTCATCGTAACTTAGCAAGGAGCAAATCCTATGACCCCTGGAGTCAATCAGAGTGACGAAGACGAACCGCCTGACAGCCCTTACCAAAGGTACAGGGGCGAGGACGTAACCCACGCAGTTCGAGAAGTGGAGTAGAAAGAATGTCCCTCTTACCCAGTCCCTGCTTTGTGTGTTCCAGAAGTCACTTTTGTCGCCCTCGGAGATTAGCCTGTCACTCAAAATTCGTACAAAGGCGGCTTGCCTCTTTCCTCCACCTGTCGCTTCGACGGCACTTCGTGCAACTAGTAAGATGAAGTACAGTCATGTCTCTCCCTTCGACGCACTGACTGGCAGTTTGCAATTGTAGCCTTCAGCATTTGCCAAATTACGGTAGGACGGAACATAGCCCCGATGAAGTTGCAGAGGAAAGTTGATGGCGGGTATAGTTTACACTGCCAACATGCCTTTAAGTGTAGTGGCAGACCAGGAAATTTGGCCCATCATCACTGCCTGTGGCTATGAGAGCTTCCTTAGACACAGATGCTTTACATGCAAAATTTAGCCTTTTCCTGCACTGTCATATTTTTCCACACAGGTTTTAATAGCTCACCTATCTTGACTGAGACGGCATTGTCCTCGTGTCCCTCTAGGTGCAGTGGATACATGGACATGTTGCCGGAATGGTCAGACTGCACGCTTTGATCTGTCAGAGTAGGAGGTGCATCCTCAGGCTCTGTCGAAGAAGACGGCAAACAAAGGTTGCGGCGACTGAGGTCAGAAGCAGAGCCACGGTCGCTGGTCAAAACGAAAAATTGCACCATTCCTTCATAATCGTAGCCTGCATCTAACAAAAAAACTTGCTTTGTCCCGTGCCATCGTGGCAATAGTCGTAGTAACACAGAATGCATTGTGTAAAACGCTTCGCAGTGATGTTGCACATAAGCTTGTACACATTTTGTGCCTCAACAGCACGTTCAGTTTCCAATAAAATAATGTGAATTCGTTATTCAAAATAGAAATTCCAAATTTCTACTGCGGTAGCTGTTTGTCCGTTTGCAAACACCGCATGAAGTGTGCACTGCGTAAGAAAGAATAAAAAATAAAACACAGTATGGATTGGCACTGAGTTAATTATTCGCAATAAAGATTAGACTAATAAAGAAAGCTAAAAAAATGCTTATACAGCACATATTTCAATTGTCCGTTGTTCTCAAGCAGGGGGCGCAAGTGCATGTGTAAGACGCAACCACTGATCCCTGACAATTTGCTGGATCGCACATCTCCGCTTGGTAGCTGCAGCCACCCAATTGCCATCTTGTGCCCTCCTGAAATCGACCTTTTGGAGCATTGCAGAGGCTGGGCTGCAGCGTGCTGAAGACACATTTTCTACTTGCTTGTCATCATTTGCCGAAAGATTTTTTTAAAACCTTGTGTAAAGGATGGTAATTGCCTTTGAGAACACGTGGAAATTTTTACGGAAGAGCAGCGCCGCACGAAAAACGCGCAGCTTGTCGAACGCAAGTCTCGCCGGGCTCGCGGCGTGATCAAAACTTCCTTGGCATGCCGAAGAGCTACGTCTCTGCGCCTTCGCACAGTTGGATACCTGTCAAATCGGCGCCGTGGGGATGTGTTTCGAGAGCACAACGTGCATGAAAACGTATGGGTCTCTGGAGCGGTGTCTTACTTTACCTTGACGACTAAGTTTGCAGCACTCACGACCCCAACGAGCTTGATCCAGTGGTGACGGAGAAGAAAGAGGGGGTACAGTGGTAGTGACAGATTGCAAACCATCATATGGGCCGCGTTTCAAAAATGTCCCATCCCGCCGTGCTTTAGTTGCCCTGCCATGTGCTCCATTCGGGTAGATTTGGAACATAGCTATGGTTACCTAATAGCGCATAATCTCAGGGCAACAAATTGATGGTTCAGTCAAATTTGTAGAAACCACAGGGGTGATTATCTATGAATGCGATAGCATTTATCGTTGCACGCCACCAAATTTAGTGAGGAAACTGAATTGGTGCATAGGTTGCGACGTCAATTTATCTGCTACATTTAACGGGGAAACTCACCACTAAATTTTTTGTCGTCCTCTAGGACGACGCTAAATCCTTGTTGTCCTTAAGATCACCCTAGAGATCGCCCTAGATGCCATTAACGTCATACTTTAAAGCGTCGTCCTAGACACCATCTAGGACAACATCTAGAACCTTTAGGGCAACCTTAACCCTTTAACCTCCCGGCCCGAGCTGTACTCGTCATGGAAGGTTGTACCAATATCGCCGATGACGAGTCACACTCGTCCAGCCAAAATGATGGTTTGCTTTCACTGCCAAACACGAGACAGGTTTGTCCATCTGCATTAGTTTCAGTTTTTAACGCTAAAGGGCAGGAAAGGTTGCACAAATATAGCGTGTTTTGGCCTTTGGCACGTATCTAGCCTTGCAACAGTGATCAGAAATGGCAGCATGCTTGAGTGATGCAGGTGACGGCCCCCAAAAACAGGCTCTCTCTTGCGGCAGTTCGAACAGTAGCGACGATAAAGACATCTAATTTGTCTCCAAAGGTGAGTCGGACATGGATTTTTGAATATGAAATGGACTAAGACGACGACCACAGTGACGAAGAAGACGACGGGCTGGGTAGTGTTTAAGTGTGGCAAAGCGTAAACACTGAAAACCCGCCACCCGCGCCTCTGAGGTTTCCGTTTTGTGCAGTGCCTAGGATTCTGCGGCAACCCACTGACGAAAAAGATATTCTCGGCTGATTCGAGGTTTTTTTTTTTATTGGCACCTTGTCGACCTCATTGTGACAGAGACAAACCACTACGCGGTCCCGCATTTCGCAGCGCGGGGTTCTTCATCGAAACCGGTGGACAGCGAAGAGATAATGGTGTCCCTTGCGCTAATAATTTTGCAAGGAATCGTTGGCAAACCGCAAGTTGAGATGTATTGGTCAACAAAAGAAGTCTTGGCGACGCTGGTGTTTAGCAGAGCGATGAGCAGGAACCGCTTTCAGGCTCTGATGCACCGCCTTCACTTTACCAGCATGAAGACTATGGACAAAGCAATCCACCCAAACCCGAAGCTGTGAAAGCTATGGCCTGTGCTTTCAAGGCTGAATGAGGCCTTCCTTGCAACCTATGCGCCGGAGCAGGATGTGGCTGTCGATGAGAGTCTCCTGCTATTCAAAGGAAGACTGGCGTGGAAGCAATATGTACCACTCAAACGTGCAAGGTTTGGTCTGAAATTCTTCCTACTGTGCAAATCCTGCAGCGGTTACGTCTGCAATTTGATTCTCTACACTGGAAAGGGGACGGTAGATGTGGATGGCAAAGAAGCGATGGACACTAAGGTGGTAATGGTGGTAACCCATGAAGCCCTTTCTTGACAAGGGGTACACCTTGACGATTGACAATTACTACAACTCGCCCGAGCTAGCCGACATGCTCGTCAAACAAAAAAGACTAATGTCAATGGAACAGCTCGTTCTGGAAGAAAGGAAATGCCCAAGTTCAAAAAGATAAAGTTGAACAAAGGGAAGGTTGCCGCCTTTCAACGCGGGAAATGTCTCGCTATGCAATGGAGAGACAAAAAGCTTGTAACCTTTCTAAGCACGGTTCACTCACCCACAATGCAAAATGTTGTCAACTCAAAGAATGAGCAAGTTTCAAAGTTTACAATCGCTCTAGACTACAACAACAGAATAACTGGCGTCAACCGCTCAGACCAGAACATGTCTTACTATCCATCACCACGCAAAGGGCAAAAGGTTTAAGACAAGAAACTGTTTTGCCACCTTCTTGACATTTCCATCTTCAATGCCTTTTGCCTATACAAAATGCAAGGTGGAACATTGAGCCATCTGGATTTCCGCGTCCGACTTGTAGAGTTACTGCCTCAACGCTATACCTCGACAATGAAGGACAACCAAGACCAGGCCGCAGATCTGACTGCGCCCTGACGAGACTCAAGGGCTGTCTATTCCCTAGAAGAATCCCGCCAACTCCAAAAAAGCAGGAGGTGACATGAAGATGCGTTGTGTGCATACATGCCTATTTAAAAACTCTGGAAAGAAGCCACGGAAAGAAACAGGACATGGTGCAAGGACTGCAAAGTAGGACTTTGTGCGACGCCCTGCTTTGAAATCTACCACACAAAAGTTGACTTCTAAACTTACGGAACTTTGTTTGAGCTAGTACGGAGAAAAGTCTAGGCACTTGATCTTTTGTTACGGTATGTTCAAATAAATACTGCGCATTTCAGCACGTGTTATTCTATTACTCTTACATGCACTGAGGGAAAGCATCCATAAAAATCAACTTTTTCTTTTAAAAGTTTTGTGTTAATACCGATCAGAAACCAATCAAGTAATGTATTTGCAAAATCAGAACGAATAAAGAAAAAATATGTGCAAATAAAAAAATTTGGGAAAGTTTGTTCATTTTTTTCGAAAATCACTTGGTGGTTAAAGGGTTAAGGACGACCTTTAGGAAGACCTCTAGGACAACGTCTAGAACAACCTCCAGGATGATCTCAAGGACGACCTCTCGGATGAGCTCAAGGACGACGTTTGGGAGGACCCCTAAGATGACATCAAGGCCGTTAGGTCCTTCGAAAAAGGTGCGAATGTAAGGGAGTGCATACTGATGCTCTGCATATACGTGCAATGCAATGGGGTGCAAGCACAGTGAGCTGAAATGGTCAACTGTGCATACCTTCTTTATTGATAGCAATTTGCTGGAACAGCTGTCACTAGAAAAGAAGCTGGGGGGGGGGGGGGGGGGGGGGGGGATCGCACCAGGTGCACCGCTCAGGGGAATGCAGCTAGGCAGTGAAAGCGAGAGGGGGGGGGGGGGGGGGGGGGATCGCAGCAGGCCACCGCTCCGGGTGCTGCTGACCCTAGTGACGCCACTGATGCAAAGACGTCTACACTCGCCACACCTTCAGAACTCTGCCACGGCATATATTCTTGTTAGTTATTCAAGCATCCGAAGGCACAGAGACGCAGCACTTCGCGTTGCCAAGGAAGCTTTGATCTCGCCATGAGACTGGCCAGAACTGCGTTCGACGAGTTGCACCTCTTTCCTGCGGCGTTGCGCTTTCGTAAAAACTTCCACGTGTTCTCAAAGACAATTACAACCGTTTACACAAGGTTTTAAAGAAACTTCTTTGGTGAATGACAGCAAACAAACAGAAAACGTGTCTTCAGCACGCTGTCGCCCAGCCTCTGCAATGCTCCAATAGGCTGACTTCGGGATGGCGTAAGATGTCCATCCGGTGGCCGCATTCGGAGAGCGGGGAAGCGTGATCCCGCAATAGGCTACCGTAAAATCCTGAGATGCTCTACCCCCGAAAGATAGCCCACCCTATTTTTGGCTTGATTTGCTATACTTTTTTTAAACACTGAAAGATAGCTCACTCCAAGTAATAGTAGTGTTGGGATTAATGATGGCATTGGCATAAATACGGCTAGTTTGCTATGACGGAATATAAGCGAACGTTGCTGACTTGGAAGTGAAGTCACCTTTCCTTTGTTGACCCTTGCCACCATAACAAGCTTGGAAGGGACACAACCTAAAAATCACAATTTTTGAAAAACCCTTTTTTTGATTGTTCATTCTAAGTTAGCCCACTCCATATTTTCAGCCGATTTGTTGTTGAGGTTAGGTGGGCTATCTCTCGGGGTTTTACAGAACTTCCATAAATCCGACACTGCACTCATTGCATTCTGGGAACCTGTGGCCCAGGTGCACAGCGCGTATGGATTTTGCTGCTCACTGATTTCCACAATGCATAAAGCGACATTACGCAGGCCATGAGGTGCTTCAAGTTTAGGAATAAGACTTTTGTCATTGAATTCAGTGGATGTGACCATGTTACAATGGCTGCACCATCCATGCGATGCGACCATAAGAGCGGCACTGTAGCGCTCGATTATGCACGTGCCACGTTCGAATACAAGCATCTGTCAACATCTGTAAATGCGCAACACCAAGACGTAGGGAAACAAAAAATATATATGTATCTCGCAACGTCCCAATAAACATTCCTCTGAGCTTTATTGAGCAGGTATGTTATACTTAGGGTGTGCATTTTCCGGTTTTAACCGAAAAACACCGATAAACATCCGTCGGTGACGAAAATATAAAATCGGTTAAAACCGAAAAACACCGGTGGTTGGATATTTTCGCCCTGGTTAAAACCGAAAAACACCGGTCATTGCTAGTTTCCGACCTAGCGAAACCCTTTCCCCGTAGAGGTTCGTGAAACGTGTTATCTCGTGGATCCTGCATTCTTCCAGTGTTTATACATGGCTTGCAGGTGGCGTAAGTCCGCCCTCCTTTCTGGGGGTCAAAAGCGTCTGGTGAACGCAGTAGAAGCTAAGCTCTCAAACGCCTTTCCCCCATTGTGTCTCCCATGGCCCCTTTTGGGGAAAAATTAACGCAGTGGAGGGTAGGCTCTCACGTGCCTTTTTCTCATTGTGTCTGGCCAAGTGATGTCGGTGCAAGCCATGTATTCAGAGGTTGCTGTGGTTCCTGGAAGAGAATGCCAACGCCCGTGTCGTACAAGAGCGTGCGTTTTCATAATTGCGGGTTGCGAACCGCAAGGAACGTGCTGCCATGATGGCAGCACGTTCCTTGCGTGTAGATGCAAGCATGAAAGTATGCTTGCATCTACTATAATAACCAAGTGTGAGAAATAGTTGCTTCCTAGAGAAGAAGTGTATGAACTATGTGAATAAAATTGGAACTCTCTGTCTGTGATCAATCGCTTTTTTTCACCGATAATCACCGATTTTAGCCTCGTCATGAGACGTTCCATCGAAATACACCGGTGTTTTGAAAATAAATAAACACCGAAAAACATCCGCCGATTTTTCTCACAAATAAACACCGGAAAGTACACACCCTAGTTATACTTTACGTAATAGTGAAGCCCAACCCACTTGCAAAAGCATGTTCCTCTGAACGATGCTCAACTGAATGAGCGCGTGTGCTTGACAGGGACACTGAAGGCTTGGAGTACTCTTTTGTAGTCTTTGCTACGCTGGCACTTACAATGGAACGGAGTATAAAAAAATGTGGCGAAGCGTAATAATGCAGGTTTGAAAGGAGAGCCACAAATATTCTATTTTGCTCGCCTCGGGCGCTGCTCAAAACTTGAGCATGAAGCCCTTCGACGTGTTTGCATTTGTCTTGCAAATAGCATCAAATACGCCAGTACACAAGGTCACCGAATGGAGGCAAAGCACCCGCTCGTGGCATGTGTATTGTTCGTTTCCACAACAATGGTTGGCGGTACTTGTAAAAAGTGCATTAATCAAGGGGCTTTACCTACCTTCTTTGATGACAACAGCTTCGTGTCCGTCCAGTTTTAGTGGAAATGGGGACATCTTGCCATAATCATCCGAGTGCACGCCTTCATCTGCTGAGGTGGGCAGTATATCCTCTGGTTCTGTTGACAAAGACAGCGCACAAATGTTTTGAGTCAAGTCAGAAACATCAGTCAAAACAAAGCATTGCACCGTTGAACTACAGCTCACTAAAACGCAACTACCAAAAAAAGTAAAATACCCCTTTTGTATTACAAGGCAGCTAACTGTTTTGTATTCCTAGGCAAGACACAGAATGAACTGTTCAAGGGGCATTCAGAAAATAACCTGAAAGATAGATTGCTGCACTAACACGCACCATGCTCCTTCCTCAATGTCCAAACATGCAGGCAGTGCATCACTAGGGGGAGGAGTGCAGGTTGCCCCGGGTGCTGTGCTCAGGGGGGTGTGGCGGCGGGTTAAGAGGGGAAGGCGGAGGGGAGTGTTGCTGCGGGGCCCGAAAAAGAGGGGTCGCGCTCTGGACAAACTTTGGCCGTCGTGCCCCCCCCCCCCCCCCCCCTTTTTATACGCCCCTATCTACTAGGTGCGAAATCACGTTGTTAGCAAACACGCGAGTAATGGCCCAACACGAGCGTTTCGTCAGACGATAACCACATTCCAAAAAGAAAGGGCACTGTGTTCAAATCAATAAAAAAGTTAAAATAATTTCAAAAGGGGGTGTGGCGGCGCCCCCTATTGATGGTGCCCTGGACCATCAATAGGGGGCGCCGCTTCCTATTGATGGCCGGCCCTAGAGGTGGGCACAGGTCGCCCACCTCTAGGGCCGGCCCTGGTCGCGGCAGCCCTTTACCCTGGGTGTCGCTGACCCTAGTGACACCAGTGCCTGCAGGTGGTGCTGAGGGAGCTTGCCTTTCTTCAGAAGAATGGAAGCATAAAGGTAGCCGTGGGAAGAATACAGATGACCAGCACCCTCCTCAGAGGGCAAAATGGCAGACTCTTCATTTTTTTCTGTCAGGGTGTATGCAAAAGAAATGCGCATGTGTGCTCAATGCTCAACACTCGGAACAAGCAGGGAACCATAAGCTTATTTACCACTGGCCTAAGCAAAGGCAAAATGGAAAGTTGGACTGGTTGGTACCAAAGAACAAGCGCCTCAAAGACAGGGACAATACCCATGTTGATAATGCAATTAATGCAAAGCTGCAAGCGAGCTTGATAAGAATGACGATAATAATCCCTGGAGAGCGGGAACAAAGAACACAAATCTCCAAACACAGCCAGGCCAACTGGTGCACAACCTAAAAAGATCCGCCTGGACCTGGTAATAAGCTGTATTTAGAGATTTGTGTTTGTCCTTTGTCGCCCTTTTCCAGGGATTATTATCGTCATTCTTGTCCAGCTCGCTTGCACCTTTGCCATTATCATCATAACCTTAAAAAATTAAAGCCGTTCATCCTAGTTGGTGTTAGAATGGTGGCAGCTGATAAAACCCATTTGCTCAACTGGAAATGGAGATGTCCCCATTTCGATACCAGGACCAGGCAGATTTTTTTCGGTCGCGCACCAGTCACCTATTTGTGTTTGGAGATTTGTGTTTGTCCTTTGTCTTCCTCGTTCCCCTTTTCAGAAATTATTATCGTCATGACCGTGTGCCCGATTTGCCAGAAACAAAAATACTAGAAAAACTGAAAAATAAAGCTGAGAGGGTCAGGTCAGGATGCAGCGGTGGCATCCGTCTCTAAGAATGCTGTTGACATTTACGGCCTTCACACAAAAGTAACTTCTGAAATCACAGAGTTTCGACACTCGGCGCACAGACAGCGAACGCTACGACGTTCGGGACTACGTGCATTTCTCATTACTTGCTTGGGAGATTACCTTCGCCCATGCTCTCCAATGTTTCGTGGCTGTCGCACTGCGTCACTGGCGGAGTTGAAACAGTGTGGTCGTCTTCCTGATTGAGATTCCGTTTTCGTTCGCGCGGCACGCCGCTGTTCGACGTAGTCGACCCTCCTTTTGATGGCAGTTTCTTCGAGAGATACCCGAGGACATTCGGAAACAAAGTTGGGATCGCATCGGCAGTCAGGTAAGGGCGTCCCCGGGGAATTTCCACTGTTTCACGATTGATTACGTGCGTGTAGTTGCGAACAATGAATCTTTCATCGAAATGGGCTTCACAGACTACGGAGTTCTTTGCGAGTGGCTTGTCCGCTTGTGGGATTGAGCGCTGCCAAACCTGACGACGCTCGTCGTCGTCGGGAACGGCGAAGAGGGAGGCTTTCCTCTCGTTCTTTCTCACAGAGACGTACCCCGTGGTGCAGCCGGGAACAAAGCAGTGTCGGCACTGTGTCTGACGTTTTGACATCGCGGTAGTCTGGACGCAAGGGCACAATCTTCCCACAGGAAGATCACCACCACCGTGATCACAACAAACGAGCACTTCTAGGCTTCTAGCGACGCGAACAAGCGCGCGGAAGCGCGGCGGCGCGGCGTCGTCTGGATGAATGGATGAATCCGGCTGAGCCATTTGGATCGGGCGGTAGCTTGCGCCACCTAACCATTTTGTTTTATCATTTAAGTTTAGAATCTATATTCACTCCGCCTTGAAAAGACAAAGATGAAAGAGCGTGTTGGTGAAAATACGGGAGTCAAAGAAAGAATAAAAACACTTAAGGACAAGGACAGACAGCACAGTTCTTTCAACTAGCAACACACATTTACTGGTGTCTCCTTCAATAGTGCTATCTTCTTCCTAACGTTTGAGACTAAAGAGGAAGATGCGGAATTAATTGAAAAGACAATGAGGCTACAAAACCCCCTTACCATCAGTTAATAAGAAAATACCTAGTTTTCTCTCGCTTTCTGCCACCATTCACTTAATCTTTGCTTGGTAATCTTTAGTCTTGAAATCCACTCTCCCTTCGCTGTCTCTAAAATCCAATGACTTTATTAAATCTGTGTTGTCTTCGGTGGGCATAGGGTGAAGCCAGTGAAGCCCTTTACAGTAGAGTATCAAGTGCTCAACCGTCTCGTCTTCCCCTCTACAAGCAGTGCACACCACTGGTGCACACTGTATCCATTTCCTGGTACTTCACTCTGTATGTTCTGGTCCGCAGAACACCCGTCCTCGCCCCAAACAACAATGAGCTTCCCCTGGAATTGTCATAAATGCTTTCTTTGGCAATAACTGTTTTGTTTAATGTATAGCTTTCCAGAGCCATCTTTGTCTGCATTCCGTCTAGCCACCGATCCCTTTCTTAACTGAGACCGCTCAACTTTCCTCTTAATTTCGTAGTGCGCTGTCTCCACTTTGTGTCTATACTGTCTATACTCCTCATGTATGAATAGCTGAAAACTCGTGCCCATTGGTCCCCATCCATTTGCCTCAACCGATCCTCAAATTCTATCTTGCTCACCGCTTCCCTGCTCTCAAAAGACGCTCATCCCATGTCTCCTTGTACTCCTTGGTTTGGCGTTTTGCAATGCGCCCCCAGAGCCAGCCTACCTACTCCGCGCTGTTTTATTTCTGGTCTTGCATGCACTTCGGATATCAAGCATAGCACTGCGTTTCCAAAAGTCAAGCCAGGCACCATGACTCATCGTCTCTGAGCCGATGAGCGCGTATCAAAATTGTTGTAGATGGCGCAATCTAACATCCAAATGCCCGTGTAGCCGTTAGCACAAGCACATGTCTAGCGATTCCAACTGTCTGACGTAATGACGTCGTCGGTAGGATATGTGATTGTTTCTGTCGGTTTTAAAGTTGCTCAGTGTTTACGCTAGGTTGTCAGCTGCATCTCGAATCGTTTCGTGCGTTATTTGGCAACGCAACAGTGCTTTATTTGTGGTTAGTCACTTCATCGCAGCTTGACGGCCTGGGAGGCGCCAAGCGCGCGCTGCTCGAGGGGCCCAAGATGGTAACATACTGTTCCGTTCCCCAATGTAACACCTACCATGGTGAACAAGGTGTGAGCTTCTATTACTATCCAACCGACGAGAAACTAAGAAAAGAATGGCTCATCAAGCTCAAAATGGGCAAACCGAACTCGAGGAGCTCTCGCGTGTGTAGCAAACATTTCACTGAGAGCGACTTCGTCTATCCTCTAGGCCACACAGTGTTTGGTGAGTGCAGTGACAGTGAGTGAGTACGTGTGTGCCTTCACAGAACGAGTAAAGAAATGTTTCTCCCGAAACAATGCAGGTTGGAAGAGGCGATGGCTGGCACCTGGCACTGTTCCAACTAAATGCTTGCCTGATCGCTCGGCCGACGGGAAACGTGCGCGATCACGTCCGCGATTGGAGCCTGCAAGAGCCGGAATCCGTGACGCTTCAGCGTCTGGTACGGTTTGCGATCGTTCGTGTTTCCCTTTTCTCAAACCCAGAAGTTTATTCAGGGAGTATGGTGCACAATTCTCGGCAAGATCGAGTCTATGAAGCGTAAAAAAATAGTCTAATTAACCCGGTCGACTAATTGAATTAAGAGTGATTGAAGTGCTGTGCCAAACATATTGCGCCGAAGTGCAATTTTTTCTCGAAATTGCGCCACACCTGCGCCCATTGCCGACGTACACTTTCCACTTTTGCCCACCTTCTCTTTCTTATGTCCTCTCTACTTTTTCCCTTGCCCCAACTTGGCTCCCCTACAGAAAACCGAGGTTGTACTTCAACCTCTAGGCAAAACAAAAAAAAAAAAATTATTTTGAGTCAACTTTAGTGTTTAGGGAAGTGGGAAAAAATAAAATTGGTACAAATATGTATTTCACAGCACCTCTACTCACCGGATCCCAATAGCTTTTTTAATTTCAGGTCGGAGCACATTTGAAGGCTCTAACACATGCAAAAAAAGAAAAGTCCCTAGACATTCGCTGCCCTTCATTGGTTTAGCCGATGAAAGAACACATACAGGAAGATGGACAATGGGCCTTTTGCGGGGTTTCTACGGCGCATGCGCGGCAGCAGCAGACAGGAGTCCGCCATTTTTGGTGCCGTGCTACGTCCGGCTCGGGACTGCAGGAGGCTGCAGTGGTCGCGCGTTTCGAAGCTTTCCGATAGGCCCTAGCACTGCTTCGTTGTTAACTGCAGTAATGACAGCAAGCATTGTTGCGGTTTAAGCTTCTTTGGGTTTCCTTCTACTAGCCAGCATTCGACGAAGCGGCAGCTCTGGATTCGGGCGATCCAGCGAAACAATGCGGACAGCTCGTAATGGCAGCCTTCAAAGCACTCCCGCGTTTGCAGTTGCCATTTGAAGGAAGGTTCATGTTTTTGTTCCTTCATTTTTTATTTGTGTGTGAATACAAGTCAGCAGATTGGTTAGGTATGCTGTCGTGTCGTTTATGTGCCACGCAGAGCGAGCGCCTCGGAGTTGGCGTTTCTAGGATAGTGCGTTTCACTGGCACACTTTTTTGTTTACAAATGTGACGGTCTCGCGTTGCTACGCAAACTGCCTGTCTGCTTTTTGGTTGTCTTAAACATTGGAATAACCCACAGTTTTCAAATATTTATAAATCATTGAGGTAAAGTGGCTATGCTGCAGTTTGTTGCTATGTGCACACCCAGAAAGTGAAATGGGGGCAGATCTATCGCTACCACGACCGCATCTGCTGGTCTTGTGGTTAAATAAGAAAGAGGAAAGAATCATCTTGATGTGTTGTCCTCGTGTATGTATAGAGTAAACAAAAAATAAGTTTGCAACATTGTCTACAGGCGCTAAACTAAAAATGAAGAAAAAAGAGCAAACAGGTACGACCGATTTTTTGTTTTTCTTCAGGACCTACAGTCACACTCAGCTGTAGCCTGAAGTGGGGTGACATCTATGATGAGGCTCACTCAGAAATCGGTGGCTGCACGTATTAATCTTAGATATTTATTAAACATGTATTTTAGTGGTGAATTTGACCTTGTGAAATTTCAAAGTGGTGCTTCTTTCCAGTAAAACACGAAACCAACAGACTTGCCAGGGTCAGCGGCGCTTTCAAACAACATTTAGTATAGTTGCTGAACAAGTCTGCCGTTGACCCGGCTAAGTTTGTTGGTCTCATTTTATAATAGAAATGGAGCTATGCGTTGAAATTTCACAAGGTGAAATCCACCACTAAAATCCACCTTTGATGAGAATTACATTGGTACGTTCAGACGCCGGTGTTTTTCGGAAGTTTAGAGTAAGCTTTCACATTTATGAGAATACATCTTGCCAATTAAAATTTTCGAGCAAATTAAACAAATAGCTTGCAATTAAAAAAAAAAAGGCTTTCCTTAACTGTAACTTGGTCTGGAATATTTTCTGAATTGACTGCCGGTACTGCATATAGCATGGATCATAGTTTAATGTAACCGTTTGTACTTTCTCAGTCATAGGTCAAAGAGACCTTCAACTGTGTCGTCAGTCACAATGGGCGCCACGGCGAAGTCAGTCGTCCATTCATTCGGGAAAAAAAATGTACAAACGGACGAAGTCGTCCATAGTTAACGCATTAATTGAAAACAAATCTGCTCGTCGATTGTGTTGGATAGAGGAAAAACAAACGCTGAGCAGTGAGCGCATTTCCCGAACGCGTTCAGACAGCCAACATAGCTCGGAGAAGGCAGAACCGGAAGCAAGGAAGGCCATCAAAAACGCCTCTCCTGCTTGCTGATAGATGGCGCCCAACATTTGCAGAAAAGGCCCATTGTCATGATGTCGCACCTTTGCACTGTTTGGTTGGTCCATTGGCTCATAGCAACAGCTGCGCTTTAATGTGAGGTGAAAAAAAGTATTGATAATGCTCGGCAACTGCGTTGGCCGCTTAATGCGCTGTCAGCTTGATCGTCAACGGTGTCTAAAGTTTCAGAGGATATGGGTGATGTCAGGAGCTAAAAATCGCGAGAAAACATTTCAAAGTAGTAGAATAACAGGTACTGTGATGAGACTAAATCAGGGTCTTGTTCTCCTGATAAGACCACTTTATTATCATGTCAACCACATAGCTTCGTGCCAGCTCTCACCAGCGCATGCTTTTCGAGCTTCACCGCTTTGCACGGGAGTTCTAGGAGTGGCGGCTGACGTGGGTGAGTGCTTGCGCCACCGCGATGGGCTCCAAAATTATGTCCGGTACTATTAGTACAGGTCTGTAGTTTTTGTCTTGATTGTAGGTTGATATCTGATTTTAAAAAGCTGCACCAAGAAAGAGGAAGAAATGCGAGTATATATATTTGAATGAATACGGTAGCCGACTAAGTCAAGGTAGTCTACGTGCAGCTGTCGGTCAAAAGGGCAGCAAACTTTGACTTCACACTGGTTCCAAAACCGCTAAGGAGCAGTGTTACTTTTAAAGCAAAAGTGTATGTTTCCCTAATATTTGTGGGTGGTGGTTTTCGCACTTCATAATATTCAATTCTCGAGTTTGGTAGGTTCATAAAATTTGAGGAACGATTTTTCATAGGTAGACGTGTTGGTCTGCTGGTTTTTGCTTGCATTTTACAGAAAATATGTTTACAGGCTAAATGAACTACCGGCTGTAAAAGTGGGAGGGGAGAGAAGCTTTATCCCAACTGATGGGCTGCGCATTTGTTTAGTACCCATTGTAAATGGAGTCCTTTCTGACCAGAGCCTTATTTCTAAAAAGAAGACTCTGTGTTCCTTTTGTGCCCCATCTGTTCTTATTACAAAAGGTAATAAGTAATATGCTCCAGTGTCAAAGAGACACCCTCAGTCATGGTCAAAGATGAGCTCATTTAGTGATGCAATGACTAGCACAACAGATGTGTTAACAGATGTTGGTATCTGCTTCACAAGCATCAGTGGCTGCTCCAAACCCATATTTTGCCTGCTTCAGAACCTGCTTCAAAAGAACAAATGCCGCTTCCATCACTCAAACTTTTGCCTAAGAGTAATGCTATACACACAGGGCAGAGAGCTCACACTATTTAGTCCATTAAGTGGTGGATTTCGGCTCCCTATCGTCCTGCACAATTTCTTTGACAACTTGTTTTAAATATATGTTGTCAATAGTGTAGGGCGTCTATTGTCAGTATTGCCAAATGCTCGGAATAAAAACGAGAAAAACTTAAATGCCCGCAGCCCTCAGGATTCGATCCTGGGTCCGCACCTTGTGAAGCTGGCGCGTTACCACAGAGCTGCGCTGTAACTTTTACGTCCCTTCTTATACAAGCCAATGGTTTTTTGTTTTTTTTACGTTGCAAGTGTAGGTAACCAAATTTGGAAACTGCTAAAACAATCAATGCATTTTTTGCTGGAGTTCTGCTTTCTTACACGAATCCGACTAATTTGTAAGGATTTCAAAATCCTCCACTTGGAAGCACAGGTTATGTACTCATAATTTAAGTGAGTCAAACGAGAACCAGGATATTTCGAACAATTGATTCGCTGGGGAATTGCAGTTTAAGAACTCCATCAATGCCTCGTGCAACACAGCACCAGATAATTGTTTTTCCTCAGATAGATAAGAGAGCACCATCCCTGTTTTCTGCTGATTTTCAATCTCTTTCACAGCCCTTCCTCGCTTTGTTGGCTGTTACTTCTATGGTGTTTGGCCTACCAAGCAATACGAAGTGTTTTTTTTGTCTTATTGTCTAACACGGCATTGCGCAATCTTGTTTGTAGATATTTTTAAGGCTATAACATGATTTGTTTCTACTGTCGGACAAAGAAACATTTGTTCCTCACCTAATTGCTGGGCAGCTTCCTTGTGTGGTTTTGCTCTACAATGCCAGAGGAGATGCTACCAATTGTAGTGGTCTCCAGTCTGTACAGTATCTCAAGAGAGAGTGGAACAGGAATGTTACAATTAAAATAGGTAAGCCGATTTAAGAGTTTTTTCACAACCGCTGCAACTTATCCAGAGGACCTTCTAATTGCAATAGCTTGGCTCACGGAACCTTCATTGGCACTGACAGGATGGAAAGTTGGGAAAGCTCTATGATGGTGTGTTTTGGGGATTGAAACAAAAAATTTGCAGCTGCATTCAGTGGCGTCACAAGGGTCAGCGGCACCCGGGGCGATAGTCCGCCGCGACCCCCCCCCCCCCCCCCCCCCCCCCCCCCTTCCCCTGCTCTCGCGTGACTCACTGCGACACCCCCCTGAGCCCTGCACCCGGGGCGGTCCTCCCCCCCCCCCCCCCCCCCCCCTCCTCCCCCCCTTGTGACTCCACTGGCTGCATTTCGATCCGTCAGTCAAACAGTCATATGCAGAATCTGTTAGATGAGGAGCGCAACCGACATTTTCATGTAGTTTCGGGGCGGGTGGCATCTTTCTGAAACATCTCTTCTAACTCTTTGCCTGCCTTTTCCTTTTGGCTGTTGTTTCTGAAAGCTCTTGGCAGCTGGCCAACTGTGCTGCTCTCTACTATGCCATGTGATATGCACCTCATGTGGTCACAAAATTTCAGTTAGTGTTATGTACCTCACGCTGCCAGTGAGGAGGACTATACATTTGCTGCCGCAAGCTTCCAGAGATAGTGTGCAAAAGAGAGCTAGGGCACTTGTTGCCTGACCAAGGCCTAAGAGAGGACGCATTGTTCTGATAGCAAAGCTGGTACTTTACAGCTATAGCTTTTTTTAGAATGTAGTTCTGCATGAAAAGAAAATATGAACTCTGTGCGTTGGCTCATGTTGAGAGTGTCGAGCTGACTGGCAAGTTTCTGTAATGTCCCCCAACGGGGCACGAGAAAGAACCTGTCTTTGCCACTTCCGAGGGCCCGCGTTGTGGAGACGCTGGTGCCGTGTCCTCTTCCGATAAGCTCCTGGATGCATACCAAGTAGTTTCCATCACTCTAAAGGAAGGCAAGCTCCACTTGCAATGGCATTCTTTCTGCCGTGCAGGTTGCATTGACAATGAACGGCAGTAGGCTGGTGTCCCTATTGAGTGTTCAAATACGCCCAAAATACACAACCACCCAGACGATGGAAAACAAATGACCATTTTGCTTCAGTTCATTTCTTGTACTACAGGCTTCTTTCTGCTCCTTCTTTTTATTTACCCTTGTCTCGGTGCTTGCATATTTTTGGAGCTTTTAAACCTTTGAATATGAACCACCTTGCCCAAATAACCACTCTGTTCCAATTGGACTTGATCACCTTTTATTAAAAGTGCTGAGACCCGCAACATTAGTTTGGTCCACACCCTATGCACCGTTCCTGTTTCTGCTGGCAACTGGCTCACTGACGCAGCAGCTCGTATCCCATTCTTTTCGGTCCTGTGACACATTGATTTATTTAATTTCTAAATAACCCACAGTGTAACAGCTGGACACTTGGAAAACCAGGAAGCAATAGTCTACTTTATGGTCTGTTGTGGGTTAAGGATAGCAGGGTAAGCTCCTCCCAGAAAGCGTAGACTCTTTCCACGTTAGCAGAGTGAACGCTGGAGAGGGGGAAACCACTAATCATGACGTGGAGCTTTGAGGGAAAGGGGGGGGGGGGGGGGCTTTTTTTTATATATTCCTTCAACAGAATATAGTGCTGCTCTCCCCTTCCAAATCATTTTCTGATGACCCACGCTCTTATTTCTGTCCCAAATACAGCTTGGCAAAGAACGCAGGCCCTCAGCTGTCTCGTCTTAAAGTTTTGAGTTTTGCCTTTTTGTAGATACGTGCTATGGTGACCAATCTGCAGCATAAGTTTTTTATTTTATCACGGAGCACTTTCATCTTTAGCTCTTTCCAAAGAGGAAATGTTTGAAAATATACAGATGAATGAACAACACTGTTCCAATAGAACAAAGGTTACGAAGCTGCCAAAAGACAAAAGCTTTGGCGGTGCTCGGATTCGAATTCTGGACCTCCGAATTTATGGTCGGACACAATGAATGATCTATACTAATCAAATCAAACAAAGGTTTCAATGCTGCGGAATGAAAATCCTTGGTAGTGCTAGCATTCAAACTTCGGGTCTCCCAATTTCCGGACGGGCATGCTAAACACTACATATGCAGTGATGGTACAAACAGTAAGAGGCATTCTAGAGCAGAAGCACATACCACATGCCAGCAAGAACCTTACCACATTTCACGCAACGGCATGCTCTTCCTGAACACCTCTGATTGGATACATTTCATTTTGGTGCATTAATAAGACAGATAGGAAGCGCCGAAAAGTAAAGGCGGTGTGGTGTAGCAGTTAGCATGTCTGTCCAGTAATTGAGAGTCCTGGAGTTTGAATCTCAGCACCGCCGGGGATTTTGCCTTTCGACAGCTTTGTAACTTTTGCTCCATTCGGTCAGTACAGTTCATTCATCTGAATAATTACAAGTCATTTCTCATTTTCACAGTTCACTGTGGCTTTGTTTCTGACCTGACTTATAGCAACATTTGTGTGCTGTCTTCCTCAACAGAACCCGAGGAGATACTGCCAACTCCAATTGGGGAGACCATGCATTCCAATGACACAGAACCAGAGGATACACTACCTACTTCAATGGGCGAAAGTGTTCACTCCAACGACTGTGGAAGAGTGTTCGTTGCTTCGCTGTACCTGGAGAGAGGATGGGACAATGCTGCTGCAGTCAAAAAAGGCAAACTTAAAGAACATTTCCTGCCAAGTTCTGCTTTAACAGCAAAGACGTGACCCGTAATTCACGCAAAAAAGCTTTTCAGCATCAGAAGTGAAGCAGTTTATTTTGGTGAACAAATCAGCAGTGAATTATATACTTGTTAAATATTTCTTAGGTACTTGGAGGTGCAGTTTTATCGAACCAGCATGAATATTTATTTGCAATATTGCACTTAGTGTTGATCGGTTTCATAGATCTTTTTTCGTGATGCATTGTGCATGACATAATTGCAGACGTAGGTACGGCCGTGGCCATGGAGATGGGACGCTATCATCATGAATACAGAGTTTCTGATATATGAGTAAAAATGTTTGATTTGAGTGTGATGATCATCAATGCTCACTGTCTATCCAAAAGCCACAAAAAAAATAATCATTCTTTAAGTTGTTGTTGAATACGGGCTTTATGGCGCAAAGCTACTATGGCCATACTGCGCCAAGCTTGATTCTTTAAGTTGTCGGTGCCCAAAGTCCTCTTCAAGTCACAGATGGCGGCAATCGTCAAAACTTACTTTGTATATTGCTCCATTTAAGTCTACCTCTTTTTACCCAGAAATAGGTCCTCAAATTAGAATATCTCAAAAAGAAATTAAAAAAAAAATATTGTTGCAAAAAAAAAAAAAAAAAATTGGTCAGATTTTGGGGGGTGGGTTTATTTAGGTCCAGAGTTGGCCTATGCAAAAGTCTTTAGGTATTTAGCCATGACACCAGTTTAGCCTCCAGGAGAGAGTAATTTGCAAGAAGCATATCTTAGAAATTTTAGTTGTACAATTTGGCGAGGGAGTCGCATTTGTTTCTTTGTCTGTATAAAGCGAGACAGTATTAGTACTGGCAAGCGGTCACAGTTTTTTTCCTCCGTTCTTTTCTTAGGATTAAAAGGCTGCCATCAGATGTTGTCGCAATCTAAAGAGTCTGCACTGACAGTACTATTCACTATAGTCGGGCTTGACTGAGCGTGATAGCAAAGTATTTTACTCGTAGTTGCGCTTCGCCACGATATAATTGTCAGTCACTCTTGTCAAAATTTTCGTGAACTTCGAATTGGAAAAAAAAAAAAAAAACTAAAAGCATGCAACTTGCAAGCAACCATATTTAGTCAGATAAATATTCATAGATGGAGGTAAGTTGAGACTAATACTATAAAAATAATAAATTATTTTCATATGAAGTACTAAATTTTGCTGTGAAACCTCCACAAAAAATTTCCCACTAAGATGCTTTTGTAAATGCCTCTGTGCTGCCTCACTTAACAGAACCAGAAGAGATACTACCCACTTCAGTGAATGAGAGTGCACGGTTCGAGGACGATGGCAGAATGCCCCCTTCCAACCTGTATACAGGAGGGCAGTGGAGCGACACTCCCACAGTTAAAAAAGGTAAGCTCGTCAAACATTTTTGTCGCAGTCACTGTAATCTAGAAGGCTTTATTGCAATCGTATGGCTCAAGCTGTCGTAGAAACTGTCTTTTCGTGCAAAGCACTAGATTTTGTGGCGAAGCTATTGCGAAAACTTCCACCGAACCGCTCGGGCAACGTCTCTCTGTGCTGCCTCGCTTAACAGAACCAGAGGAGATACTACCCACTTTAATGGATGAAAATGCACAGTTTGAGGAGAAAGGCAGAATGCCTCCTCCCAGCCTGCATACAGGAGGGCAGTGGAGCGACACCCCTGCAGTTAAAGAAGGTAAGCTCGCCATACGTTTTTGTCACAATTACCGTTATCTATCCAGGAGACTCAATTGCAAGGGCAATTGCAACGGCAATGCACAAAGAAACTGCAGGAGAGGAGGAGGCGAGAGTACGGGGGGACATCAGAATGCCGAGCTCCACATAGAACGATTGGTGGGTGGACCTAAAGCTAGCTGCCTTTATCTCCATTGCAGTCGTCGAACGCATTCAAATGTGAAAGCCAAGCTCCAAGTGCCAGCGTAGCGGGTTCGATGAGTGCAGTGGAGAAAGGCTGCTAGCTTTAGGTTTATGCACTAATCGTTCCAACCAAAGCTCGGCGTTCTGAAATCTCTGCACCCTCTCGTCGCCTGCTCTTCCTCAGTTTCTCGGTGCATAGACCCTCTTCAAAAGTGCACGCCATCTAGTGGCTGCTGCACGAATTACCCGAATCCGCCATTTTTTAGGCACATACTGCGAGCATGTATTGGCAAAGAGAGTTTTATGTACAAACTCGGCTCGGCTTGTATAAAAAACGAGCTGCGTCGGCATTAGGCGAAAGCTCGGATCCAATCGTGCGCTGCGTGCCCGAGGAATGGTGACCCCCATTGTTGCTCGATGGGCTTTTGAAAAGGGTCTGGGCTGTTGCAGTGGCTCGAGGGACCTTCATAGGAATTGGCAAAATGGAAAGCGGAGGAAACGGTGATGTTGCCATACTTGAGGAAACTCGGAACTAATAAATAGACAGATGAAAGAGGAAGATTTTTCTTTTGCTTAAAGGGACACTGACTGGGTATTTATGGTGGCCAGGATTTTCTTTGTACATGACATATAAGAGCCCAACCACCCAGAACACAATTGGCAGCTCGAAATTAATTTTCTTTTTACCCAAAAACCGCCGATTGAGAACTGGCTGGTTTGAGTCGTGCTCACTCTTTTCTCCGTGGTCATGTGCCATTTTCTATGGTTTAGACACAACCACCAAAGCCATGGGTCATCAAAGGTACAACTCAATACTAAAAAAAAAAAAAATATTATACCCATTTTTTGTGGCTTCTAAAAACTGCAAATACGTTAATTAAACAAAAAAAAAAAAGTTGCACAGCCACGTAAATTTTTGGTAACCTCCTTCGGTTTCGAGCAGTTGCATATTTTGGCTTTATTAAAAATATACAGGACGCTGTGGCAAAATATTTATTGGGTAATCTTCAAGCACCTCAATAAATCGCCTAGCAAAAAATTAAAAAAATTCTTTTTGGGTATTAGTGTTTCTTTAATTTAATGTTGAAATGTGCATGCGACTGACTGCCCGTTTTGAACGTTGAACTCCCCTCTCTTCCTTTGTGATGACTGCGAAACCGTTCCCAGTCTCAGCACTAATCCTGTAAAGCGATTCAAAAGCTCTCGGGCCCTGTGAAGCAGTGGTGCACATATATTAGGCAGTGTTTAGCTCATGGTTATGCATCAATGGATGACTCCACTGTAGTAGCATGCACACAAAAAAAAAGTAAAGACGCTTACAAATCTCTGTAATGCTAAACTAGAGCGCAGCTCTTGAGGAGGAGGAGGAGGGGAGGGTACGGAGAGGAGGGTATGCCCCTCCTCTTCCTCTGTACCCTTCCCTCCTCCTCTCCCCTGCTCATCCTTTCCTCCTCTCCTCCTGCTGCTGAATTCATTCATAGGTGACGTGACACAATGCCGTGGTGTCATTTTCCTTGCTAAATTTAGCAGGGAAACTTAATTGGTATCGAGGTCACGTGACGTCAATTTTTCCGCTAAACTTAGAGGGGAAACTTAACCCGCTTAATTTAGCGGGAAAATGTTTTCATTCAATTTAGCGGGGAAATTTTTCCGCCAGGCAAAGTTCCACGCTAAACTTGGCGTGAGAATTTCCCTCTAAATTCAGCAGAAAATTTTCCTGCTAGATTTAGCAGAAAATTTCCCTGCTAGATTTAGCAGAAAAATTTCCCCGCTAAATTTAGCGGGAAAATTTCCCCTCTAACTTTAGTGGGAAAACGTCTCATAATGCAACACATGGTTACACCGACGCTGACGCCGCTTAACCGAAAACGGGCACTTAAGAGCTGTGCTCCTAAAAATGCTTTACTTGGGGGCAGGGACAATGGAGGGAATTCCAAAGGTCAAGGAACCTTGAAGGGTACTTTGGGAAAGTGCTAGGGGCGGTTTGCTGGTGAATGCAGGTATCTGTCCCGGTGGCAAAAATTCCTGTGAGGGGGATTTTATGGTCACGGGACCGGCCCACAGGACAGGAAGTACTTAGCATTCCAGCCGATTCCGCTCAGCAGACATAAGCCCTGCCTGTTCACCCTTTTTCTGCGCGTGAACTTGAGTAATGGAAGCGAGGACAGATTTGCGAAAGACTTTTGCCCATCTCGGCATCTACTATTTTGTGCCGCATAGTCGAGGCTGGCGCAGCTTGCACGGTGCTCCAACGCTGTCAAAGCTACTTGCGCAACCACGTCGCTTCTTTTGGCATCCCCTTCGCGTGAGAGAGCGTATCGGACGCAAGACGAAGCCACATGCTCTCGCAGCAGTGCTGAACTGCAGCTCTGCGGAAGTGATGCTAGCCTTGACAACCTCTCAGAAAATAGTTGATGTGGAGTCTTTTAGGTGTACCTATTGTCCCCATGACCAAAAAATCCCTTTTGCAGGTATTTTAGTTGCTAGGAGAGATACCTGCATTCTCTAGCGAATCGCCCCTGGGTTCCTAAGAAGCCATTTTGAGAATGTATGTAGAAGCCGCTTCGATATGCGAGGGCTTAGACTCTAAGAATGCTGGCAGCCCATCTGTTTCTGACAAGTCCGCAATAAATCTGAATATTCCGTATGTTTTGGATGACACGGAGAGCAGATGTGTTGGGCAAGGGGGGCACATCACTGTGTGCATCAAACAAGGCAAGTTCTGTTGCCATTGCAGTTGTTGTTTGGCATTTTCGGGGCTAAAGGTCCAAGTGTGTTAACGCGCCATAGCTCGGAGAACCAAGGAGCGAAGGCTCACATTCCAGAACCTGGGGATCCTGTGTTCATTCTCCACCCGTGCCTGTTTCGATCTGGACGAATATTGTACCGGCGTGCAGTCGAGTATCACTACTGCGTGAAGCGCGTTAAAGACCCCTGGCTAGCAGTGGCGTTGCACTGGCTAAATTTCTCTTCGCATCTACAGTGTAAACCAGTGTTGCCGTACCTGAAAGGCAGACCGATTTCAGTTTAATAATAACAATAATAATGTTTCAATTTTTACATCTGTAATTTTTATCTGGAAAGAGCCTTTCTATATTTGTACTACTTACAGAAAAAATCACAACTCTGAAATTGTCTGCACTACTGTCTTACATTACCATATCCATTGCTATAGTAAAAAGTATGCCTACATATTCTACAAATAAAGAGTGCAAAAAGAAAAATTATCAAAATTTTAAATTATTCATAAAAAAGGTATAATTAGAGTTCAGTGTTTTCGTATAAATCCTTAATAATCAAAAACGCACTCGGCGGTAAAATTTTCGTCAATTCAGATTTATTCAGAAAACTGTTTCGAGGTCACGATGGCCAAAACAAACAGAAAAAAACAGCAATATTTCACTAATTAGTTTGGACCACAGAGCACAGGCTCAGTGGCCCTGAGAAGAAGCCACTCCAGTTTTCTTATAAATCTAGGATTATTGACAAAAGGGCACTTACCATTTATCTCGTCAAGATTTCTTACAATGCATCATGGTACTTTTGGGGCACAACAAAAGACTCTATCTCTCAGGTGTTACATTATGTATAATTATCCCCACTCGCCTGCATGCTCACTGTTTTATCGTTAAGAAATAGTGTTTAAATTGTTGGTTTAAACTATTTTTTTAACTTTGGTGTAACTTACATTAGAGACACTGCTCCCACTCATTCCAATTTGATCAGAAGAAAGTTTTTCTGGCATGTCTCTAACAGAGCCGGTCGATGCAGAGGAGAGCTGGAACGAAGAAGAGACCGACCCATCCTCTTCCCGAGAACACTTTGGCAAGACAAAAGGGTCAACAGGACAAGCCTAGTGACATAGTGACAGCTGCTCCTTCTGTCCTTTCCCCTGTGTCTTCAGAAGTTCCACCACCAGGCACAAAAGAACGCACATCAGAGAACATCCCTTCAGTTGCAATATCTGCTAGATGACATTCGCCACCAGGAGTGCTTTGTATTTACATGCAGATATTCACACAGACAAAGTCCTTGTGGGAAAATGGTGCTGTAACTAACGTCTGCAAAAAAGCATCTAGCTCTAGATCTGGTTTGAATGCCCATGCAACCACAGACGATGTTGAAAGGCCCTTTAAATGCTCAATCTGTCCTAAAGCATTTTACACGAAGGTTCAGTTAACCTCTCATGGAAACACACACAAACAAAGGACCCTTTAGGTGCCCCATCTGCTCAAAAGCATATTTATCGAGGACTTAATTGACTCAGCATGAAACAACTCACAGTGAGGAGAGGGCTTTTAGATGCCCCGCATGTTCTAAAGCACTTCAATCGAAATCGCACTTGAGACATCACGAAAAAACCCACAATTGCAGACCTATATTTAAATGCTCCAGCTGCCCTTAAGGTGTTTCGATGGAAAAGTGAAAGATTTGTTCATGAAGCGACTTACACTGGTGAACCACCCTTTAAGTTCCCTGCCTCGTCTAGATCATTTGAAAGGAAGCAGAGCCCAGAAATTAAAGGTCACCCAAATGCCCCACTGCAACTGAATCCTTCACGCCCGACTTGAACCACTCTTTCGATGCAAGTGTGTCTGGTTTTCATGCCAACACAACCACCGATGGTGTCAAACAGCCCTGTCTTGGAGCGTTCTGTATGAAGGTTGACTGAACTTCTCACGAAAGCACTGACATCAGCAGAAGGCCAGAATTGCCAAAGTGCATTTTAAAGCAGAGCTTTTTTTACTCAGCACGAAAGAACCCACATTGAGGAAGGGAATTTTAAATGCACCACCTGCTCTATAGCATTTCATTTAAAGTGGCTTTTGAAGGAACACGAAACAACACAGAGTTGCAAATCTCTCTTTAAATTCTGTCTGCCCAATGGTGTTTCAATCAAAGGTTCAACAATCTGTTCACAACAAGATTCACATTGCTGGAATACCCTTTAAATTTACTGCATCATCTAAAACATTTGAAAGGCAGCAGAGCCCAAGAACAAAAGGTTTTCTAAGTGCACCACCTACCCTGTCATTTTTCAATAAAAGTGTCTCATGACTGCTCATGCAAGCGATCAAAATAATAATGGTTATTTAAAAAGCAAACCCCTTCTCTCAAATGCTTCAAATTTTCTATTGACTGCTCATAAGATCACACAAATGAATGTCCCTTTAAAATTTCCTGCTTACCCTAATCGTTTTCAGAATGAAAATACTAGTATTTCTCTTGATAGTGTTTAGAGACTTGAACCAATCCAAATAGCCCGCATGCCCTAAAAAAAAAAGGTTTCGATGGAGGTCTTGCATAAATGATCATTAAACATTTCACGAAAGGTGAAATGCCCTGCAAATGCGAAATTTGTCATTCACAAAAACAAAAGCTACTAAATTGTGCCAAGAGAAAATCTCGCAGTGTCGGGAATGCACGAGGCATTTTGTACCATCGGTGCTTGCCTAATTTCCTTTGTGGCCCAAGTGTTTACTGGGGTGTCTGTCTAATTAATTGTAATCATTGTCACAAAGGTGAATGCGACTCTTGTAACAAAGAGGTAACAAAGGAGCGCTTGCTGGTTTAGGGGACAAGTCTTACGACTCGGGCCCAGATATTCCTATAGCCTTGGACAGTAGTGAAGAAAGGGCACTGTAAATGCTGCCTTAAAAGATCCTTTGTAATGTCTATGCGAAGTTCGAAGGAGCTGGATATGGAAACAGTACATTTTTTTAATTGTGAATTTGGAGAGATCGGGTTGCACTTTCTGTATTATATATCAAGTAAAAAAACTGAATCGGCACTCTAATTTTAAGAATTTAGTCTTACAATTACTGGCACATAGTTACTTTTGTCTACAAAATATATTCCTTGTTTTGTTCGTTTTCTGTAAACGTGCCCATAGAGAATGGATATTTTGTTACAACTTGTTTTCTGTACACCTGAGTTGGTTACCCTTTGCTTGTTATCTCGATCCTGTCCTTTGGCAATCTGTTTTGTTTCGGGTATTCAAAACGAGCAACGTGTTTACGTTTTTACATCGAGGTGAGAAATTTCGTCTCTGGATGTTGGTTCGACGTCGATAAGTGCGTTACAGTCGAGGCAACACCTGCTCTGGCATCATTTATCAATTGTAAACTGTTAACGAAAATTCTCGAGCAATACCCATGTTTACAGTCCTTTCATAAATGTGGTTCTGAAGATTGGAACTTCTAGGTACCCGCATTACAGATTAGGTTCGAATGACTTTATACAACTTTTTTTATAGATGTGTATCAGTAGTCATGATTTGTGTAGTGCTCGCATGTGTCAGGATTACCCTTGCATTCTTTGTAATCTTTAAAAAAATCCAAGATGTGATTGAGTGAATTCGTTAAGAACGCTTTTTTACAGCCTCTTGCAGATTTTTACAGCTATCTGCTGTAAAGGGCATCTGGAAGTGGAAAAAAAATGTTCAGTATTGATCCCTATTTGTACGAGAATTTATACCTCAAGCATGATTTATTAGTCTCTGACAGTTTAATTTTATCTCTCAGATGCACTTTGTTGCTAAAACTGAACTTGAAAAAACAAAAAATGTTTGCTGCAATAAAAAAGGTAAGGTTAAAGAATATTTGCAGCTCAAAGATTGCAGGACACAATATGGTACTAAAGTTGAAGCTTGGGCAAATTACTTGAGAATTAAACGTTAGCGAGAACAGCTGACACGGGAAATTCTTGAGGCAAGCAAGACTAGGCCCTGCGAATGTCAGCAGACCCTTGATTGTGCTGACAAGCAAAGGGATTGATTTCCTTGTTTCTTGACTTGTCTGTTTTGTGCACATGCTCTGTGTGGCTTTTTTATTATTATTATTATTATTATTATTATTATTATTAGTTACATGTTTCTTGGGCAGACCCTCTCTTTTTCTTTTTGACTGCTCAAGCATATATTGTGCTGTGCCCTTCATTTATGCACATTCAATGAACCAGGACTGCATATATTTTATACCTGACGAAATCATCACGCATTGAACATGTTTTGGGGTTGGTAAATCTCGGTACCAAAATGGCATGTGCCATCCTGAAGCTGTTGGCACTAGTGATGCAAAACTATTGATAAATTGAGTATCGATAGTTTTTTTAGTCGACTATCGATAGTACCATTGATAGTTTTTCGATAGTCAACTATGGATAGTACTATCAAAAGTCAAATTTCTGGCAACTATCGATACTATCGATAATTTTGCATCACTAGTTGGCACTCGAGGCTTGATAGTTACTAGGCCGATGCATCAGAGCATGTCCTTCATTTATCCACACTGTATGAACCAAGGTGGCATATATTTTAGACCTGACGAAATCGTCATACATGGAACATGCTTAACGATTGGCAAATCTCGGTACCAGGATGGCACGTGCCATCCTGGAGCTGTTGTCACTCGAGGCTTGTTATTAGGCTGATGCACAGCAGTGCATGCCCTTCATTTATCCACATTGCATGAACCAAGATGGCCTATATTTAATTTGCAGTCTTTCAAATTGCATGGTTCTCTTCAGTTAGACATTAGAAAGAAATTATTTTTTCACGAAATGTATATATAATGATATGACCTTCCAAAACCTGGCGAAGGTTGGATTATTGGTGACAGATGCTTTTCGTCTTTTACAACACTTTGTCGTACGCGCATCTACAGCCTGGCAAAAGGCAATGGTTGTCTGCTAAACGGAGACTGCATGGCGAAAGCGCAGAAAGCATGTATCGCTGTTGAACCTGCTGAACTTGTTGAACAATAACGAAAGTGGAACTGGCCGAACCCAATGAGCTCGTTGGCCGAACCACACTGTGGGTTTGAGAAATGTGGCTCTGTTGGTAGCTAGCAAATCACATTCACGTTTTCTGTTGAATATTTTTTTTTTAATAAATCTATTATACAGCAGGTAAACTAACACTTCTAAGGCACTTTAGACGGCCTGCAAAAATCGGTATCGGAGGTGCAAAACAGGTCGGGAAAGTTTACAGTGAAAAAATCAAGAAATTAACTTGCCTCTATCAAAAGAAAAACAACAAAACCTGTTCTGGACAATCTACGCTGCCACTTTGCCGACGATGCATGCGTTGAGAGAAGTGCTGCCAACAGATGACGTATGCCGCATTGAGCGAGTGCCGGCCGATTTCGGTTGATAGCAGACAATCCCTTGTCGGCAGCACTTCTGTTTATGTATGCACCGTCTGCAAACTGGTGGCATAGGTTGCCCACAAGTTTTTGTTGTTTTTCTTTTGAATGTGGCAAGTTCATTCCTTGATGTTTTCACAGTAAACTTCCACCACCAGTTTGCACCTCTGTAGTAAATTGCAGTGCCATATGTTGAGTAATTGACTTTTTCTGGCTATCTACATAAACATAACCAGGATTTTGTTCTTCCTTTTTTTGGTTTGGGGGGGGGGGGGGGGGGGGGGGCTGAGGTGGTTGGATGTCCATGACTTAGGGGAGGGGGGGGGGGTCAATATGCATCTGTATATTTAGGGTCGACTCAATTTCGGGGGGGAGGAGGCTCTGAAGACCCATAAGCTCCCCTGCTGGCTATGCCACTGGCTGTCTAAAATGCCTTAGAAGCGTTAAGTTTACATGTTTACTTCGACGGTTTACGTGCTGTAGCAAGCACGGAGGTGGGAAGCTTTTGGAGGCGACACGATTCCACCAGAGGTGAAGCTGGGGGATACACCCTTAACAATGCCCAAAAACTAACGCGGTAGCCAAAAACAAACAAAACCAAAAAGATGCTATCAAACGGAGAGGACACCCTTGGGGGCAAGCATGGTTTCATAATGTACGCTAGAGGTTCAATTGCAGGTGCTAGTGTCTATGCGACTTCCAAGGTGCAAATTGAAGCAGATGGCAACCAGTCTACTTTTGCGGTACTCCTGCGGATTCCTATGGGAAAATGCAAGTGCATTTTGTCTCTTCGCCGGAAAATAACATGAATCGCTTTTCTTGTTTGGGTCGTACCTAACTGTATGCACGGCCAATGCGCCACGACCTGGTGCTTTCTATGTGCGCGATTGGTTTGGCCGTTGATAGCAAACGCACAGACAAAGGGAGCCATGACGATGCTCATTTGGCTCCATCGTAGCGTCTGCTGCGATCCAGACATTACGCATGTGGACCCGAGTCCATTGAGTGGTATGCATATAGACCGACACGGCACGGCTCTGCTTATCAACACGGCCAGAAAGCTGTGCATGCACAGAAGCAGCCAGGCTCTCCGTGTTTTCGCCATTGCATTGTTTGGTGCGCGCTCGCTGTTGACGTTGTACGGACGTTTCTAGATCTATTCGTGCACCGTATTTCCTGCCAACGTATCTCATACGTTATGCCAGACTATTTGAGCTCGCTACCCGAGCCTGAGCGGCAGCAGTATCAAGGCAAACTGCATGGACGGCGTTGCCTTCGTTGAGCTGTATGCCGTAAACAAGGACTGCTTGAGTTCTGATATGAAGCTGCTGCCACCGACGTCGATGGCTCACGTCATCGTTTATTTAGTTTTTTCGCTAAGCCAGTTCCCGGCCGACACGGTGCAGGCGTACAGGTCACTCGAGGCCTGCAAATACTTTGCGCTGCTTTCCGCGCTGCCGGCGGGATCAGCAGACGGGGGGTCTGCGGTCTGCGGAAGTGTATATATTAATGCGAAAGGCATTAACTGTTTCATGGAGCGTAAGATCCCATTGGCTAGCACACGTCCACAGCCAATGGCACCTTTTACATTGCTGCGATCCCATTGGCTAGCCAGCGCCGACCAGGCACCCACTCGACGGACACTCAGCGCCATGGGGTGGTCAGTCGTTGAAACTGATGCCCAGCGCCAGTTTCAGCAACCGGCCACCTCATGGCGCTGCGTGTCCGTCAGCGCCAGTAAGTGCACCAACAGAGAAAGTCGAAAGCTTGCCTTGTCTGTATGGCTCTAGAGAGAGAGGCTGTCTCTCTAGAGCCATCAGTGAGCAGCAAGAACTCATTTGCTCATGACTGCGTGACCACGTGCTGGCGCTGGTGAAAGGAGGAAAGTCTCAGCCGGATTCTGCCATCCCCGTCCAGCCCTGTCCCCTTCCCCCTTTGGCTTCTGGCGGCTGTTCGCGGTAGCAGATAGGGCCGACGGTTTTGTGGATCTAGGATTGATGGTGCCACTAAAACTCCGTATAATACTAGTTTTATCGATAATGCCAGGTTTTTAACACATTTATATTTATGTTGGAACGACAAGATTTATAGAAAAGTTAGATTTTATCGAGCAGGTATTCGCACAACTTGCTATCTTTCTACAAGACCCCCATTGACTTTGTGCCGCGTGGTTATCATGCCGCTGCTCGCAGCTGCAGGTCGGGGGAATATTCTAATTTTCGCCTCGCGATTACGCGGCGGAATGGCAACATTTCGAAGGAAGGTGATGTGTTTTCTGTCCTTTGTGACAAGATAAACAATGTCAAAAGTAGAAGATGCTAATTCTTTTAATGTTAAAATCAGTGCACAGCTCCTTTAAACAGCGTTCCTTTTTCAATAAACGGCATTCCTCTAAATGGAGACTCCGCTGTCTTCAAACCATGCTTCAATAAAACGTGCCCAGTCTCTAAAACATGTTTAGATAGAATGGAGTTTGATCAACCACAATGAACCTTTTGGTTCAACACATTAATGCACATCTGAACTAGTAACCCAAATTACGAGTTGAATACCTTTTTTTTTTTTTTTGTAAAGTTACTGGAGTTCCCAATTTGGTTGTAAAAGCTCTACTGGCAACACTGAAATTAAAACTTAAAAAAAGAAACATGATGTTCTGCCCCCTGAAAAGTGCAGGAACATCTGTATGTTGGTTTTGGCATTACCCTTGTTTGCCGTTTTCTCAGTAGGTATTTTGAATTTAGGGATAATAAATAGCATTTCGGAGAGAGTAAAGTCTGGGTATTCCAAAATAATGTTGTTAGAGTTGCGCAAAAATCTGTCGGACCTAAAGGTGGAGTGGTGCGCACACACTAGTTGTCACACACTCCCCATTGCTTTTTTCTGTGTCCCTTGATAGTCTTTATGTAGACTCCACAAACATCTTACGGAAGAAAGCTCGGAGATGATCTAGTTTATTGGTGGAAATGTGACATCTATACAAACCTTTGGGAAAGGGCTCTATGTAAATCGTCGGGATATTTATATTCCCTCTCTAATCATATTCTAAAGAAGAGATGTAAGGTACTGCAACACCCTAGAAAGCCAGAGACTTGCCAAAGGTGACATGAACAAAACTTTATTCGACAGCTGAACATACAAGCTCCCACAAAACAAAACAGAAAATCGACAGAAAAAGAGGCAATTATTGTGTCTTGATCCCATCGAGACTTATATGTATCCTTTAGACCTTGCTTTTTTTCAGGCAGCAACAACTTTATATTCATTCATGCTAGTGCCTCTAAGGGCTAGACAAAAACAAACTTCAAACTTAAAAATTTGTGAAGTCATGAATTCAAGCTATTGAAGAGAAGGCATTCGGGCAGGATGAACATTTGAAGGACCTTTCGCCACTGTGAACGATTTGTTGCCTGTTCATTTCCTGTTTCCATCTTCACCTTTGTAAACTGTCTTGTGACTATCCAAGTATACTAAAACATACTGGGGGAGGTGAGGTACTTAAATGGCTTTTGGCCCATTTCAATATTCTGGTGTTAACACAGATCCCATTTTTGAAAGAATGCTATGCCACAGCTTTCACATTTCTGGGCCATTCCACATTTCTAATTCCTTATGAATATTCATGCTCAATTTCAAACTGAACACATTTGGGAAGAAGGTATCAATCGTTTCAGGCCCATGTCAGTCACGGTTGTGCTTGTTGAAGCTCCATCTCTCTGTGAAGACAGTGTCACAGGTTATGCTGTTTTGAATTCCTTGATGAATACTGAAACTAGACTAATTTATAAGCATTTGTACTGGTAGGAAATAGAGAGCCCTTCATTCATGCAGTCTTGCATGAGCAGTCCACTGGCCTTTTGATAGAAATGTGCTTCCATATGACAAGTCAGGTGACCCCTTTCCTGAAATTTCTGGAGAGAGACACCTGGAAATTCTGAGATTTCTTAGGGAAGTTTGAGCATCTATGTGATGATTCTTTTTATGCATAGTCAATCGCCACTGCATTCCAAAGGCCTTAGGGCAGGTGGGGCATTTAAAGGGTTTTTCACCTGTGTGAACTAGTCTGTGAGATGTTAAGTGACCTGATGTTCGAAAGGCTTTACCGCAGAGAGTACATTTAAAGGGCTTTTCACCACTGTGAACCCTTTCATGTTCTGACAAGTCATTTCTAAAATGAAATGTTTTAGGGCAGGTAGAGCATTTAAAGGGCCTCTTATCCGAGTGAGTTATCTTGTGAGCTGTCAAATGGTGGAATCCTCGAAATGCCTTAGGGCATGAGGGGCACTTAAAGGGCCTTTCATCTCCGTCAGTGCTCTCCGAAACATCTGCCTTATTGCAGTCGTCGCGTCTGAGGTGCTTTGTCAAGTTATGCTTCAGCTTAAATGTCCGTGGACATGAGGCGCACTTGAAGGGTTTTAGGTCGACGTGTACGTTTTGGTGACGACTGAAGGTGCTTTCCCACGAAAATCTTTTGCCACAAGTGTCACATTTGTAGGGCTTTTCACGTGCATGAAACTTACTGTGAGCAAGCAAGCAGTCCTTCTGCCGAAATACTTGAGAGCAAGCGGGGCATTTGTAGCGTCCTTTCTTTCTATGTGTGTGTGTGCTTTCATGCACGGCGAGTTCGCTCTTGGAGCTACCAGAGAAGGGGCAGAAGGAGCAGTCATGGCCCCTGTGCCTATCTTGTCTCTCCTGCTGTGCTTGGTCCCATTGCTCTTGGGAAGAGAGCGAGCTGCCTCTGTTTTCCTTAGAGTCGGAGCTCTGGCATTCCACATCAGCTGGCTCTGTTGGGAAGACGCACCAGGTAATTTTGTTTTCTCGAACCGGAGCAGGAGTAAGAAATCCTATACATATCCCTTACAGGAGAGACAGTTGTACAGATGACAGAGGCATTCTGATAAGGAAGACACTGGAATCCCCTTTGTTTGTTAGTATTAGAGTATGAAGAAAAAGCCTGACTTGTTTGGCTGGTTTGAAAGGCCCACGGAAGGAGAGCTCCACACACTAAAGTTCTCGCTGGTAATTTCTGGAGAGCACGCCTTAGCGACAGTGACATCTATCTGAAATTCGTTTCTTCTTTTCATTTATTTTAGTTAACACTGAGCCTACACGCATCTGTTCGAAACAACTGTGTGCTTGATTTTGCTGCCTTGCCTGAGCTTGTGTGTATTGTTTTGGTCAATACAACCATTGTTATTGTTTGTTGTACAACAACGTTGAGCGCAACTTCGTGCTTGAAGGGACTGCACTTTGTTCTCCTTTAAGCTGAGGCTGACTGCTGGAGACGGCATGCGTAGTTTCTAAAAAACCATTTCACATTTTTCTTACTCAATAGGCGGCGTACCTCTGCAAAAAGTTGAATCATTTAAGTACCTAGGGGTGATCATTACATCGGATCTACGATGGAACGATCACATTGACTACATCTCAAGACGTGCTTTCCAAAAGCTAGGGTACCTGAGACGATCCCTGGGGCGCACCAGTGTTTCAGCGAAGCTGACTGCATTCCAGACCTACGTGCGACCTATTCTGGAATATGCCGGAGTGGTCTGGGATCCGCACACCGAAGTAAACAAAAATAAACTGGAAAAAATACAAAGGAGGGCGGAAAGGTTTATCTACAACTCCTATAGCTGGTCTGTGTCTCCCAGCCAGCTCCTGCAAAATGCCAACTTCGAGAGTCTTGAAAATAGACGACGGAGAGATCGATTAAAATTCTTCTATCTAATCATTAATGACCAGCTAAAGATTAACAAAAACAAGTATATCTCATTTTTTCAGCCACGATTAACAAGACGATCCCATCAACTGTCAATAAGGGAATTTTCTGCTAAAAACAATGTATTTTATTATTCATTTTTTCCACGCACTGTTAGAGAATGGAATTCCCTGCCAGCTGACGTTGTGCATAGTTCAACCTTGTCTTCATTCCTTTCCCAAATCGGTTAGAAAAGTAAATAGTTGTTGTACGTGTGAGTTGCATCTTGATTGTATATTACGCATTCTATATTCGCGAGTGTTTTCCGATGGGATTGGATGAGCGAGTCACTTTGCTTGTCTGTGTCGCGTTGCAGCAGGGCGCTGCCGAGATTTTGAACTGTGTATAACGGCACTTTTTTCTTTTTTCTTTTTTTCAAATATGTACAGTTTTACTCCTGCTATCGCCTCCACGAGGTGAGCAGTATTAATAAATAAATAAATAAATAAATAAATAATAGAGTGGGACTTCAAGAGAAACTTGCCTTCCTTTACAACGACAGTGGCCCTGTGGACTACGTCCACAGGCTCGAGGGAAACGGAAAGCCTGCAAGCGTCTTTACTGTCCAAGTCCCCACAGGTCGAAGTGGCACTCGCCCCATCCACCTCTGCCAAAACAAATGTGAAAAGAAAAATATCCTTGAAACAGGCAAGGTAAAAGCATATAAAACAAGGAGGCCGATCCCATTACAACCCCCACTGGTTGGCTTCCCATTTCACTCTGTTGAGTCCTTTCATGATCTCAAAAATCTTGTTTTGTCCTTCTCTGGCATGAGAGTAACAAAGGAGTCCTTCAAACCACTCTTTACTAAATGAGAAGGCTCTTGCATGAGCTGCCGAAGTAGCGACTGCAATGGCAGCAAAGCCAGCCTTGCTTGTTGCGCACAAGCACGATTGACAGGCACACTGTCAACCATGCTTGCGACCATCCAACAGCACTGTACTTTGAGCCACGGGCGACTGGATTATTTCTAGTTGTATGATTAACTAAATAAAGGAAAATAATAAACTGCAGAACAAAAAACATCTTCCAGGCACCGGTTTATGCTGTTCGGGGCTACACATGGAGCTTCGCCACAATTGCATTTTCCCTCGAACAGAACTTTTAACATCATCCTTGCATATGATGACAAAAGGGTTATGTGAGCCAGACAACTGAGATCATTAGGATTTCTGCAAATGTCTAAAAAGCAGAGGCTGCAGCTGTATTTGAACTTGCCTTCTTTCACCGCACAGCTGTTGTTCCAGTGTCCCTCTAGGTCCAGACGAGAGGGCAACACTTTGTCGCTGTCTTCAGAGCGAAAGTCGGCTCTCGCTGGCATGGCCAGTATCTTGTATGGAACTGTTAGAGGGTAAAGGACACAAATTTTGTCAATATTTCAGGAAAAAGAGAAACATGTATCTGTTCGCTGCGGTAAAATGAAAGCTGTGCTTTCTTTCATTGAGAATGTTCTAATCTCGACAAAACTAAAGAAAACAAGGTACTGCAAAATCCCAAATGAATGCTTACCTAGAGTTTAGGGACCAATGGAAGGGGGGGAGGAAATATCACGTGAGACATCTTTGAGGATGAGACAGCACAATTTTATACAAGAACAATCTATAAACATGCTGGTACCTACAAAGAACTCACATGATACAGGAAATGACATTGCACCCACATCAAGCTAGTGTTCCCTGGAGCTGTATTATGATTTTGAAGAATTTATCACGGGCAATTTTCATAACCCATACGAAAAATTGCCTGTTGCGTCTAGAAAAAATCATAGCCTCTTTCTGCTGGCTAGTGTGAAAAACAATACTTGCGACAGCAGTTTGCATGAGCACCACAGTAAAAACGGGAATTGTGCTCAGGGAGTGAACAAGTACCAAGTGAAAGAGTCTGGTCCTTTGCAGTCCTTTGCAAAAATTTTTATTGAGTAAAACAAGATTGTTTGACCCAATTTAAAATATGAATGCATAGACTGGAACTCTGACATACAGTGAAGCCTGTTTAGAACGAACCCACGTACAGCGAACTATTGTCAATATCAAACTCACGGAATATTTAAATAAAAATGCATGTAAAAAGTACTTTTTATAAAGAACAAGATATTGGCTATATCGAACCGTTTCCCCCGGGAATGCTTCCAAAAATGCGCAAACAACCGTCTTCTAACCTTCCCCCCCCCCCCCCCCCCCCAAAATAAAGTAGGAAAGAAAAAAAATTAAAAGCTCGAGCCGCCAAAAAAATTTACAAAGAGAAGCGATTCAGAATGGGAGTAGCTAAAAAAACACTACACCCAAGCACAAAAAAAAAAAAAAAAAGACTTCATCCCAAAGTGGGTGCCCACGAAGAGAAGTGATTCAGTAGATGAGATAAGCTAAAAGAACAAACATTGCACGCATGCAAAAAAACTTTTTAGCGCTTTGTTACAAGGTGGAAGCGAAGAGATGAGAAAGAGAAGCACTCGCCTTACAACGAACGCATCGTGAAAGTTTGTTGTAAATGGTTTTTGCTATATCAAACTACCTGCTATATCGAACTGATCGCAGCGTTTCCTGCTGTTCGTTATAAACGGGTTTGACTGTACACGGATATGAACAAAAAATTTGAGAAATTAGTAATGAAGGGTATATCCAAACAACAAATCCAGCAGATACATGCACAAACATGATATGATAATTTAATTCCCTTTCTCTCCACCTACCATGAAAGACAGCACAACTAATATCATTCACAATTTTTCAACAGGCTGAGCATTGATCTACCGGGTGTCCGAAATAGCGGCCAGGCTCTTTAAATCGACCGCAAAATTCAGTTTCCTAACCAATCGCGCTACGATTTTGTGCAGTGTTGCGCACAGATGGTGCATTTTTTTTTTTTGTAAAATTTGTAAAGAGTGAATTTGTCTGAGGAAAAAGTAAAGAAAGCAAAAGGCTTAACTGCTATGAACAATGCAGCGAAGCCACCAGTCTTCAAACCATAGGGTGCCCTATTGTTTAAAGACCGGTGGCTTCGCTGTGTTTCCATAGGAGTTAAACCTTTTTCTTTCTTTACTTTTTCCTCAGGTAAATTCACTCTTTGCAAATATTGCAAAAAGGACGCACCATCTGTGGGCAACGCTGCACAAAATCGTAGCGCGATAGGCTAAGAAACCGAATTTTGCAGTAAATTTTAAAGAGCCTGGCTGCAAGTTGGGAAACCCGGTAGAACAATATCTGCACAAGCCGACTCAAACGCCTACTAGAAACCATCATCCACTAAGTCTGACATCTCTAGTTTCGCACCAAGAAACCTGCTAAATATTTCTATATTCCCAACACTACTGACAAGCGAAAGTACTCGGGACAAAGAGTATCTCTTGGTTACCTGCCAAACAAGCACAATGGTTTCATTGATATTAGTACCACAACCTGCATAAAGCTGTAAAAAAAATTGACTTTTATCCTTCTTGAAACAATCAACACGGATAAAGAGAGCACAGGAGCTTGCCTTCAATCCCGATATGACCATCTTTCCAGGGCTCGCCCAGGTGAACTTGCAACGACGACGCATTGTCAGAGGCCCCAGAGCACAAGCCCTCGTCGGTCTGAAGGAAGGCCGACTCGCCCGGTTCTGTTGAAGAAGGGGATTGAAACGTAAGTAAGGAGAATCATTATGCCCTGATTTAGCTTTCACAATTGCTGTCCACCTTTTCTCAACCTTGTGACCTGCAACTGCTATGCCAGGCCTCTGCAAGCAGACTGACATCCTACCCCAAGGATACCACAAGCATGAAAGCAACAGCCTGCAGATGCTTGTCACATGGTCACTTTTTACTACTATGAGGTTCAATAGATGAAAGGCGTACGCCGCCATCAAACCATTTAACTCTTCATTAGAACTAAAATGAAGTCAGTTGTGGTGCCACCTGACCTGCACAGAGCAAACCCTCCTTGATACATTCCCAGCTGAATCATTTGATTTACTCTCACATACAGATATGCCAGTACTCTAAAACTTCAAAGGAACTAAAGGGTGACTCAGTCCCAAATTGTGCAAGGACAAGTCATGTCCTGAAAATGTCTCATAAGAACTGTATGTCTTGAACAAATTCCTGCTGCTGCGCGAGCATGTGGCCTTATTTGGTTTCTTCTTCGCGTGGGATTGCACGTGAATGTGATGTAAGCGAAGCCATGTGTTCGCACTGCAGCCGCAGTGTGGAAACTATGCTATGATTTGTTTCACCATAACTTAGCAAAGAGCAAATGTTCGAGCCAATCGGAGCGATGAAGACAAACTGCATGATAGCCCTTACCAAAGGTACAGGAGCGAGGGTGTAACCCAAGCAGTTTGAGAAGTGGAGAAGGAACGTCCCTCTTACCCGGTCCCTCCTTTGTGTGTTCCAGACGTCCCTTTTGTCTCCGTCGGAAATTGGCCTGTCACTCAAAATTCATAGAAAGCTGTTTTTCCTTTCTCTTCCGTCCGTGGCTTCGACGGCACTTCGTGCAACCAGTAAGATGATGTACGGTCATGTCTTCCCCTTCAGCGCACTGATTGGCTCACTGCAAACATAGCCTTCACTATTTGCCAAATTACAGTAAGACGGCGTATTGCACCGACAAAGTCGCACAGGAAAATTGACGGCGGGTATAGCTTACAATGTCAACATGCCCTGCAATCATATTTTAAGTGTGTGCCTTTTTTGCGGTTTCCACGTCTCTTGGGGTTCGGGCAAGCCAGCGGGCACGGAGAGAGTAACTAAAAATCAGTGCATCATATTTTAACCAGACGACGCGAAAACCTCCTCCACCGACGGGGGCGACCAGCGGTACCGAAAGCGCGCGAAATGTGACGTCTTTGGCCCTGGGCTTACTACTGGTCAGAGCCGCTAAAAGCTTCTTTTTAGTCAAAATACAAAATATAAGTGGTGCAAACCGTTTCAATTATTTATAAAAGTAGTTTCCGTTCAGTATTTTAGATCAGAAAAGAAGCAAATGCGGTTTCTAAAGTACGGAAGCAAGAAATGACCCGTCGACATACCCGCCACCAAGCGGTGGAAAAGGGGGCGCATACTAGAAAGGAGTAGTGGGATCACGCGCCAACACGGAAAGGTCTCGGATGTATGCGGCGGCGCTGCGGTCGTTTACGGACTGGAGGATCCGACCGGCTCCGAGCGTTCCAAAGGCCTTCAGTGAGCAGCTTTGTCTTGCGTTTTGGCCGTTTTGCGGTAGGGCAGCGCGAAGTGGCTCCCATTTTGAACTGATCTTTACACCGTATTTGCTGTTGTTTGTGGCCAATGAAGTGTCATGCCGAATTAGTGTTTAATAACGTAGCAAATGCAATGAGAGCCGCTCTGGCTGCCCGCTGTATACAGCCTATCCAGAACACGCTTTAGTGGCGCCCTCTCGCGCCGTCGACACGGAGTGCGGCAGCCGTTTGCGCTCGCTGAGCTCACTATCCCTCCTCTAGTTCACGGCCACGGAAGCAACCAAGGACGTCACGAGGGAGGTTATTTTTTGCTTGTTTTTGTAATTTTAATTTGCCTACAACTTTTAAAATAAAGCAAAATTCGAGAAAAGAAAAGTTGCATTAAGTTACTGCGGTCAGCGCGCTCAGGTTCGGTGCAAATTAAAAACCAGTAAAAAGTGTTTGCAGGGCCCCTTTAAGTGTAGTGGTGGACCTGGAAATTTTGCCCATCATCACTGCCTGCGGCTATGAGAGCGTCCTTGGACACAGATGCTTTACGTGCAAAATTCGCCACACGGGTCTCGATGGCTCACCTATCTTGACTGAGACGGCATTGTTCCCGTGTTCCTCTAGCTGCAGTGGATACATAGACATATTGCCGCAATCGTCAGGCTCCATGCTTTGATCTGTCGAAGTAGGAGGTGCATCCTCAGGCTCTGTCAAAGAAGACAGGACACCAAGGTTGCGGCAACTGAGGTCAGAAGCAGAGCCATAGTCGCTGGTCAAAACGAAAAATTGCACCATTCCTTCATAATCGTAGCCTGCATCTAACAAGAAAACTTGCCCTGTCCCGCACTATTGTGGCAAAGGTCGTAGTAACACCGAATGCATTGTGTAAACTGCTTTGCAGTGATGTTGCACATAAACTTGTACACGTTTTGTGCCTCAAAAGAATGATCATTGCTGTGCATGGTGCGTCCTGTGTTTAGCGATGGGACGCTAAACGCAGTGCATTTAGCGTTCCATCCCGCCCATACATCAAAAGTGGTTCCGGAGTGGCAACGAATGACGTCCCTGAAGCCGGGGTGTGGATGTTGCGGTCCTGGCGGTTGGTAGTAGAAATGCCGGCGAAAAGCACAAGCGAACGCAAGTGTCCCTGTTGTCGCGGCGTCCCAACTTCCTACTGCTGTATCTTCCATGGACTGTCACAGTGAAAAGCGACTTGCAGCAGAACAGGCGTCTGCCATGTTCACCACCACTGCTGAGACGCCGTTATGACCGCGACAACATGATGCTTCTACAACGTCATCAGGCGAAAATCGAGGGACCACTTTTTCGGAAAGCGGTAAACATGTACCAGTCGGAGACGCAGGCACCATAACAGTGCTTAATTTTCTGTCCCTAAATAACGGCCAGTGTGGGACACAGACTAAGCATGAGTGCTGCATCCTCGTTCGGCCAGAACTTGTGTTCGGTACCGAAAAGACGAGTTCCCGCTGAACGCCGACGCAGTACTCATGGCCAATACACTTTCGCGAGATGTTTTTTCGTTACCAGAAGTGCGTTACGAAGAACTGCTCGAAGCCAGCCATGTAGCATTGCGTCAAAAATATTTCCTTGACTTCTGGATACTATATATTGAATTTTGTTTGCCGCAATATAATTTTTAAGCGATCAGTTTCTAATCAAATAATGTGAATGCATTACACAAGTATGTTACGAAGAACTGCTGGGGGCCAGCCATGTAGCATTGAGTCAAAAATATTTTCTTGACTTTTGGATATTATATATTGAATTTTGTTCGCCACAATATGATTTTTAAGCGATCAGTTTCTAATAAAATAATGTGAATGCAATACACAAAATAGAACTTGCAAATTTCTACTGCAATAGCTGTTTGTCCATTTGCAAACATGGCATGATGTTAGCAAATGGAATGCGAATGGCGGCAAAGCACCCGCTCATGCCACGTGCACTGCTTGTTTCCACAACAATGATTGGCGGACTTGTAAAAAGTGCCTTATTCAAGGGGCTTTACTTACCTTTTTTGATGACAACAGCTTCATGTGCGTCCATTTTTTGTGGAAATGGGGACATCTTGCTATAATCATTCGAGTGCACACCTATATCTGCTGAGGTAGGCAGTATATCCTCTGGTTCTGTTGACAAAGACAGTACACAAATGTTTTGAGTCAAGTCAGAAACAGACCCATAGTCGTTAGTCAGAACAACGTTGAACTACAGCTCAATAAAACAGAACCACCAAAAGAAAAGTTAGCTGCCTTTTGTTACAAGGCAGCTAACTTTTCTGTATTTCTCATCCACAGAATGAACTGTGCAAGGAGCATTCAGAAAATAACCTGAAAGACGGATAGCTGCACTGAAATGCATTGTGCTCCTTCTTCAACGCCCAGAACTGCAGACAGTCGTGTCGCTAGGGCAGGGGACATACCACCTTGGGTGGGGTGGGGTGGGGGGAGGGGGGTCGGGTCACAAGGGGGAGGGGGGTAGTGTTGCAGCGGGCAATGAACAAGGAGGGTCGCGGAGGCCCACCGCCCCGGGGCCCAGGGTGCCACTGGCCCTAGTGACGTCACTGCCTGCAGAATGTGAAAAAGGAGCTTGCCTTTTTTTTCACAAGAATGGATGCAGAAAGGTGGCCGTGGGAAGAAGACAGCTAGGTGACCAGCTCCTCCCTCAGAGGACAAAATGCCTGCACTCTTCATTTTGCTCTGTCAGGGGGAATGCAGAAGAAATGTGCATGTGTGCTCAATGCTCAACGCTCGGAACAGGCAGGGAGTCGTAAGCTTATTTACCACTGGCCTAAAAAAGGCAAAATGGAAAGTTGGGCAAGTTGGTACCGAAGAATAAACACCTCAAAGACAGGGGTAATGCCCGTGTGCCCGATTTGCTAAAAACAAAATAACTATGAAAACTGAAAAATAAAACAGAGGGGGTCAGGTCAGGATGCTGCGGAGGCGATGCTATCGATAATGTGTCGTCTGCTCGCGTCAGCTGCGATTCGGCCGGTGCATTCTTGCTCCGCGAGTAACTATCGCGTGCGTTACTCGCTCCTGTCAATGCCCGCCACAGTTTGAAACCCTTCACGAGGAATCATGACATCCGTCTCCAACAATGCTGTCGACACTTCACACAAGTGTGAAGTGTCAACTTCACACAATACAAAAGTAACTTCTGAAAACACGAAGTCTCGCCACTCGGCGAACAAACGGCGGACAAACGGCGAACGCTACGACGTCCGGGACTTCAAGGATTACGGAAACTCCGGCGAATTTCCACTGTTTCACAATTGATTACCTGCGCGCAGTTGCGAAAATGAATCTTTCATCGAAATGTGCTTCACGGACAACGGAGTTATCTGCGGGCGGTTTGTCCGCTCATGGGATTGAGCGCTGCCGAACCTGACGGCGCTCGTCGTCCTCGGAAAGTGGGAGGCCTGGTGAGGGATTGTTCTCCTCCTTCCTTACAGAAATATACCGCGTGATGCATCTGGGAACAAAGCAGTCTGCTTGCCGTTTTTGCCATCGCGGTTGTCTGGACGCCTGAGAGCAATAATTCCAGGAAAATCACCACGAACGAGCACTTCTAGCGACGCCACCTATCTTCGTTATACTACACTAGCGCGCTGCTGCACAGGGAGCGAAAAATTTACATTTTTAAGATTAGTATAGATGGCGTAAGCTACCGTCTAAAAATTGGATAGGTTTGTATTTGTCTATCCATTCAAACTCTGACGTCGTCGGTAGACAAGCGTTTCGGGGCAGTAAAACTGGAAACGCCGATTGGCTGAAAAAAAATGACGTCACTTCCGGTTTTGTTGATTTTTAGATGACGTTTTAAAGTAAAAATATATAAAAAAGTACTTTTCTTGTTTTTGTTTGTTCTTACTTTTTTTTTTTTTTTTTTTCTTGCTTGATTTTTTAATTTTGGCTGGTACGGTTCCGTTCTGTTCCGCCTTGGCGCCCTTGGCCGCGGGGGCAATGTTTTTGTTTTCGTTCTACGTTCAGGTGTTGAGTGGCGACGTATTAACCGTCGATAACCAGCTGAAGCAGCTCAAGTTCTCTAGTGGAACGAGGTTGACCGTGCGCAGTGGCAGCCGTTGACAACAAAAACAATGTATGCACTCAGCTTCGCCGGATGAGTGCCGGCGTCGATCGCGAACCGCCAGAGCCGCCAAATACCTCTCGTACATCTCCAAGAACACCAAGAACAGGAGGTATTCATAAAGGTGAGTGTTCACCGCACTTTAGTGCTTCAGTTCCGTTTGGAGTCGTTTGACATAATTTAGTCCGGTGCGTCCGGGAACAAAGGCGCTACCAGAAATGGCGGGAATGGTCGGTCGGTGCTGAATGCTGATGCCATCCAAGCGGATTTGAATTGGGTTTCGTGCGCTCAACGTGTCGATTTGTTTCTTGAGCTGCCTTTACCAACCGCTCGCCCGAAATCGTTCGGTAGAACATGCGGACGTGACGGCTAGCAGAGCCCTCCGCAAAGGCTTAGGAGCGCGCTCACAATTTTGGAAGCTTCCGTATGACCGCAAGTGCTCAATAAGTCGCTATAGCAATGATTGCATGCCATCGACACAGACTTCGATCCAGTTTTTCAACGAGACAGGAAGGCCCAACGAAGCAAGCGTAGAATCTGATGCTTCGCCTGTCACTGTCTGCGCGGGAACACGCCGAGAGGCGCTTAAGCGAGCTGCCAGGGCGTAATTAAAAAAAAAAAAAAAATCTAACGCAGGTCTGAACCACGCGAGGATCGTCTCGAAGCATGGTAGCCTCAACAGACGCTTGCCGCCACACGCGAGGAGAAAGCAGGAGGCCCGAAGTTTGAATGTGAAGGTAAAACGTGCTTTAATAATAATGATCTTTATCTGCACGTTCCTTTGTATGACTAAGGTGATCGTGCTGAGACACAATATAGCAGCGATTGCTCTCGAACAAAGGACAGGACAGCAGAAAGGCAATGAGAGGCAGGGAGATAACTGACCTCTCTGTTGTAAAACATTTTTCAGAGGAGGTGCGAAGAGCTGGCCCTCACTTTTTCAAGGCAGCCGCAGAACACTACGAGCCCCGAATCACTGCCACGGCTGACTCACGCGGATGCTGTGCTGCACCCTGCACTGCACATGGTTCGAAGCACACTTCAGGGGACCAGTGCATGCCCCTGATGCATCGTCGCGGTATGTTTTGTACTGCTTTTCCTAGCGGTGCACTGAGCAGTCCAATCTTGAAGGGAGCACGCGAGTGCGTAGCCAGTGCTCCATGCAGCAAGGACCGCAAGCACCCGCGGAAGCTTGGAGCACACGCAGTGACACCAGCAGCCGTGCACGCTGGCGTCGTCTGCTACTGTACCGTCCTTTCGTTCGGTGCGCAGAAAAAAAAAGGAGTGACCGCTCTGTTAAAAGTCTGATGGTGAAGGCATCCTTTACAGAAGCACTGTATGGCTCTCTGCACGCTAGAATGGGGGCTGTCGTTGATGCTCGCAGAGGCGTCGCCCACAACTAAGCAGACGATCAAAGTCCTGAGCAGGTGACTAATCGTTTCATTGTTCTTTGGTAGGGAAAGGTAGATAATGTGCTTCTACTCCCAGCTTTGTTTTTTTTTTTTTTGTTTTTATCACCATTTAGTATGTTACCATCAAAACAGCATCCTGGTGTTCACATAAATATGTGTTAACAATACCTATCGTCAAATATGTGACTCAAAGAGCCAACTGCGGCCGAGGATATCTTTTAAGTGTTCTTTTTCTCACAAAGATCCCTGGCATTGACTTTTTAGCCACGTACCTTGAGTCCAGAAAAACAATGTGCTTCAGCTAAATGGTATTCACACAAAATACATCCTGACAAGCTGCTTTCACTCTCGAGCCTCGAAGAAATTTTGCAGTTTGATTTGAACTATGTTGCAGGTTAAGGAGGTAGGGTCAGGGAAAAGAAGGTGGGAGAGCAGGAAGCGGGCACAATGCTGGTCAAACCCTCTCCCTTCGCCGGCGTTGCATCCATCTCGTCCTCTCCCACCTTCCTTTTTTTTCCCCTACCTTCTTGAGTTGTCACCGACCATATAAAAGGCATGCATTGATATCACTTGTTCGTTTTGTGGCCATGGCGCCAGCAAGGTTTGAGAAACGTATCCTGCTTCACAGGAATTCAGCACTCAACATGGAGAAACTATTGGCAGTGCTGCTGTAATGTCTTTGTCCTCGTCTTTTGCAGCCATCTAAAAAAGAGAAATATAATACTAGGAACACAGAGCAACGTCACGCGCCAGTACATAGTGTACTACGAAGGGCAGGTAAATTGACTGCGGAACACGATTTTCTCAATGTCCTCACGGTTCTTTCGGCCAAGTACATACAGATAAGACGATTATTATTAGAAATGTTGAACGCCAATCCGAAATGTTTTTTGGCGGTGTGCCGAGCAAAAGGACATTGCTGCAACAGAAAACATGTGCCATCCTCCGCCTTTGGTGCTTCTGTGTCTGCGCCGAGCTTCCGCAGCCACCAACAGTCAACGCTGCATGGACTGCCCGCCATGCTTTCATGCGTTCCATGTATGATTGGCACGGCATGTGGATGTATCATGCAAGTGACATCAGCGCTGTTGGCAGTGCCATGCTGGTGGTGGTTGAGCTTTGCTAGACTCTGACCATTGACAAGCTGTTTTATGCAATAATCGCTCTTGGAAGTCCCCAAACTGTTTTTAGCAATTCAAGTGTCAGATTTTTTTTTAGCTATGGTTATACAGGTTTTCTTTTTTAACATTTACAGATTTCAAAGAAAAAGTGAAAGTTATGACAGTTATAAGTTATACGGCCAGGCGGACATTAGATTCATGGAAGAATGCAGCTAAAAGTCCGTGTAGATCATGTGTATCATGCTTCTCTACAGCGCAGCTACATACTTGCGTAGGACAACCCCCATGAAGTGGGGTGGGGGGGCTGCATGCGTGTGTTGGGTAGCCCCTCTTGGTTTTACAACTCTACCCTGTTGTAAAATTTTAGATTTTAATGCGAACAAGTTGATAACAAAAAAGAACTTGGTCAACATTGATCTTACAACTAGAGATGTAAAAGGAACAAAAATAGAGAACAGCAAAATGTGGAAGAAGACATCTCGCTTCTTTCATTTTCATTTGACTAAGTGACATTGGTCGGCGACTGTAAGACTTTTAATCACAATAGTTATACACCACAGGTCCCGGGGATCATGGCATCGATGAGCTCGCTTTCGCCTTGTCCAAGGTAGCAGCGGAACACTACGGGCAGGCCCGGAGTCACCGCACCGGCTGGCTCACGGGCGTCGTCCTGTACTCTGCACGGCACTGCGTGTGGCTTAACCGGCCAAGCAGAGGGTCACTGCATGACCTTTATGAGGCGTCGCTAGCCATTGTAAGTATATTTTGGACGCTCGTGTCAGGGGATGTACTTTTGTGTTCTACAACAGAACATGTTTGGTGGCGGTTCAGTCTTGCCAATTCAGCCATTTCGAAACATAATTTTGTGGCGACTCGGCTTAGGTTTTCTGGCTCGGCCGTCTTTTGCACCAGTGTCTAGGCTCGGCGTAAGCCTCTTTGTTCTTTATTGTCAAGGCTAGTGTAATTTCTGCTACGCCGTCGAAGCAACTTCTGCATGCGAACAAGATGCAAGACGAAGCTACATGCTCGTGCACAGTGCATGACCACATGTGAAAACTAATAGCGAGTTTGTTTCGCTGCACTCGTGCGTATGCGCACCCACTCGCAACATGAAGTGAGTTTGTTTCGCCGCCGGCACTCCACACGTGCATGCGCTCGCTGCACCCTGAGAATTAAGTGTGTACCTGAATGCACTCCCGTCATGCATCACTTAGGCAGGGAACAAGAGCAGATGACTGGTTTGTCCACCATGCGGGACAGTAGAACTGCAGAAAAAGTGAACTTTCTGCTAAAAAAATGACGTCCCACGAGCAACAAAATCGGACACGAGCTTGAATTGTGTGTCTGCTATTCTATAAAGCAAGCAATCCACAACCTGTGCTTAATTTGCAAGTTTTCAGTCATTTTGTTGCCGTACAGACGTCCAAATACACCGGTGGATAAAGAAAGGTTCAGAACGAACATCAGCCACTGCGAGATATCTCTCACCATCCGTGCGGGGCTAAAGAGTTGGGACGTTAGTTGACAAAGCTTGCCCCGCAGAAACCTGCGACGCGTCCAATCGAGAGCCGAGAAAGCTAAACTGCTTTTACCCGAGGCTTGGATAAAATCACAGTGTTTAAAAAGGAGCCATGGAATTTATTTTGGGTGGGATAAATTAATTTAGATTCGTATTTTGCTAATACAGTTGAACCTTTCAAGAACGAAATTCTCGCGGCAACGAAGAAATCTGGCGGCCCCAGCGAACGTCCATAGGGTTCAATGCATTTGCACCCTCTCAGCAGCAAAGAGTTTTTAAAAAGCAGTCCCGCATTAACGAAAGTTTGAGGTAGTGATCTGCCATAGAGTTATTCAATGTGTCTACCAAGTTGGCATTTTCAAATTCCCTGAGTTTTTCAGGTTTCCTCTGAGTACTTTTGTGAAATTCCCTGAGTGACACAGAACTTTGTTTTAGGTCAAGATGGGCGGACACCATGTCGCCAGATGCTGTCACTCTCTAAAAAGCATGTCATAAAATAAAATAACAACACAATACAGTTTTGATGATAGCGAGTAACTTTTATTAGATTTAAAAAGAAAACAGAGCGAAGTGGTTAGTAAAATTGATAGTGAATAAAGTATAAAAAAAGGTAAACTGAGGTTTACGTGACCCCCCCAGGTCTGGTCATGTGACCTCAGGGGGGGGGTGTCGAGACCTGACGGTGACGCCGCTCAAGCCGGAAACGGGAGCAATAACGGGGAAAGGAAAGGGTAAACAAACATAAGGCGTTCAAAGTGTGATTGCTCAACCCTTGTTGTCAAAACACTCCACCTGACAAAATCTTTTTTTTTTTTTTTTTTTTGGGGGGGGGGGGGGGGGGGGGGCTAAGGAGTTGCACAGTGACAGCGGTGTTTGGGAAAATGAGCGCACGCGACCGTTCTAACAGCGAGCACTCCCTGCCCTCCCCACGCGCGCAGGTGCCCTTCCCCTTGCTTTTGCCATCCTCCACTTCTTTTGTTTTTATTGGTTGCTTTTTTCATTTTTTATACAATTGCTTTTTCGCTGCGCATCCCCGCGTGCGCATTCCCGGGTGCGCGTATGCTGGCTTGGCGGTCTGCCAGCCCCGCAACCCGAGCTATGTGCTCCCGGCCGGCGCAATCCGACCTATAGGGAGAAGCGAAGAACCGCCTTCGTCTTCGTTCCCTACATCGAGTGTCCCCTCCATGGGAGTTATGGGCATTCGATACAGAAAAACAATGCAATTTTCTAGGGGATGTTTGGACTGTTTCATATAAACAATAATTCGAAATACGGGTGTGATATAACCGGGTTCGACAGTATGTTTGGCCGTCTCCCTTAATTTCCAGATACCTTCGTTCGTTTGGCACATATATCACCGATGCTAGAAAGCGCCGACGTCGTGTTCGCGCTGAGAGTGTCCGACAGTGCACATAAATACACGTGCGAAGCCGTTTTTGCACCAGTTTTTTTTTCCCCCATAGAAATGCATTACCGGAAGTCAATTTTCGACTGGTTGCTGTCTGCTTCAACTTGCGTCGGCACACTAGCGCCACTTGAACCTCTAGCGTACATTGTAATAACCCTATGTGATCTGCAACATTTTTTCGTCACATGAGCCAGTTTGGAACCCAGAATTACGAAAAGTGGAGCAGTACACTCGTCCGGCAAGTTGGGCACATGCGTTTCCAACAAGCATCAGCGCGGCCATTGCTGTTTACATTCGGTCAAAAAATAATGACAATAGCAACTAGATTCTTTTTTTTTTTTTGGTTGGTGAAAACAGCGTTTTGCAAGCCCATCTGTTGGCAACTACCAAGGTATGTGACGTTTCACGTGACGACACCGCCCGCTGCTATTTCGCTGACACCGCAGTTGCTGACGAGCTAATGCTCTTCAGCAACTGACGGATTAGCTCCTCCCGCATCGAATACGCGGCAAAGAAGTTTGTCACATCGCGGCAATTTCAGGCGATCGATTAATTAGTTCTATCCAATTTTTACTAAGAATTGTTTACAAATGTAAAATTGCTCGCTGAAAAGCGCATCACACATTATGCGCAATTGGGACCGAAAAATTAAACATACAAACAATAGGAATTCATAGCAGGTGTATACCTAATTTTTTGGGATGCTAATTGTCACCGACTTACTAAATTTAAGGCTTCGGTCGCGAGGGGGTCTCGCATGCTTCACGTCGATCGAGTGAACAAGCAGGGATTTCATTGAGACGACTCTGGAAGCCAGCCACCGTCAATGCCAGTTGTTTTGAGGAAATGTTTGTTTACTGGTTTAAAAAGACCAAAAATGAATCAACTTGGGACTAATAAGAAATCAGCACTTACAAAACACAACGGAACCACCAAGATACACGGAGTCGCTTTCACTGAAGTGTTTACTACACAGGTTAGAGATTCCCGAATTTCGCTTTCCTATTTTCAATTTAATGAGACATTTCTTTCTCAGCTTTATTTTGTCTGAATAATAATAAAATAAATACACCCTATTCGCCATGCTAGCTAAATGTTGTAGTGGGGTAAAGCGCTGGATATTCTATTTTAATCCATCTTTTTGTACTGGGGTGGAGAACAGTACATCACCATCCCAGCATTTCGACACCTTAGTGCCAAAAGTGTTTGTTAGCATGACTACGCGTGGCACGGTTTCAAGTATAACTTCACCAAATAAAAACAATGCGCGAAATGGGCTTTGCTGCGCGATACAGCGCATAACGCTGACTGTCGAGCCGAAGGTTCCAAGATCTGCGCAGTCTGTCCCAGTGTGCCCTACCCGTAACGTCAAAAACGACGATGATGATAGCTAGTTAGCGCATGCCGCCAAAGAGTTGTAAACTGCGGACGTTCCGTCCGGAGTTGTCTGTCTTCGATCCTGCTCATTCCGTATCATGTAGGGGAGAGTATGCCATCCTGCTGGCCTACAGTCGCACACTGCCAGTGTTAAACTTTCAGAACTCTATGAGCCGAGAAATTGATGGAGAGGGGGAGACGAGAGTGCAGGGACATCAGAACGCAGAGGCACCTAAACCTAGGTGCCTTTGTCTTCACTGCACTTGTCAAAGACGTTCGAGTGCGAGAGCCAAACGCCGGGGGTGGCCTTTGGCATTGGCATCCCAATACGTTCGACGAGTGCAGTGGAGACAAAGGCAGCCTTTGTTTCTGCTGCACTCGTCGAACACATTCGAATGCAGAACGCCGGTATCCAGCTTTGGGCTCTCGCATTCGAACGTCTTTGACGAGTGCAGTAAAGACAAAGGCACCTAGCTTTAGGTGTACCCACTAATCATTCGAACCAGAGCTCGGGTGTCCTGACATCCACACCTGCTCTCGTCCTCACTTTTCCCTCAGTTTCTTGGCAGATTTTAGGGGAAACTGTGTGGGTGGGGGAAGGGGGGGGGGGGGGGGGGGACGGCCCCCTTTGAAGCCTTCGAGGTTAACTTTTTCTAAAAAAATGGACTTATGCCGGCTTTTGTTAGGAAGAAATTAAGTTTTTGACAACGTGACTAGTACACTCGGTTGGAAAACTGCTATAGGAGCCTCCTTTGAAAAAGTGGCTTCAATCCATATGAGAGAATCAAACTAAACGCAATCGCAATGCCACTGTTTCTCCCGCGGTGGCCACTCCGTGAACTACACTGCTGCACTGACTGGTTCCGTAGATTCTCGGAAGGGCCACTGGTGTCATCTCGCAGGGCCATCTTGGAGTAGCTATGCAAGGCAACTTTCATGTTTTGACTTGTTGCTAAAGAGTGGCACTGTTATCATATTTAGTTTGGTCTCGGTGGACTCCAGCAGTCCAGGTTCCAAGGTTGAGTTTCCTAGCTGAGTGTTTTAGTAACGTTGGTTTTTGGTGGCATAACAAATATTAGGTAAACAAAACAGATCTTGCCCTGCATGTTAGGGTCAGATATTAGTTGCTGTTCACCTGATCGACCCCTTTGTTCTCTGCATTCATCATAGGTTTCAAATCGTCCTGATTCATGGGCCAAGCCTTTCAAGACTGCACTCTTAGCCCCAGTCCTTTTTGGTGGATCGGATCTTGCCATCTTCCCCTCTCGTGGCTTCCTGTTGTACTTAAATAAATTGTCATATTTTTTTCTTATGGTGGTGCATACGTTTTGCCACACTTCACAAAAACAGTGTGGTGAATCCATGCCGCAGATTACTGTGAAACGTGCAGGAAGGGTAAACTCCGAAAAGGTTTATGGAAAGAAGATACATCCCCCATTAATTTTTTCTGGACACTCTAAGCGTGCTATCTACGCAGTATTTCTGCCTATCATGGCATCGGCTTTTGACCATTCACGCTTGCAAGGAAAGGCTATCGGCAAGAAGGGTTACGAAGTCTGTGTTCTGTTTGCATTTAATTACTGAAACAAGATTTATAGACTTTACCAAGTGTATTTGAACATAACTAAATGTTTAAACTTTAGATCTTTATTTTAAACTTTACCATTATTTTAAGAAGTTTTTGCTAGGGTAAATGTTTTCCATAAGTTTTTTTTTTTCTTTTATATATCGGATAAAGGGATTACATTTGTTCTCCGAGTTTTTATAGAAGCCCCATCGCTATCACCATCACTATTTTGATTTTTCCAAGATGGCCGTTTTTGTTTCGCGAACGTTCTGCGAGGAGAGTTCGGCGACTTGCGTGACTTACGAACAGAACTGCCTAATTGGTATGTTAATTTTGGTGGCTACTTATCGCGGAATGTCGTGGGTATCTTGTATTTGTACAAGAACTAGTATTTAAGGTTCAGATTGTTCGTACAGAACGTTAGCTCGGCGGGTCTAGTCTCTTCTAAATTGCTTGGTTGCCTTTTGTCCACGTTTATTTCCCTCCCAGACCCATCACACACTGGTTCATTTTCTGTTTCCAGTACCTACAATTGAGTAAATTGTTTTAGAGGAGGGGATGCCCAGCTTCAGCAGCTTCAATGTGCGAGGAACACTCCAGCCCCCTCAACAAAGCTGGAGGTGCGGATAGAGTTGAGATTTCAACTGACTAATGAATGCTGCATCGGATGTTATGCAGTAGTAAGTCATGACATTTTTGTATTTATGTCGTGCATCGGCCGTAAAGCGAAACTTACGTTGCGTAGGTTACATAGGACGTAACTAACTTTTATTTCGGGTTCTGTTTGTCATAGCTTTAATTTTCATATTAGGTTACGTCGGACCAAACTTTATTTTTCATATTGGGTACCTTAGATGTAACTCGAAATCTTGGGGTAAGGTTACGCTAGACACTGCGTTGAAAGATGCACTTTTATTTTTTTGAAAAATATTCTTTAACTTACGGCAGTGGCGAATAGCACTTGTGTTGATGAGATGTTTTGATTCCACATGTCCGGAAAGTTGCCGGGGCAGCTGTCGACTATCTAATAGGACGGTAATGTTGCAGGTACAAAAGTGAATAATACACCGTGTTGAATATTTATTTATTGGTCTTTTTCGGCAGTGCCACTTGTGCCTGGACAATGGAAGATGATGCAAAGGCCAAAAGAAAGCTACTCTGCATCTGCACTCTGAATAATGTGATGTCTCGGTAGCTACACATGCTTTGTTAAAGGGAAGTTTATTTCGCCACTTGCTAGGCATCATTGAGGTGATTTGGCTGTGTGCCTTTATTTTTTTGCTAATAGAATGTACTGCACTTACAACCGCTTGTTGTAGGTGCAGCCTACAACAATCAGTTGCAAAGGAGCACCGTTTAGTGAATCCATTCGATTAACATAAGCAAGTCTGGAAGATGCTAAAGACTAGAGCATGATGCACTGAGGCATGTTGACCTATGCTTGAGCACCCACTCTCCTCTCTTGGGCTGTAAACCAGGCAAAATGTAAAATTATTCTTGCGAAAACAGCAGGGATGTGGCATGCATAAAAACTTGTCGATCATGCTCTGAATATGCTGGCCGCCCAAGCGAGCGACTCACTGACTGACTGGCTCGGCTTTGCCATCAGCCAAGGCAGGACAAGCAAATGCTAGAGCAAGCAGTCAAGTTCGGTGAATTTTGTTTTTCTAAAAACAAATTTGCTAAAAGGAGATTCGTTGCCATTTCCTCTAAACGGAGTGCCTTCTTGAAAGAATTCAATAAAAAAGGGGGTTTCAAAACTTGTGCTTGGAAAAATAGATGCCTCTGCTCGGGCCGTACACATCAACTTTCTTAGATCTGTCGGTTGACAAGCTCCATAAAAGAGCAGCAGTAAAAAAAAAAAAAAAAAAAAAAAAAAAAAAAAAAAAAATTGAGACGTTTACAATTCTTTGTAACATGAAATTAGAGCGCAGCGCTTGAGTAGGAGGAGGGGAGGTTATGCCTCTCCTATCCCTCCATACCCTCTCCTCCCCCTCCCATTTAGCAGGCAATTTTCGCTAAATTTCCTGCTAAATTTAGCAAGAATTTCCCCGCTAAATTTAGCGGTTTAAGTTTCCTCTCTAAATCTTGTGGGGAAATTCATGTCACACAACCTCAACACCAATTCAGTTTCCCCGCTATATTTAGCAGGGAAACTGAATTGGTGTTCAGGAAACAACCCTGCTAAATGGCACATGACTTCATGCCACGTCACTCACAAACAAATTCAGTTCCTCAGCTAGATTTAGCAGAAAAATTGACATTGCGTGACCTCAACACAAATTCAATTTCTCACTAAATTCAGCAAGGTGATCATGCAGACGGCGACGCAATGAAGCGTGGAAATGGGCACCTAGGAGCTGCACCCTAAACCAGTTTTTCTCTGTTGCCGGTGCACAAGCAGGTAAGGGCGGATAGCATTCCTAGTGCCAATTCCTTTGCGGTCAACGAAAAACGCTTTTTGAACAACGCTCTTTCTGTTTTAAGTATTGTGCAGGCCTTAAGTTTACTATAAGAACAACAACAACAAAAAAATCACTTTCCACTGCAGGTAATGTGCATCCAACGTTCCACTGGATCTGTCCGAAGGGCAGGCTGATACTGCGGCAGACGCCACTGAGCGGACACACTGCAAAAAGGCGTCGGGCGTTTTCCGAAGTTTGTCAACTGACCTAGATCTGAGAACGTTGGTACATGTATTGCTACCGTTGCCAAGCAGGACTGGAGATTGTTAGAGTGTGAACAATGTTCACACTTTGGTCAATGCAAGCACATCTTTTTTTTTTAGTAATATTGACTAACAAGATTGCAACAATCAAACAAGTTAACACCGAAATGTTAAAAGCAATAAAGAAATTAAAGCCCGGCTGTTCTGCGAGTGCAGATTTTATATCTTGCTTTATTTTAAGGGCTGCACTGATTTGTTTGCCCCTTCATTAAAGGGGCCCTGCAACCATATTTAAGCGTCTACCTTTTTTGCGGTTTCCACGTCTCTTGGCGTTCAGGCAAGCCAGCGGGCACGGAGAAAGTAACTAAATGTCAGTGCGTCATATTTTAACCGGCCGACGCAGAAACCTCCTTTACCTACGGGGGCGACCCGCATTGCTGAAAGCGCGCGAAATGCGACGTCTTTGGTCCTGGGCTTACTAGTGGTCGGAGCCGCTAAAAGCTAAAAGAACCGTTTCAATTATTTGTGAAAGTAGTTTTTGTTCAGTATTTTAGACCAGAAAAGAAACAAATGCAGTTTATAAAGTACGGAAACAAGAAACGACCCTTCGACATACCCGCCCCGCCACCCAAGCGGTGGAAAAGGCGGCGCATACTAGAAAGGTGTAGTGGGATCAGGCAATGACGAGGGCAAGCGTAGAAAGGTCTCGGGTGTATGCGGCGGCGCTGCAGTCGAAAATCCGACCGGTTCCGAGCATTCCAAAGGCCTTCGGCGAGCAGCTTTGGCTTGCGGTTTGGCCCTTTGGCGGTATGGCAGTGCGAAGTGGCTCCCGTTCTGAACTGATCTTTACCCCGTGTTTGCTGTCGTTTGTGACCAATGAAGTGTCATGCCGAATTAGTGTTTAATCGTGCAGCAAATGCAATGCGAGCCCCCCTGGCTGCCCGCTTCATACAGCCTTTCCAGAACATGCTATATGGCGCCCTCTCGAGCTGTTGACACGGAGCGCTCGCTGAGCTCACTTAGCCCTCTTCTAGTTCATGGCCACTCGAGCGACCAAGGACGTCATGAAAAAGGTTATGTTTTGCTTGTTCTTGTAACTTTAATGTGCCTATAACTTTTAAAATAAAGCGAAATTCGAGAAAAGAAAAGTTTAATTAAGTTGCACTGACTACGTTCAGTGCGCTCAGGTTCGGTGCAAATGAAAAACCAGTCAAAAAGCCCTTGCAGGGCCCCTTTAAAGCATGCATTTAATCTCCGAGAAGTTGTGATTTTTCATTGTTGTGGAAGAGGTCTCGTAGCACCAGTGAAGGACGATGGTGATATGTCTAGGGTAGACAGTCACTGCCTGGGTCTTTAATATAAGCTTTGAAAGAGTCTATAGTCAGTTGCAACCTAAGAACGAAGGGCGTGGGTAAGACGTGTTGGGGAGGAGGAAGCAGGCGGAACACTAAAGAGAGAAGGAGGTTTCCCCCTCTCTTCTCCAGCGTTCCGTCTGCTTCCTCCTCCCCGGCCCATCTTACCCTCGCCCTTAGGTTGCAACGGACTATAGATAGTTGTACACAGACATGGGTCTCTTTACTCCAGTTAAAAACAGCACCATTCAATGGAATTTTTTTAGGTTGTCAGTAGAAATGTTTTTGTAAACTTGAATACAAGGCACCATCCGTTTTTCTCACTGAAGCAAGTTGATATTTTTTCTTTCTATTTATAACTAGCTTTTGACAAGATCAATTACGAATTGCTTTTGTAAAAACCTTTATTGTATGGTGTAGCACTGCCACTTTTAAAATGGTTTAATGACTAAGTCCCTCACAAGATGAGAATGGCTATGAGAAGCCTCAGTTGCCCTGCCTCCAGCAAGAGAGCTTCCTACCTTCGGCAACGCGTAGAGGCGGGACATTTGTAAGACACACCCAGCCATTCGCATTCCATTCAGCAATGCTTAGGCATCTTGCAAACCTCAAGAATGCACGCACAGCCAAAGCATGAGGAAATGCGATGAGTGCTCGCTGGAGGCTGAGCTATAAGACATGCCCTGCATTTCTCATCTTCCCTGCGATTATTAGCACCGAGATGTTCTGGTGATATCCTATTTCGCTCGCAACATCACGGGCGGTTTGATACTTCAACCCTATGTTCCAGGTGAGAAAAAAAAAAGTGCCTTTCATGGAAGGCTTGTCAAAATAATAGGCGCCAGAGAGTAACGGCCATCTGCGTTCAGTCCTTATTTAGAACCCTATGTTCATGTTCTGCGGCCGCATTGAAAAGTACTGCAAGAGAGCCCAAGTGTGCTCCTGATCTCGCCCCACCAGTCTCCTCCTGCACAATAAATTGACTGCCACGGTCACCAAATGTCAATAGATGCACATTCGAACGCAGCAACTGAAGCCAGCTACAGACACAGTATCTTTCAAAGTATCTTTGAAAGATATCTTTGTATCAAAGCTACAGACACAGTATCTTTCCAAACAGACTGCAGGTCACCCCTCACTTGGGCGAGGGGGGTGACTCGTGTGGTCTGCTTCTGCGGTCTCCAAAAATATTTTCGTAAACAACTCCCACATCTACCTACAGTAAAATAAGCAATATTCAAAACTTAAAAAAAAAAAAAAAAAAAAAAAAAAAAAAAAAAAAAAAAAAGCCGTTTACGATTTTTTGTAACGCCGGATTAGAGCGCAGCTCTTGAGGAGGAGGATGAAAGGATACGGAGGGATGGGCGACGCCCTGAGGGCCCCCTCGCTTTCGCGCTGCGGGGCAGTCCCAGACACGAAGCTTTGAGGTTCTCCGGCGCGGGCTGCGGCACCCCAACACATGTGTGCTGGGCTGTACATGTCTGTTTTTTCGTTCTTTTTTTTTTCCTCGGGCGCTTAAAAGCCGAAGTCCAAAGTCTACTCGTCGAACAGCGTTCACCCACACCTTCTCCAGTTTTTGGTCCGTTGGAAACTAGTGAAAAAGCACCTCCGTGTTGCACAGCGGGTTGTTTGAGCAGCCCACAGCGCTACAAGTTGTACTCGGCATCTTTTGAGGAACAGCTGGGCAGTCTTGGGCGCACCAAGTTGCTCGCTAAAACGAGTCTTGGAGTCCTCACAAGCAGACAAACAAAAGGCTATAGCGAAGCTACATGGGCTACAGATAAAATCAACGGCTAAACACGCCAATCACAAGCCGAAGTACCGGTGGTAGCGGCTCGAAGAAACGCACTCCGCGCAACGCCCGGGCCGGAGGAAAAGGGAAAGATACTGACGTCACGGCGCAATGTTGCTTTAGCGATCGCCAACCCGCTGGCCGCCCGCTAAGAAGCAGCGGCTTGCGGCAGGTCACATTTTTATTATCGGCATTAGTTGAGAATGCGGCGTCCCACGGACGTAATATTTTGGCTGAGGTCGTATTTTGTGTGTCTACAACGATACCAGTAATTTATTTCATTTTGAGTTTTGGCCGGAGTTGCCCTTTAAGTTGGTCAGAGTATCTGACTGCAAAGGGTTAATAATCCATTTTTAATCGACATAGAGGCGAACTAACTAGCCACTCGGCGCTTTGACGTAGCGCGTCGTCTGCTCGATCCTACCAGCACCGCTACAGGAAGGCGTCCGCGAGATGAAACCAGCAAAACATCTCGTCGCCAATGGTGACACAGTGGTCGAGTCTAACATGTGAGCTAGGGCCGGCTCACGTGCTTTGGGTACCACGGATGTGTCGCACTGAAAATGCGGAAAGCTTTTGAGGGAAAGGAAGTACAAAATAGTCCGTCATGTTTTCAAATTTTCGTACCGAAAAGCAGACTTTTGACTCTCGGCCCGCTGAACAATATGTTACAGTTGAACCCCGTTGTCACAGGGTTCTTTGTGGTTAATAATTGACAAAATACAATGTCCTTCGTTTTTCATGAAAACTTGTATTTACAAAAAAAAAATCGAAGGGTTCATATGCTTATACCAAAAAAGAAAACTTAGTTAAAGAAATGAAAGAAAGGAAAACGCATCAGTCACCATGTCTTTAAGTCCCTGTGCAGCAGTGTGTCTTGTGCTGTCGTTGTCGGCCCACGGTTGTGGCTGGAAGTCAGGAGCGGGAGCGGTTGGCTTCCGTCGGCGGCCCCAGAGTTACCGCACCAAGCGCTCCCGCTGTAGGAAGCCGGGGGCAGCGTAGGTTTCTATTCGCTGCCCTCGCTGGAACAGGCTGCTGGTCAGACAGTAGGAGGCCGCCGATTGCCCTGGCCGCCGATTGCCCTGGCCGATCGTGTCGTTCCGCTCTCTGCACAATCTCCCGGCCAGTCCTTTTCACGCCCTCTGAGCACGCACTCCAAAATCCCTCTTCTTCGTTTCTCCCTCCAGGCCGATCCATGGGTTGACTTGCACTTCTTCTTTTCCACATTAAGTCACATCATCACACCCGTAATAACCAAACCGCGGGGGAAGGAAACGTTTTTTGTTCTCGCGAGAATTTCGCTGCTGCAGAAATGGACAACTAAGCACACCTATTACTTTTCATGATGCTGTCCTTGGATTTCAGAATCGTAGAAAGCGAGAAGCAAAGGATACTGAACTCCTCTGTAATATCAGACTTCTTTCTGGCTTTGGCAGTGATCGCAGAGTTCTCCTGAAGTGCAAAAAACTTAAACTTTTTAATGGGAGGCGGCATCTTTCCGACAGGCCAAACGAAAGGTAGTAAACAAGGCGCGAGCGATCTCGGCGTGCACGCGGCGGACGGCAAAATAGCAGCAGGCGGTGTCGTCACGTACCTAGGTAGTTGCCAACAGATGGGCTAGCAAAACGCTGTTTTCACCAACCCCCAAAAAAAAGCATCTAGTTGCCATTGTCATCATTATTTGACCGAATGTAAACAGCAATGGCCCCGCCGATGCTTGTCGGAAACGTATGTGCCCAACTTGTCGGACGAGTGTACTGCTCCATTTTTCACAATTCTGGGTTCCAAACTGGCTCATTTGACGAAAAAATGTTGCAGATCACGTAGGGTTATTGTAATGTACGCTAGAGGTTCAAGTGGTGCTAGTGTGCCGACGCAAGTTGAAGCAGACAGCAACCAGTCGAAAATTGACTTCCGGTAATGCATTTCTATGGGGAAAAAAAAAAACGGTGCAAAAACGGCTTCGCACGTGTATTTATGTGCACTGTCGGACACTCTCAGCGCGAACACAACGTCGGCGCTTTCTAGCATCGGGGATATACGTGCCAAACGAACGAAGGTATCTGGAAATTAAGGGAGACGGCCAAACATACTGTCGAACCCGGTTATATCACACCCGTATTTCGAATTATTGTTTATATGAAACAGTCCAAACATCCCCTAGAAAATTGCATTGTTTTTCTGTATCGAATGCCCATAACTCCCATGGAGGGGACACTCGATGTAGCGAACCAAGGCCGTTCTTCGCTTCTCCCTATAGGTCGGATTGCGCAGGCCGGGAGCACACAGCTCGGGTTGCAAGGCTGGCAGACCGCCAACCCAGCATACGCGCACGCGGGGATGCGATGCGCAGCGAAAAAGCAATTGTATAAAAAATAAAAAAAGCAACCAATAAAAACAAAAGAAGTGGAGGATGGCAAAAGCAAGGGGAAGGGCACCTGCGCGCGTGGGGAGGGCAGGGAGTGCCCGCTGTTGGAACGGTCGCGTGCGCTCATTTTCCCAAACACCGCTGTCACTGTGCGACCTCCTTAGCCCCAAAATAAAAAAAAAAAAAAAGATTTTGTTAGGTGGAGTGTTTTGACAACAAGGGTTGAGCAATCGCACTTTGAACGCCTTATGTTTGTTTACCCTTTCCTTTCCCCGTTATTGCTCCCGTTTCCGGCTTGAGCGGCGTCGCCTTCAGGTCTCGACACCCCCCCCCCCCCCCCGAGGTCACATGACCAGACCTGGGGGGGTCACGTAAACCTCAGTTTACCTTTTTTTATACTTTATTCGCTATCAATTTTACTAACCACTTCGTTCTGTTTTCTTTTTAAATCTAATAAAAGTTACTCGCTATCATCAAAACTGTATTGTGTTGTTATTTTATTTTATGACATGCTTTTTAGAGAGTGACAGCATCTGGCGACATGGTGTCCGCCCATCTTGACCTAAAACAAAGTTCTGTGTCACTCAGGGAATTTCACAAAAGTACTCAGAGGAAACCTGAAAAACTCAGGGAATTTGAAAATGCCAACTTGGTAGACACATTGAATAACTCTATGGCAGATCACTACCTCAAACTTTCGTTAATGCGGGACTGTTTTTTAAAACTCTTTGCTGTTGAGAGGGTGCAAATGCATTGAACCCTATGGACGTTCGCTGGGGCCCGCCAGATTTCTTCGTTGCCGCGAGAATTTCGTTCTTGAAAGGTTCAACTGTATTAGCAAAATACGAATCTAAATTAATTTATCCCACCCAAAATAAATTCCATGGCTCCTTTTTAAACACTGTGATTTTATCCAAGCCTCGGGTAAAAACAGTTTAGCTTTCTCGGCTCCCGATTGGACGCGTCGCAGGTTTCTGCCGGGCAAGCTTTGTCAACTAACGTCCCAACTCTTTAGCCCCGCACGGATGGTGAGAGATATCTCGCGGTGGCTGATGTTCGTTCTGAACCTTTCTTTATCCACCGGTGTATTTGGACGTCTGTACGGCAACAAAATGACTGAAAACTTGCAAGTTAAGCACAGGTTGTGGATTGCTTGCTTTATAGAATAGCAGACACACAATTCAAGCTCGTGTCCGATTTTGTTGCTCGTGGGACGTCATTTTTTTAGCAGAAAGTTCACTTTTTCTGCAGTTCTACTGTCCCGCATGGTGGACAAACCAGTCATCTGCTCTTGTTCCCTGCCTAAGTGATGCATGACGGGAGTGCATTCAGGTACACACTTAATTCTCAGGGTGCAGCGAGCGCATGCACGTGTGGAGTGCCGGCGGCGAAACAAACTCACTTCATGTTGCGAGTGGGTGCGCATACGCACGAGTGCAGCGAAACAAACTCGCTATTAGTTTTCACATGTGGTCATGCACTGTGCACGAGCATGTAGCTTCGTCTTGCATCTTGTTCGCATGCAGAAGTTGCTTCGACGGCGTAGCAGAAATTACACTAGCCTTGACAATAAAGAACAAAGAGGCTTACGCCGAGCCTAGACACTGGTGCAAAAGACGGCCGAGCCAGAAAACCTAAGCCGAGTCGCCACAAAATTATGTTTCGAAATGGCTGAATTGGCAAGACTGAACCGCCACCAAACATGTTCTGTTGTAGAACACAAAAGTACATCCCCTGACACGAGCGTCCAAAATATACTTACAATGGCTAGCGACGCCTCATAAAGGTCATGCAGTGACCCTCTGCTTGGCCGGTTAAGCCACACGCAGTGCCGTGCAGAGTACAGGACGACGCCCGTGAGCCAGCCGGTGCGGTGACTCCGGGCCTGCCCGTAGTGTTCCGCTGCTACCTTGGACAAGGCGAAAGCGAGCTCATCGATGCCATGATCCCCGGGACCTGTGGTGTATAACTATTGTGATTAAAAGTCTTACAGTCGCCGACCAATGTCACTTAGTCAAATGAAAATGAAAGAAGCGAGATGTCTTCTTCCACATTTTGCTGTTCTCTATTTTTGTTCCTTTTACATCTCTAGTTGTAAGATCAATGTTGACCAAGTTCTTTTTTGTTATCAACTTGTTCGCATTAAAATCTAAAATTTTACAACAGGGTAGAGTTGTAAAACCAAGAGGGGCTACCCAACACACGCATGCAGCCCCCCCACCCCACTTCATGGGGGTTGTCCTACGCAAGTATGTAGCTGCACTGTAGAGAAGCATGATACACATGATCTACACGGACTTTTAGCTGCATTCTTCCATGAATCTAATGTCCGCCTGGCCGTATAACTTATAACTGTCATAACTTTCACTTTTTCTTTGAAATCTGTAAATGTTAAAAAAGAAAACCTGTATAACCATAGCTAAAAAAAAATCTGACACTTGAATTGCTAAAAACAGTTTGGGGACTTCCAAGAGCGATTATTGCATAAAACAGCTTGTCAATGGTCAGAGTCTAGCAAAGCTCAACCACCACCAGCATGGCACTGCCAACAGCGCTGATGTCACTTGCATGATACATCCACATGCCGTGCCAATCATACATGGAACGCATGAAAGCATGGCGGGCAGTCCATGCAGCGTTGACTGTTGGTGGCTGCGGAAGCTCGGCGCAGACACAGAAGCACCAAAGGCGGAGGATGGCACATGTTTTCTGTTGCAGCAATGTCCTTTTGCTCGGCACACCGCCAAAAAACATTTCGGATTGGCGTTCAACATTTCTAATAATAATCGTCTTATCTGTATGTACTTGGCCGAAAGAACCGTGAGGACATTGAGAAAATCGTGTTCCGCAGTCAATTTACCTGCCCTTCGTAGTACACTATGTACTGGCGCGTGACGTTGCTCTGTGTTCCTAGTATTATATTTCTCTTTTTTAGATGGCTGCAAAAGACGAGGACAAAGACATTACAGCAGCACTGCCAATAGTTTCTCCATGTTGAGTGCTGAATTCCTGTGAAGCAGGATACGTTTCTCAAACCTTGCTGGCGCCATGGCCACAAAACGAACAAGTGATATCAATGCATGCCTTTTATATGGTCGGTGACAACTCAAGAAGGTAGGGGAAAAAAAAGGAAGGTGGGAGAGGACGAGATGGATGCAACGCCGGCGAAGGGAGAGGGTTTGACCAGCATTGTGCCCGCTTCCTGCTCTCCCACCTTCTTTTCCCTGACCCTACCTCCTTAACCTGCAACATAGTTCAAATCAAACTGCAAAATTTCTTCGAGGCTCGAGAGTGAAAGCAGCTTGTCAGGATGTATTTTGTGTGAATACCATTTAGCTGAAGCACATTGTTTTTCTGGACTCAAGGTACGTGGCTAAAAAGTCAATGCCAGGGATCTTTGTGAGAAAAAGAACACTTAAAAGATATCCTCGGCCGCAGTTGGCTCTTTGAGTCACATATTTGACGATAGGTATTGTTAACACATATTTATGTGAACACCAGGATGCTGTTTTGATGGTAACATACTAAATGGTGATAAAAACAAAAAAAAAAAAACAAAGCTGGGAGTAGAAGCACATTATCTACCTTTCCCTACCAAAGAACAATGAAACGATTAGTCACCTGCTCAGGACTTTGATCGTCTGCTTAGTTGTGGGCGACGCCTCTGCGAGCATCAACGACAGCCCCCATTCTAGCGTGCAGAGAGCCATACAGTGCTTCTGTAAAGGATGCCTTCACCATCAGACTTTTAACAGAGCGGTCACTCCTTTTTTTTTCTGCGCACCGAACGAAAGGACGGTACAGTAGCAGACGACGCCAGCGTGCACGGCTGCTGGTGTCACTGCGTGTGCTCCAAGCTTCCGCGGGTGCTTGCGGTCCTTGCTGCATGGAGCACTGGCTACGCACTCGCGTGCTCCCTTCAAGATTGGACTGCTCAGTGCACCGCTAGGAAAAGCAGTACAAAACATACCGCGACGATGCATCAGGGGCATGCACTGGTCCCCTGAAGTGTGCTTCGAACCATGTGCAGTGCAGGGTGCAGCACAGCATCCGCGTGAGTCAGCCGTGGCAGTGATTCGGGGCTCGTAGTGTTCTGCGGCTGCCTTGAAAAAGTGAGGGCCAGCTCTTCGCACCTCCTCTGAAAAATGTTTTACAACAGAGAGGTCAGTTATCTCCCTGCCTCTCATTGCCTTTCTGCTGTCCTGTCCTTTGTTCGAGAGCAATCGCTGCTATATTGTGTCTCAGCACGATCACCTTAGTCATACAAAGGAACGTGCAGATAAAGATCATTATTATTAAAGCACGTTTTACCTTCACATTCAAACTTCGGGCCTCCTGCTTTCTCCTCGCGTGTGGCGGCAAGCGTCTGTTGAGGCTACCATGCTTCGAGACGATCCTCGCGTGGTTCAGACCTGCGTTAGATTTTCTTTTTTTTTTTAATTACGCCCTGGCAGCTCGCTTAACCCTTTGGAGTCATGTGTCGGGTGACCCCCGACAAAAAAATATTCAGGTTCTGGTCAAATGTCGGGGCTCCCCCGACAGGCCCATTTCTCCTTTGCGGTCAGGTGTCGGGCGCGCCCCGACAATTTCAACTTGCGCCATCTGTCATCGGGAATGTAAACTAGACTTCTTCGCCCTTCGAAAGGTGCTGCAAGTGACGCTACACATTTTTTTTTTTTTTTTGCGAAATGCGCGGGCGGGAATGTTGCGCGCCCTTTTACGAGTTCATCATGGCAGCCTTTACTCTGTCCGCATTTTACGGAAAGGCTTGTGACTCAAGTGACAGTGAATGTGATTTTAGTGGAGAAGACACCTATGATGTAAAGGAGGCCTCTGAGATAGTCTCTGATGAGTCCTCAGAGAGTGATGGTGACAGCACCGAGAGTGATGAGGAGACATGCGCCGCCGCCACCGCGCATGCCTACTTTTTTGGTTGCTGGAAGTGGGAGTAGTCAACAGCTACCATCCACTTCTGCCTCGAAAAACTCAGCCAAGGCGAGCAAGCACCGCAGCACCTCACGTTTTGGAAGGCATTGATAAAGGACCTTGTTGGAAATGTCCGCAACCAGCCAAAGAAACGGGGGCGCTCTTCTGATGGAGACTGTGAAGAGAGACTGAGTGGAAAGAACCACTTTATTTATAAACTCGATGGAAGCAAAAACAAGGACTGCGCCATCTGCAAGAACAGAAAAACCAAGGGGCAACGGCGCGAAACAGTGTTCTACTGCAAAACCTGCACTTGTCAACCTGGCCTGCACCCTGGCGCTTGCTTTGAAAAGTACCACACGCTGCGCAAGTGCCGCTAGCATTTCAAGAACTGAAAGCACCCAGGAAAATGCAGAGTTATTTTCAATTGAACATATTACTATATTAAAATAAAAACGTTAAATTTCAAGTCACTTGTTGCTTCACTTTTGCATAAACTAATTCTGACCTGAGGGGCCGACAAGGGGAAAACTCACATGACCCCAAAAGGTTAAGCGCCTCTCGGCGTGTTCCCGCGCAGACAGTGACAGGCGAAGCATCAGATTCTACGCTTGCTTCGTTGGGCCTTCCTGTCTCGTTGAAAAACTGGATCGAAGTCTGTGTCGATGGCATGCAATCATTGCTATAGCGACTTATTGAGCACTTGCGGTCATACGGAAGCTTCCAAAATTGTGAGCGCGCTCCTAAGCCTTTGCGGAGGGCTCTGCTAGCCGTCACGTCCGCATGTTCTACCGAACGATTTCGGGCGAGCGGTTGGTAAAGGCAGCTCAAGAAACAAATCGACACGTTGAGCGCACGAAACCCAATTCAAATCCGCTTGGATGGCATCAGCATTCAGCACCGACCGACCATTCCCGCCATTTCTGGTAGCGCCTTTGTTCCCGGACGCACCGGACTAAATTATGTCAAACGACTCCAAACGGAACTGAAGCACTAAAGTGCGGTGAACACTCACCTTTATGAATACCTCCTGTTCTTGGTGTTCTTGGAGATGTACGAGAGGTATTTGGCGGCTCTGGCGGTTCGCGATCGACGCCGGCACTCATCCGGCGAAGCTGAGTGCATACATTGTTTTTGTTGTCAACGGCTGCCACTGCGCACGGTCAACCTCGTTCCACTAGAGAACTTGAGCTGCTTCAGCTGGTTATCGACGGTTAATACGTCGCCACTTAACACCTGAACGTAGAACGAAAACAAAAACATTGCCCCCGCGGCCAAGGGCGCCAAGGCGGAACAGAACGGAACCGTACCAGCCAAAATTAAAAAATCAAGCAAGGAAAAAAAAAAAAAAAAAAAAGTAAGTACAAACAAAAACAAGAAAAGTACTTTTTTATATATTTTTACTTTAAAACGTCATCTAAAAATCAACAAAATAACAAAACCGGAAGTGACGTCATTTTTTTTCAGCCAATCAGCGTTTCCAGTTTTACTGCTCCGAAACGCTTGTGTCGGAAGGACTATGGTGCCTGGAACGCGTCTCCGACTGGTGTGTTTACCGCGGCCAAAAAAGTGGTCCCTCGATTTCCGCCTGATGACGTCATAGAAGTGTCATGCTGTCGCCGGTTGCGACCCTGGCGGTGTCCCAATAGTTGTGGTAAGTACGGCAGACGCCTGTTCTGCTGCAGGTCGCTTTCCATTGTGACAGTTCACGGAAGTTAGGACAGCCGGAAGTTGGGACGCCTAAAGCGGATGGATGGATGGATGGATGAATACGGCTGAGCCCTTTGGATCGGGCGGTAGCTTACGCCACCTAGCCATTTTGTTTTACCATTTAAGCTTAGAATATTTAAATGTGAAATCTATATTCACTCCGCAGTGCAAAGAAAGTGAGGCTATGAAACCCCCTTGCCATCAGTGATTAAGAAAATACCTAGTTTTCTCTCGATTTCTGCCACCATTCACTTAATCTTTGCTTGGTAATCTCTACAGTCTTGAAATCCACTCTCCCTTCGCTGTCTCTAAAACCCAATGACTTTATTAAATCTATGTTGTCTTCGGTAAGCATAGGGTGAAGCCCTTTACAGTAGAGTATCAAGTGCTCAGCCGTCTCGTCCTCCTCTCCACAAGCAGTGCACACTGTATCAATTTCCTGGTACTTCACTCTGTATGTTCTGGTTCGCAGAACACCCGTTCTTGCCTCAAACAGCAATGAGCTTCCCCTAGAATTGTCATAAATGCTTTCTTTGGCAATAACTCTTTTGTTTAATCTATAGCTTTCCAGAGCAGTCTTTGTCTGCATTCCCTCTAGCCACCGATCTCTTTCTGTGGCCTTAACTTTCTTCTTAACTGAGACTTGCTCTTCCGTATCTTCGCTATAGCTCAAAAACCTTCCTCTTAATTTCCTAGTGCGCTGTCTCCACTTTGTGTCTACACTCCTCATGTATAAATAGCTGAAAACCTTTCGTGCCCATTGCTCCCCATCCATTAGCCTCAACCTATCCTCAAATTCTACCTTGCTCACCGCTTCCCTGCTCTCAAATGATGCCCATCCCATGTCTCCTTGTACTCCCTGGTTTGGCGTTTTGCAATGCGCCCCCAAAGCCAGTCTACCTACTCCGCGCTGTTTTATTTCTAGTTTCGCATGCACTTCGGATTTCATGCATAGCACTGCGTTTCCAAAAGTCAAGCCAGGCACCATGACCCCTTTCCAAATCTCTCTCACCACCTCATACCTGTTGTAATTCCAAAGTGCTCTATTTTTCATTACAGCTGCATTTCTGTTGCCCTTACCTATTATATACTTTTCATGGTCTCTGAGATATTCTGCACCATCACATATCCATACTCCTAGATACTTGTATTTACTAGCTCTCTCAACTGTAATATTCTGTATCTTCAGCCTCTCAACTTCATCCTCGTTAAAAATCATGACTGCCGATTTTTCGCTACTGAATTCTAAACCTAATTCCTCTCCTTCCCTACCACAGATGCTCATTAATTCCTGCAACTCTGTCCTGTTGTTAGCCATTAGTACAATATCGTCCGCATACATCAATCCCGGTAAGGATTGCTGAATTTTTTGGCCTAGCTTACTGTAAGAAAGGTTGAACCCAAGCCCACTGTTCTCTAGTCTATCCTCCAATCCTCTCAGATACAACATAAACAGCAAAGGCGATAACGGGCACCCCTGCCTAAGGCCTCGTCTTATCTCTATTTTCCCTGTCGCCTTTCCTTCCCATGTTATAATCACCTTGTTATCTTTGTAAATGTTCCTTAATAGTGCTGTTAGTCCTTCATCTAGGTTTAAGTTCTCCATTATGTCCCACAGGTTTCTTTGGTTCACATTGTCATAGGCACCCTTGATATCCAGAAATGCCAGCCAGAGCTGTCTGTTTTCTTTTTGCGCTATTTCTATACACTGTGTTAGAGAAAATAAGTTGTCCTCCAACCTTCTTTGTTTTCGAAACCCGTTCTGTAACTCGCCCAGTATGCCCTCGCTATCTACCCATTCCTCCAGTCTGTTCTTTATAATCTGCATTACCAACCTGTAAATAACCGGTGTCACGGTTATAGGACGATAATTCCTAATATCAGACTTATCTCCCTTTCCCTTATATATCATACTCATCCTACTAAGCCTCCATTCATCTGGAATATTTCCTTTTGTTATCATGGTACTCACTACCTCCCTTAGTTTTGCCTTAGATTTAGGACCCAAATTCTTCACCAGCTTGATAGGGATACCATCTGTGCCTGTCGACGTGCCACTAGGGACTCTTCGTTCCGCCTTTTCCCATTCTCTTTGTCCAAAATCCGCGATGTCACAAACTGGACTGCTACTTCCTTCGGTTCTCCTATCTTCCACATGTACCCGTTCCCGAAATTTTTCCTCCATCACTGCTCCTATATATTGTACCGCATCATCTCCCTCTAATTGATCTCCCTGATGCGAGAGTATAAACCTCTGTCTAGCTTGCGTTGTTTCACCGAGTGAGTTCAAGTGCTCCCAAAACTTCTTGGCAGCATTTCTATCTTCCTTACTTACATTACTCATCCATTCCTCACCCTTTCTCTGAATTTTCGCATTGATCAAACTGGATGCTTCTCGGCGACATGTTACAAAATTGTCCCATTTTCTTTTTACTTCCGTTTCGGACTCCCCACTACGCTTGGAATACCTGTGTTCTCTAGAGGCTTCCTGACGTTTTTGTATCGCTTGCTTCACTTCTTTGTCCCACCAACTTTTTGGTCTATGTCCTTGCTTCCCCTTTCGTTTACTCTTAACTTTGTCTAGTTCTAGAGAAAAAAGCCTAGTTAGGCTCTCATAGGTCCAATCTGTATGCCGTTGCCCTGAAACTGCTGCCTCTATTCTTTCAACAACTATTTCCAACTCTTTGTGGCTGCAGAAAGTTTGCTTTGAATTATGTTGTCTAGTTTCAGCATTTACTTCTCTGGCAAAATTCAGCTTAATACGTTTGTGATCACTACCAAGACTTTTGGAACCTTCTTCATCTATTTTCATTACTTGTAACTTACCATATATTTTGTGTGACATGAGTACGTAATCTATAGTTGAATGCAGATTGCCAGTTTCCCAAGTTATGTGCCCGTCACACTTCTGACTGGTATTACATAAAACTAAGTCATGTTTTTCCACCAGTTCTAGTAATATGCTTCCAGTTGAGTCCGTATACCCATCCAGACCCTCAATATGGGCATTCATGTCTCCCATAATAATTATTTCGGAGCCTTCCCCTAGTTCACTAATGTCTCTTGATATGCAATCAATCATTTTTCTGTTTTCCTCTTTAGCACCTGTCCCTGTCCATAAGTAAACCACTCCAAGGACTGTTGATTCCCCAGCGACTTTTCCTTTCAGCCACAAATGTTCGGCGCACTCCTTTCTGATCCTTTGAAAGTTCATATTCTTCTTAATGAATGCTCCAATTCCACCTCCCTTCCTCGTTCCCTCCATTCTGTTGCATTCTTCCCACACATAGTCAGGGTTGCAAGGTGGCTGCTCCATGTCTCTGAGATGTGTTTCCACAAACCCATACACCATTAAATCCTCCTTTCTTAGTTGCTCCTCTACCTCTTCCCATTTTAACCTATTTCTACCACCCTGCATGTTAATATATCCAATGTCTGATTGTGCTGATTTTTTATACCTGTTCTTACGTTTTCTCCTCTTTTTAACCCTGGGTGCCTCTCCTGACTTTGTTGGGTTTTCAGTTACTTCAGTGCCCCCAGGGCCCTCGGTCCCCCCAAAAAAGCAGTCACCGTGCGGCCCATCCTATCCCCCACCCTGTAACCCGTGGCCTCACTGTAGTGAATGCCATCTGCAAAAGGGCGGGAGCCAGCCTCGTACACTTCTCTGTTTACTTCCATTACGTCGTACCGAAGCTGTCGACTCATACCCTTAATTACTCCGTTGGCTTCGACAACCCTCCTCTCCGTTAACCCGGACTGCCCCCGAACTTCTGGAATGGTGCACACAACCACATGCACATTCTCAGACACGTCCCTCAGCTTACGTATTCCCACGTTTAGCTGCTTTCCGAGGTTCTGGCTCCTACCCTTCAGCACATCATTAAGCCCCGCATGAACTATTACTAGGTTCCTTCCCTCCCGGTTATCCCACACCCCCTCACGTGCTGCGGTCATAGCATCCACCATACACTTCCCTGGCTGGACCTCTACGGTTACCCTCTGGTCTCCCTTCACCCTGTTATGTACACCCCTCCTAACCCGTGCTACGTTAGAGCTCCCCACTACCAGTACCCTAGATCCCCCTGGTGCCTGCGCGCCTTTGTCCTGCGACTTATCTCCTGTCACCTGACTGCCCGACGCCTGCTGCTCGAAGGCGCCATTGAGCTGAGGTTCAATCAGCTCTCCAGCGTCGTCGAGCCCGCCTGCCAACAGGCCGGACTCCCGACCACCAGGGACCCCAGCCTGCAGACTGGTGGTTCGTCCCGCTAGAACTGACACTTCCTCCTTTCTTCCCTCGCTACTCTCACTCGCTCGAATTACCCCTTCCAGGCGCTCTACCCTACTGTCACACTCCCTCTTACGCTCCTCTAAACCCGCCTTCCATACTTCCCCCAGCTCTTCCGCCTGCTTCTCGAGGCCGACCCGCTGCTCCCTCTCATGATTAAGCTGCCTAGTCAGCTCCTCTACCTGGGCCTCGAGACCCACCCGCTTCTCTCCTTCTGCCTTAAGCTGGGCCTCAATCTCCCGAACTCTACCCTCCCATTCCCCAGTTACCCGCTGAAGCTTCACACAAAGCCGACACTCGAAACTCACCTCCGCCGCCACCTCCAGGCTCCCGAAACCCGTCTCCTCCAGGTAACACCACCTCCCACACCCCTCGCACTGCACCAACTCGTCCCCACCCTTGTCATGCCGACCCAAATCTAGACCCATGTCTAGACCGGGAACAAACCGTCCCTTCCCGCCAAAAATTCAAACAGAGCCTACTTTGCGAAACTAACGTTAACTGCTGCTGTTCAAACCTAATACTGCTACCGCATAGTCACTTCCAATCAACTCTCAAAAAAAGAGAGAGAAAAGAAGAAAAACTGGCACTTAGCTTCGGATGCTCGAGGAGAACCAGGAAACACGTCCGCTCACCGCAACTCAGTCGAGAGACGAGCGGATGGATGGATGGATGGATGAATACGGCTGAGCCCTTTGGATCGGGCGGACGTAGGCGGACGCCGTGACGACAGCGACACTCGCGTCCGCTCGTGCTATTCGTCTGCATTTCTACGGTCAACCGCCAGGATCGCGACAGGCAACAGCATGACACTCGCGTCATTTGTTGCCACATTGGGACCACTTTTGATGTATGGGCGGGATAGGGCGCTAAACACACCAGTCGAAGACGCAATCGAGGCACCATAGTAGGACACAGAGGCTATGTTCCAAATCTTACCCGAGTAACCTGCCTTCTACGTCGGCGGGTAATACCACGTGACATCGCGAGTAAACGGAGTAAACGATCCGCGACTCGATTTTGGAACGGCCAGGATAATCACCTGGATACTACGCGGATTGGCTTCGTCTTGGGCGACGGAAAAAAGAAAACGCAGCAGCGATGGCAGAAAATAGCAGACGATCCTTTTGATCATGAAGAAAGCACCCGAAGAACGGTAATATTAATGACGACGCGGTGTTTTTTGGGGTGGATCCACCAGCTCCTTTTACTCACCTTCGTTACTTACTCCTTACAGCTAGACATAAAAAAAAAGTGTTTTTATTAATCAGCGCGATCGCTGCAATTCTAATCACGGTGCCCTAAGCGCATATATTCCACGCATTGTAATTTGCACCGATTATGTTTTGCAGAAATATATTCCACACGGTGTAGCGGTACAGCGCGAGGGTGCTTTCTCCAGAATGATATGAAACTGACGTTCGCTTTGACTCGAATGGGATTAGAGTGAAATTTTCAAAGCCTTCGCTGCTTTACAAATGTTATCCTCTCATTACACACACTCTGGAGAAAACAAAAAAATTCTACATTATGATATATTGAGTTCAAACATTTTCGGCATTGAACGTGAGATTACGGCATTCCCCCAACGCCGAGGACGAGGATGCGGAGAAGCTCCTGTTTACGCTCGCACTCAGATAATAACAAGTACACGTTCCCGGGGAAGGTGGACGGTCTGGATGTAATGCAGTCAATTCCTGCGTTGACAACAGCAAATCGCAATAACCAGACATGCTGCAGCTAATTCTTTGTAATTTCGAACGTCCGCCACCAAAACCAACGGAGCAAGCGAGCTTTGACGGCTGTCGGCGCAGAAAGCAGACGACGAACAGATCACGTGACGTATTTACTCGATTTGATCCGACTTTACCCCCCGATCGAGGAGGGTAGCGCGAGTAATTACTCCGGAGGCTCCGGAGTAAACAACCCGCTTCTGGAACGCGAGTTCTGACGTCATCGAGTAAGCTCGAGTAAGTTTTGGAACGCCACGGTACGAAACTTTTACCTGCTTTTACTCCGGAGTCGGATCGAGTAAATTTTGGAACACAGCCAGATACGGCTCTGGTAGGGGTAGGACATGTTTGCATCTGTCGGTATCAAGGTTGGTCAGTACGCTACGTTAGCTACGTTGTCTACTGCATCTCGGATCGTTTAGTGCTTTATTTGCACGGCAAGCCGTACCAGACGCTCAAGTGTCACGGATTCCGGCTCTTGCATGCCTCAATCGCGAACGTGATCGCGCACCTTTTCCGTCGGCCCAGCGATCAGGCAAGCATTTAGTTGGAACAGTTTCAGGAGCCAGCCACCGCCTCTTCCAGCAGGCCTGCATTGTTTCGGGAGAAACATTTCTTTACTCGTTCTGAGAAGGCACAGACGTACTCACACTCACTCGATCTGTCAGTGCACTCACCGAGCACCGTGTGGCCAAGAGGATAGACGAGGTCGCTCTCGGTTAAATGTTTGTTACACACGCGAGAGCTCCTTGAGTTGCTTGAGTTCGGCTTGTCCATTTCGAGCTTGATGAGCCATTCTTTTCTAAGAGAAGCTCACATCTTGTTCACCCTGGTAGGTGTTGCGATGGGGAACAGAACAGTACGTCATAGCGCGCGCTTCGCGCTTGCCAGGCCGTCAAGCTGCGATGAAAGGATTAACCACAAATTTATTTGTGGTTAATCCACAAATAAATTGCAGTCATAAATTTGCATAGCAATGACTAAGTAAATATTCCACTCAATGCCCTCATTTATAAGTTGCAGTTATATCTATTGGGAATGAATTTAGGGGATAGTCGTGCTATATACCTAAGCCTTTGAATGTGCACTTGTTGCTTTTATGTTAACCGTCTGTTTAGCAGAGCTAACTTATATATTGGAATGTTCTATATTGAATAACTGACCTGTGTATTTATTTTTATTTCGTTTGTTTATGAAGTGACATATCTCTTCTGTGACCTGCTGCTGTGGCCAATTGGGAAGGGGACTTGTCAAGCTGCAGAAATGCAGGTTTTTTCCTCAATCCCCTTCCATCATGTACTTGATGGAAATAAACATATTATTCAAATTTTCAGCAAGGCTTTTAAGAGGTATTTCCAAACGCATATCGGACTTAAAGAAAATAGTATAAATAACCCAATATACCGAGTGCAATTAACAGTGACTGAAGTGCTGCGCCATAGTGCAATTTTTGTTAAGAATTGCACCACACCTGTGTCCATCACCGCCCCCCTCCCCCCGCCCCCGCCCCGCCCCCGCCCCCGCCCCCGCCCCCGCCCCCGCCCCGCCCCGCCCCGCCCCGCCCCCCCCTCAATGTACGCTTTGCGCTTTTCACTTTTGCCTTGCCCAACTAGGCTCTCCTCGCAGCTTAGGAGTGTGGGGCACTAAGAGGGTTATCTTCCCTGCAGAAAACCGAGGTTGTACCTTCGGTTTTCTTTGCTTTATGCAAAGCGAAAAATAAAAATATTTTATTATTGGTCGACTCTAGTATTCAGAGAAGTAGGAGGAAAGGAAACTGGTACAAATATGTATTCTACAGCATCTCTACTCACCGTGTATAGTCCGTTGCAACCTAAGAACGAAGGGCAAGGGTAAAATGGGCCGGGGAGGAGGAAGCAGACAGACCGCTAAAGAGAGAAGGAGGTTTCCCCCTCTCTTCTCCAGCATTCCGTCTGCTTCCTCCTCCCCGGCCCGTCTTACCCTCGCCCTTTGTTCTTATGACTATAGTTTGTTCAATCTTATGTCAGAGCACAGTCGAAGGCTCAAACACATGCAAAAAGTCCCTAGACATTCGCTGCCCTTGATTGGTTTAATATGAAAGAACACATACTGGAAGATGGACGATTGTCATGATGTCACACTTTTGCACTGTTTGGTTTGTCCCATTGGCTCATAGTGTCAGCTGCACTTTAATGTGATGTGAAAAGAAGTATTGAGATTGCTCGTCAAACACACTGGTCAGTTAATGCGCTGGCAGCTTGGTTGCCGACATCGTCCGAATTTCCAGACGATCTCGCCGATGTCGGGACCTAAACGTCGCGAGAAAACATTGTGAAGTAGTAGGATGGCGGCTACTGTGATAAGAAATCGGGGCCTTGCTCTACAGTGCTAGAGAGATACTACCTACTCTGATGGTCTCCTGTCTGCATTTCAAAAGACAGTGGATAGGAATGTTGCGAAGATTTGTTACAAGGATGTTCCGATTGCAATAGCTTGGCTCAAGGAACCTTTAGTGGCACTGACAGGGTGGAAAGTTGGGAAAGCTCAATAATGCTGTGTTTTGGGGATTGAAACAAAAATTTTGCAGCTGTATTTCGATCCGTCAATCAGTCATGTGCAAAATTGTGTTTGATGAGGAACGCAGCTGACATTTTCGCATAGTTTCGGCCTTATCTTGGCATGTGGCATATTCTGAAGCGTCTGTCCGGACTCTTTGCCTGCCTTTTCTTTATTGTTCTTTCTGAAAGCTTTTGGCAGCTGGCCAACTCTGCTACTTTCTACTGTGCCACATGATATGCAACTCATGTGGTCATAAAATTTTAGTTAGTGTGATGTACGTCACATTGCCAGTAAGGAGGCAGTGTGAGGCTGCCGCGAGCTTCCAGAGATTCTGTGCACTTGTTTCATGATCGAGAACTAAGGGAGGACACATTGTTCGATTGTAAAGCTGGTACTTTACTGCTATAGGTTTCTTTGGAATGTAGTTTTGCATGAAAAGAAAATATAAACTCTCTGCATAGGTTTATGTTGAGAGTGTCGAGCTGACTGGCAAATTTCTGTGGTGTCCCCCCAACAGAGCACGATGAAGAACCTGCTTTTTCCACTTCCGAGGGCCGGCATTGTGCAGACGCTGGTGACGTGTCCTCTTTTGACGAGCTCTTGAATGCACACCAAACAGTTTCCTTCATTTTAAAGAAAGGCAAGCTCCTCTTGCACCGGCATTCCTTTTGTCATGCAGGTTGCATTGACAACCAACGGCAGTAGGCTGGTGTCCCAAATTGGAAGGTTTAAAAGCACCCAAAATACACAAGCACCCAGACGTTGTCACTTGTCCGGAGTTTGTTTTATTCTTTCTGTTGCCAGTCATTGTTACCCACACGCTCTTTAGTTAATGTGAACTGCTGTCCCCTTTCAAATAATTTTCTGATGACCCACACTCTTATTTCTGTCCCAAATACGGCCTGGCAAAGAATGCGGGCCCTTAGCTGTCTCGTCGTGGAGCTTTGGCGTTCTGCCTTTTTGTAGATACGTGCTATCATTACCAATCTGCAGCATAAGTTTTTTTTATTTCATCATGGAGCACTTTCATCATCTCATGCAGTCTCCGAAGGAAATATACGAAGCTGCCGAACGACAAAATCATTGGAGGTGCTAAGAGTGAACCCTGGGTTTTCCAATGTACGGTCGAGTACGACAAAAGAATCACAAACGAAAGACGAAGATAAAGTAAAGAACAAACACAACAAGACGAGCACTCACTCACAACTGGCAGTTCAATCAAACTTTAGGGTCACATAGGAAAAAAAGGACTTCTCTCCCCTACCTTTCCCTCCTCTTGCTCATGCAGGGAACAATTCATCCCAGCTTCAGAACAAAAAATATGCAGCAATATCAAAGATAAACCATCCTCAGCATCTGTTATGTTTTTTTTGTCTTCGACATTGCAGGGTATTTTTAGTTGGGATCAGGGATCCTGCGAACCTCTTGAAGTTTTGAAAACTTTGAACCTCAATAAGGTTTCAATGCGAAAAGTTAGCAATTTTGGAACCTTGCTAAGGTTTGTATTTGAAAAATATCAAGGTTTCTAAAAGTTCAGTTTTGAGGACTTCAAATTGCTTAACAAGTCAAGTTTAAAAAATTTTAAAATTTTTAATTCCTTTAAAATTCAAGTTTGACGAATTCAACGAGTTCAAAATTTTTTGTTTGAATTTAAGTTCGAAGCCTTCAAATTTCACAGGCAGAAGAGATCGAACCCCGCAGTTTCAAAAAAGTTTTCACAAATTAATCTAAAACAACAATCACAAATTGTGTTTACTGCACTAAGTGAAACTTCAGTGCAGACTTCACTCCAGTCCACACAGTCATATCATTCTATTTATATTTTTTGCCTGAAGGGGTTAAGCTTGGTTCGAACTTTGTCAAACTTTTGTTTAGAAGTTTGTTGAACTTTTAAACTTGGCAAGTTTGAAAGTTTGAAATCAATGAATTTCTTACTGTGATAAGTTTGAAAAAGAATTTCTTAATGCAAAAAAACTTGTAAAAGTAAAAAAAAAAAATTAAATTGTTAAACCCCAAGAATTTAAAAATCTTCAACTTTTTTATGTAGTAAATTTGACATTTCATAAGGCTTTCCCTTCGGATGGATCTTCAAACATCAGGTTCAAAAAGGTTTGCGGCATCTCTAGTTAAAATTCATGGCGTACGGTTTTCCTCCGGGCCTCTAGTTTTGAAGTCAAGAAGAGAACCTATTTTTTTTTCTAAAGTTTCGACAACCAACACAGACAATCGAGCACTTGTCTGTGTTGGTTCTTTTTCGCCCTCGTGTTTTGTGCATTTTTTAACAATTAAAAGAAATACCTGCACAATACAAGTTACTATTACGAATTTGCAATCAAAAGCATTCCGCCATTTTGAATATAAAATCATTGAGACTTATCTGTAGAAGTATTTTGACGCTTGTCCAACTGTTTTCCCTGTAATGGGTTTGTGATTTTTGTTCTTCTAACTCTATTCTAGTTTAAGAAAACAAAATTTATGTTGTGTCTCCCCAACAGGACCAATCGATGCGGAAAAATGGGCCAGAAACGGAAGAGCAAACAGGAGAAGCTGAAGCATGACTGTCGCTTTTCCCTTACTCCAGTTTTCTCAAAGCCAATGTTGCCAGGCACAAAATAAAGAACGGGACAGCAGCCCTTTAGCTGCAATATCTGCCACAAGTCGTTCACCAGCAGGATGTAGAATTTGAAACGTTTTGTTTAACTGCCCAGCTGGCGCCACCCGCCATCACGTCCACCCTCGCCCCAGGGTGCGCAGCTCCATGCTTGCGAACCGTTCAGTAAACAGTGTGGCTGGAACTTCCAACTGTGTCGGACGTCTTTCCTTTTCCAGCGTTGTTCCCGGCATCCGCTGGCTACCGCCGTCTTCGGCACGTAAATCCATCTTTCCTTCCCGCGGATCCGCGTGGGCCTGCGCTCTTCTTGCGGGTTTTTCTTTTCAATGTACAACATTGTGGAGACAAGGATTACTACACAGGAGTAGCCTGAATGGCCATGCCAACATTCACAGTAAGAAAGCACCCTTCAAATCCTTGGTTTGCTCTAAAGCATTTAAATGTGGGCGTCTCCTAATGGTACATGGAAAAATTCACTCGGGTGAAAAACAGGACAAATGCAAGATTTGTGGCAAAAAATTTGCTTGCTGAAAGCTTCAGATGTCATAAAAAGGTACAGATGGTTAAAAAGCGCTTGACATGTTTCACACGTAAAAAAATATTCAAATGGATTAATAGTTTGAGGTGCCATACCAGCCTCAATCTGTGCCACGAGACAGATGCTCATAAAAAAAGGTATCAGAGAAAGGTCCTCGAAGAGCTCTGCCTGCCCTAAAGCTTATCCAAGCAAAGGTTTGTCGATTACATGAAAAATCTCGCATTGAAAGGCCCTATAAATGCCCCACCTGCCTTGAATCTTTAAGTAAAAAAGATTTAACTAGGCATGAAAGAGTGCACACAGGCGAAAGGCCATTTAAATGCCCCACCTGCCCTAAAGCTTTGTAAAGCAAAAGTGAGTTACTAGGCATGAAATAACTTGCACAAGCGAAAGGTCTTTTAAACGTCCCACTTGCTCTAAAGCCTTTCGGTTTAAGTTTACTTGATGGCTCACGAAAAGGGTCATGTGGGTTGAAGGCCCTTTAAATGCCCCACCTGCCCTAAAGCATTCATAGTGAGGTCTTCACTGACTGTCCATGAAAAAATCCATGCCTCATGAACAGCCATTTAAATGTAATGCTTGTAGTGGAGTGCTTCAATGAAAGAGACTTTTGACAACTCACGAAAAGTTGCAAAGAGTAAAGCCCTTTAAATGCCCCACCTGCCTGAAAGCATTTACAATGAGTTCTGAACCGACTCTACATGAGAGAATCCACACAGGTGAAAGGATTTTTAAATGCTGCACTTGCTCTAAAGCATTTCGAGTTAGGTCCAGCTTGAGGCACCATAGAAATCACTTTAATGCCTTACAGTAACTGAGACACCTATTTTGAAGTAACCACTGAAATGATCACACGGACTAACATTCATCCAAAGGGCCCCCCTGATCAAAAGCTTTCTGCTTGAACTCTATATCAAGTGAATTTAGAGTTCATCAAGGTTAAATGACCTATAAGTTTGAAATCTCCAACATAACATTAACACGACTAAAAAAATATTCCTACAATTTTTTTTCTTAAAAAGAAAGTGGCTTTTGAAGAATGTCATCTTGAGGTCCACCACCACCTTAAGATCCTTTTCACAATTTATTTTGTTTCTGCTGCATAGTTATTTCAATATCACTTATTCTTAGTGCCTATGTTTTCAAAAAAAAAAAAAAGGTAGCAATCTGGGCACTTTGTTGTCAAGGGCACAAATGGCCTAAAACTTGTTTGGTTTTGTAGAGTAATATGGTAATTACATAAATAAATTATTTTCAAAAAAATATTTTCCAGAATTTCACTCTAGACATACATTTTGTACATACTGAAGAGAAATGCTAAGCACAGTATTGCATTTATAATAGATTGATATTAATGTACATTAATATTCAAAGCCTAAACTTTGTACTGCATTATTGGGACTGGCAGTTTATACTGTTGATTTCATTAATTGTAATGTAGATTAATTAAAAAAGAAACACTTTGCTTTCCAACTTCACAACACACAGCTAGCACACACATTAATGATCAGGACAAAACAACATACACCATGGTGAACTCTCAACTCTATTATGCATTTCGTCTGTTTCCTTCTTTGCCCATTAAAATTGTCCGCAATTACTAACACACTTATCGTCAAGCCTAACGATATCTTCAGTTTCAATATCTCCCTAGTCGTTTGGTTACCATGCCTGCTTAGGATGATGCAACTTTGTCGACGTGCTGCATGCCCGCAATTCTAGCAGTGAAGTCCTAGATGTCCAGAACTTGCATTGGCAATGTTGTTGTGTTCTCCGAGTCTTGTTGCGACATCGTCCGGTCTCCTCGATGTATTGTTTTCCACAGGAAAGGGGGAAGGAATACACCATTTCTTCTCTGCACTGAACAAAGCTGGCGTTTTTTTAGTGCAGTTCACAAATACGTGCGAAGGTGTGTCCACTGTCTTGCATAAACTGGAGGGCTTGTTTGAAGTGGTGAAGACCGCTTCAATATTGATCCTGTTGGCTTTTTTTTTTTTTTTTGAGACCATGGGAGAACTTGGGAATGTAGGGTCCAACTACAGGTCCAGTTGTGCTGCCTGTATTTTTCTACTATGTTCACTGTTTTTTTTTTTTTTTCTGTGAGGAGGCTCTCGGTGATCGACGTTAGTAAGGGGCTGGTGTATCCTGCTGATGTTAATCGAGAGGTTTGCACATCAAAGCTTTCTTGTATAGAATGTTTGTTTGCACAATTTGTTAAGGGGGGACATTACCTGGGAATGTCAACTTTTGAACTGCTCACTCAGTCGGCATGATATTTGCAGGTGGTGTTGTAGTCATATACAGTGAAACCCGTTTATAACGAACAGCAGGAAACGCTATGATCAGTTCGATATAGCAAGTAATTCGATATAGCGAGAGCCATTTACAACAAACTTCCACAATGCTTTCGTTGTAAGGAGAGAGCTTCTCTTTGTTTCTCACCTTTTTGCTTCTGCCTTGTAGCAATGCGCCAGAAATTTCCTTCTTTTCTTTTTTTTTTGCATGTGTGCAGATTTTTTTTTTTTTTAGCTTATCTCTTTTTTTGAATTGCTTGTCTTTGTGGGTAAAGGCCCGTTCACACTCTTGCAACCGAGTACGACCGAGAGAGACCAAACCGGTTTTTAAGCCTCTTGCGATCTTAGGACCAGCTCCGCTCAGTGCATCCGGTCTCAAGAAGTCTTTCTCGGTCGTACTCGGTTGCAAGAGTGTGAACGCGCCTTAACCGTTTTGGGATGAAAGATTTGTTTCTTTTTTTTCTGTGCGCGCATGCAGAGGGTATTTTTTTTAGCTTTCTCCCCTTCTGAACTGCTTCTCTTCGCTCAAATTTGTTCAGAACTCGAGCTTTTAGGATTTTTTATCTTTCCCACTTTTTTTTTTAGGGGGGGGGGGGGTGGGGAGGAGGGGGAGGCACAGGCTAGAAGCCTACTGTTTGAGCGTTTTTGGAAGCCTTCCCGGGGGAAAGTTCGATATAGCCATTCTGTTGTTCGTTATAAAAAGTACTTTTTGCATGCATTTTTATTTAAATTTTCCTTTAGTTCAATATCGAAAATAATTTGCTGCACGTGGGTTCGTTCTAAACGGGTTTCACTGTAGAAGGAGGGCATGCAAAGTGTCAGTTCTGTAAGCCAATTTTATACCTCCAGAACGAAGTAAAGCATAGCTTTGCTCAATGAATCTGCTCAATGAAATTATTGTTGAAAAAGGGTGTCGATAACCACATACTTTTTTTTTTGGTGGAAGACATACTGGAATACCTGTTGCCGGTCGCTATGAAAAGAAATCTCAGAAAATACCTATTTATCAGGTAAAAAAAAAATGTATGAAAAAAGTTTTTTTTACATTTACGTGTTTTGCAAATTACAATTTTTTAAAATAAAGGAACATGAAAATGCAAATACTAAGTTCATGGTAACTGGCTCCACAAAACTTCCACACATAAGCCACAAATATTAAGTCTCAATAGTTTCATACTGAAACAATAGTTTTATTAAGGCCGAATTTATGCGAAAAAGTGGATTCGAGAGAAACGCATTCAAAGTGCTCATACCTTTACCCTTTTTGTAGCATTGGCGGACTGAAATAACTGAAATAAGCAAAAATAACTATGCACTGTAAACAAATAAAACTTTCTAAGAATACTCTCTAGATGTTGGCGGATGTAAGTAGAGCATTTTTCAAAATCAACTTTTTTTTGCGCAAATTTGTTTTCTGGGTTCTGTTCCCCTTGAGTTGTTGAGACAATTTTAAGACCAGCTTGGAGGAGCAACTTCTTTTCCTGTCTCATAGGACCAGCTTGGTCACACGACCAACTGTGCATTGCAGAGCTTAGCATATTATTAGATTACTATTTCAATATTCACACAACACTGTTTTGATCTTTTTACTTGCAAAAGCTTGTTTTTTCCATCTTAGTTCAAAAATATACACAGTGATGTTTCATTAATGTGGACCCTGCAATTACGAAAATCCCTCTAAACAGGGCGTTTGATTTTAATTCTAACAGATTCCGTTTTAAAGCAGTGAAAGGTACATTAATCTGATCTCTGCACGGGAGTTATACGAAAAAAGGGGAACATAATTTAAAGGCAAACCATCACAATGTCGGATAATTAGTTAATTAAATAAAACTGCTTAAATGACTTTCTACTCAATGAAGATAACCATTTTTCCAATTAGAAACTTGCTGAGCGTCATCAAAAACAACTACCTAGGTAAATTAGTGAATTTTAAAAGGGTGTGCTAAAGTTACCATTTGTGAAATGGGCTCTAAGATGGCAGTAAAAAAAACTCCTACGATAATCTCATCCATCTGGGTTTTCGCACCCTTTTTCTTAAGCCCAGGAATCTTCCTACAGCTCCCATTGGGACTCCAATTGCGGAGGGCAGAGTCAAATCTCCCCTAACGGGCATTGGGTTTCTACAAAAACAACACGAAATAAACAAAAAAAAAATATGTGCGCTGTCCTCATGGCAATTGTTAGGTTATGGAAGAGGGCGTGAGAAGCCTTGCCCCTCCTCTCTCTCACCCTCAGCGACAATAGGATGCAAGTTCGTTAGGAGTTCGGAGCAATCTCGAAACTCCAAACAAATTTGCATCCCATTGTCGCAGAGTTTGAGCTGCTCTGATTGGGCTTACATCCAATTGCCGCCGTCTTGTATTTTTTACAAAAAACAATGTAAAGGCACTGTCTCTTAGAAAAAAGAAAAGTGTGTGCTTACCCGTTTCTGCGAATGTCCGATGCTCCCAGAATGATTGCACTTGACTTTGCGTCGCTCGACTGAGATCGGCTCGGCAGCAGTGCATGCCCAGTGATAGCCACTTCTCATTGTATCGCCAATCAATGAATGCAAAATGCACCCCGCCGCTGGTGTTTCGTGACTTAAGGCCGACGTACACTTTGCGCTTTCACCTTTTGCCTGCCTCCTCCTGCCCGATATCCTCTTCACTTTTTACCTAGCCTCAACTTGGCTCCCCTCGCAGCTTAAAAGAGAGGAGCGCCAAGAGGATTATCTTCCCTGCAGAAAACCGAGGTTGAGCGTCCCCTTTTAAGATGGGCGACTTTTCACATTGCCAGACTGAGCACAAGTTCAAGTTTCTTTTGAAAGCCCTTTTTTTTTTATTAGCCACGCTCTTCATACAAAAACGTTTAGCCTTTCCACTCTCGTGAACAAGAAAGACCAGCGGAGCGGTACTCGATACACTGTGTGCTTCTTCGTCGTCGTCCGTTTTTCGCGCTGTTTCCTACGATGAATTTCCACCAACGCGTTCAACTATCCATCCTTCTATTATAGCTGGAAAGATTGCCACCATCTATGAGAGACGGCGGAAACCATACTGGTTGTGTGCTTGCCGCCGTCGCTTATAGATGGCGGTAGCTGTCCAGGTAAGTTTGTGTCGAAATACACTAACACAATCCTGGGGAACCTAGCCCTTAACAGCTCTGCTGTAAAAAAAAAAAGTTCACAACACAACGAAAAAACAAAATCTACACGAAACTATTAAAATATTCACAGACCTGCAATCACATTCAACTTTGCTGTAATTAGCGACAGTGGTTCGATCACCACGGTCTCCCGCAGCTTCCTTCTGCAGCGCAAGCTGCTCGACGCACATGCTAACGAGCTGCGGTGCTCTAACACCAATCCCCCTATGCTGCTCATCTTAACATAAATGCCCTGTTTGTTCTGACCTTCTACAATAACTGTACCAATGTAAAACATGCACCAGTAAGTTTTCGGTAATCCGAAACTGTCTTTACCTTTCGACACTCGGAAACCCAAAGTACTTGGGAGAGCTGTTTGCACCGGAACTGGAGCACCGCCGTGCCAAGCAATAAATAAAGTGGTGTTTGCTCGGCGTACTGGCAGATGAAATAGACCGATAACCAACAGGCCAACGACACTGCTTGCTGCCGCAAATGAAAAGCACAACCTCACCGCTGGCACAGGCGCCGTCAAGCAGCCAACGCAGCGTGCAGCCGCGGCAGCCGATGTGTGTCGCGCAACTGTTCTCAACGGTCAAAATGCAAAAACAACCGACCAAAAAGAGCAAAGTATGAGGGCGAAACTTTAGCTGACCAAAATATTTGTTTCACCTTAGCAGGGTAATTTTTTTAAAATCTGTAAACAGCAACAATAATACGTGTCTCATCATATTAATTAATTTTCCGGCGAAAAACCGGAAGTTCTTAAGGGGCTGTGCAACGATTTTCAGACTTTGGCCAATTAACTGCAGAAATTGATCTGCATCACCTATAGAACAAAAAGCAGAAAACCGTATTTTCTTGAAAGCGCTAGTTCTTATTTAAAAAAAAAAAAAAATGAAACAAATCAAAGGTCAAAATACCCCTCAACTCTCCACGTTCACTTTCGAGTGACGTACTCTGGGGGTTCACGTAGTTTCCCCTTGGGTCCTCTCTTCAGAGATCAGCCGCTTCCTCCGCGATTGTCAACTTTTAAAGGATTAGCCTTGTCTAAGGTCGCGGCGAGCGATCGACACGAAGGACGGTTCGCCACGCGGCTGACGGCGAGTGTAGCAGCGGAGGGGGACAGGGTTTGTTGACTTCCGCGTATCCCCCAGAGACGCCATCATTTTAGCTCCCGCAACCCCGACAGGTGGCTGCAGATCGGCAAATAATTTGTTTTTTGCTTTGAGATTACCCAGCAGAATAGCAGTTTTTCGGGGAAAGTTGACACGCTTTTGGTCACTTGGGCTTGCATAAACAATACAAAAAATGCAAACTGCCAATTATTTCAACATTGGAAACATTGCACTGCCCCTTTATTAGAGTACCAACGAATAAGAGACGGCACTCAAATAGCTGACTGGAAGTCGCTCGAAGATTCCGGGTATTGCTTTTACCCAACGTTACTAAAACACCCAGTAGGGAAACTTGCCCTTGAAACCCAAACCGCTCACGTCCACCGAGACCAAACTAAACACGATAACAGCGCCATCCTTTATTGACGAGTCAAAACATGAAAGCTAATTTACATTGTTACTATGAAATGGCGCCACCAGCCCTTGCACGACTCAACCTGAACCGATATGTACAGAAGTGCAGTTCCCAGAGTGGCCGCTGCAGGAGAAATGGCGGCGTCGCAATCGCATTTAGTTCGGTTCTCCAGTACGGATCGAAGCCAATTTTTTGAAACAGGCTCAATGGCAGTTCCTGCACCGAGTTGTTCTGATAACGTTGCTTTTACGATATAAACTGCCGGCACAAACCGCACTAGTTAACCTTTCGTGGTTTTTCTTAAATAGATCTGTTTGAATTAAAATCAAATGCCCTTCATATAAAAATTTTTCTTTTTGTTATGTGCAATTTTCACGACTGTAGTATAATGAAAAAAAAAAAAGGAAATGGAGAGAAGTTGAAGTTGTGTGAAATGTAGATGCAGTGACATACACCAAATAATTTCTTGGCTGCATTCATTCCAGAAAAAAACATTTTACTACAGGTATTTGAAACAAGCTAAAACCACCTCAAAATTTTTTTTCATGTATAGTGAAGGCAAATTCAATTTGCCTCTCATCCTCTCATCAATAAAAAACGTTATATCACGATTTAAGCAATTACTGTAGTTGAAAACAATGAACTTACACACCTAACAGCTCAGATTGAGTGACAATGGCAGTGAGTGCAACGATGTGCCTAGAAAATGACAATGCAGGATGAGGGCCGTTGCACGCTTAGATATTAAAATAGTGTAATGAAACAATGAAACAGATGCTATTCTTTTCAATGTAGATATGCTAGGTCCAATCTCAAGCAAGCTGCTGAAAGGTTTCGCACAAAAAAGGTGCCCCAAAACTGACAATTCAGTTGCACGAAGGAAAAAGCCTAAATAATCTAAATTATTCCCGTCCTTCAAAGGGGCGTGCCAGATGCCCTTTGTTGGCTCGGCACGTAAACCCCAAAACTGCATTAGTACAGCAACCACTCCGAGTCGTCAAAATAGTGTGTATATAGAAGCACACATGAGTTGTTTAAACAAACCAAAGCTTCGTGATCATTGTTCTTACCCCCCCAGGACCCTATTTTATTAAAAACAAAAGTGTTCTGCTATTTTAGGGTGAATCACAAATCTTACTTCAACGAATATACACAAAACATGTACAATGCTCCCTTGCCTTAATGTCACACAAATGGTCGACTTTAGCGAAGAAGTGCTAGCCTATATTCCATTCACCTCTAAGCTGACAGCGCGGCGGGAGCTACGTGCTCGCCGGACCAATCAATCGCCTCCCTTTCGTCACCTGACCTCGCTTTCTGCGCACGGGTATGGGAGAGAACATGATCATGTGGCGAAAGATAGATATGACTGGTTTAACAAGCATGGAGCTTCCACCACACTGTCAGCTTAGGGATGAACGGTGTATGGCGGCTATCGCTTCAACTGCCCATTGCATGACGGAGCATACGCAACCCACTGAACAGGGTGGAACGAGGTAGGTAGCCAGACCATAAAGGTAACCACTTAATTGCAAAGCGCGTTTCAGCCATCTTCCTAGATTGAGGAACAAACTGCGCATTAATTCTGTTGGAAATGCCCTACCGCTGCTTTGGGAGTTAGGCAAATCCTGTTGTGCGTCGGAAGCTTGAAACGATGGGTGCTAAAATGGCACCTCTCTGCCAAAGTCGGGCGCTCCGTGTGTAAGGGATCAGGCTGATTCACACATCTGCATTTGACTGTGGTAGGCTGCGGTACGACTCCCTGTGATGGCTCACAATGAGAAAACACACCGGCGAAATTTGTCAAGCGGCCCTGGAACCCTTTAGAATCTGCATACAACCACAAGCCTGAAGAGTTTTTAAAAGTATTTCCGAGATAAAATCATAGCACTATTTACGAGAAATGGTCTCTCTTAACAGTGTGAGAATTAGTTCAAGCAATGGGGTGTGAAATATGTGCAGGTTGGACGCGTTCCGCGGTTGCCCGATAGACGGCGCCACCGGACTATCTCGTCGTAAGTTGTCGCCAGCGATCGCGGCATACTCGGTCGTGATGGAACGCAAACGTGTGAACCAGCATTTAAGCTCAAAATGACGTTTGGATCTACCCTCGCGAGTGCCTGTCGGTGTTCAACGAAGCGACAGTTCAAATTCACGGGCTAATTTTGTCCAGCATTGCCTTGAGGAGCTGAATGTGTAACAGCTCCCGCTCCATGGCTGCCTTGTGCTCGTCATCCCGTTGCTTCCTTTCTGCAGCCTCGTCCCGCCTCCGCTCGACCTCGAGCCGGACGCAGACGAGTTCGACGTTTTCGTACCTCTCGCGTTCGAGCTTCAATGTTTCTTCCTCCAGCTTCAGTTTCCGCTCCTCGAATGCCAGCTGCCGTAGATCCCAGCTTGTCCTCGCGGCCAACATGTCAGTCGCCGCCTCCAGGGTCTTGCGTTTGCCTGTCGAGCAATTTTTGGAAGATTTCGTTTGTACGTCATACTTTGAGTGGCTTCCCATAGAATATACTGGGGGTTTCAGCTAACCTGTGCTGGGACTTCAGTGCAGCTGGAGCGTGCTAAGCGTGTCGCACCAATACAGTATTGTTCGCAGTCTTATTGAGCAAGTTGAGATACTTTTCTGACGGGCCAAAATGGTTAATTATTGTGAATTAGCTAACTTTTTAAATCTTAATCTGTGCATAAATCCTCGAATAAAAAAAAATTATAGGTCATGTTCAGAAATATCCTGTCGTGTCATTTACATCAAAGTAGCCTTCATGCAACTAACTGTATCAAACTTAAAAAAAAGCGTGCAAGATTTAAAAAACAACACGTGACTAAGGGCACTAACATTGCAGTTTGCTAGCGGGTAGTCACGTAATACAGATTTAAATCTCGTGCAAAAATTATAAGATTTGTTTAGAGCTCGAAATAATTCGACGCACAACGACTACGTTTATGGAAACAACACAATGGGATGTTTCTCAATGCTCTATACAACAACTTAATCTCAAGGTTTCCACACAAATAACTATCCAAAAAGTTAGCTAATTAATCTGTGTTAATGAGTTAGTATGTTACTTCACAAAATAACTTCTTGACTTCTTCAACAGGATTGCAAACAAGACTGCGTCAGTTCAACACATGTAGAGTAGAGATCAATCTAAGTTTTGGCACAAGTCAGTTGAAACACCTGGTACAGCAAGCACCGTGAATATAATTGTGCGCTCTACCAATGAAAAAAAACACGGGTGCCAATTGGCTGTTTTGATGTAGCTACCTGGGACTTCCACTTTTTCTTGCAATTGTGTCGAGTGTATGTTTAGACGGCGGGAAATTAGTCCGCCGCAACAGGCATTTGCTGTCCTCGCTGAAGACGTGAAATTTTGCCAGTACGGTACGATTGTTAGTGTGGGGCTTTTAACGTGAATCGTCCAGTGGTGAGACACAACTGCCCGCCAGTACGATGCTTGTCTAGGTCGAGACCGGCAGGAATGGGGATTGAGCGCAGAATAGCCGAGCGTTTGCAGTGTGTGCTCTAAGCCGCAATGCATTAACACGCTCTGCCGCCGATCTTCCATCTTTTCTCACTACATTCTCCAAAACAAGAGCAGGCCTTTTAAAGAGACCATGAAATTATTTTCCAACTTCTTCCTCCATAGATTTAATGCTCAACTCGTAAGCCGAATGAGAAATCACGCGGTTGCGACGTGCCAAGGCACCACGTATAACGGCTCCAAGCTTCCACTGCCCTTTTTAAGCATGCCGTGCAACTTGTCATTCGTAAGTGACGACAAGTGTCTCCACGGTACTTGCTAGACACGAACGCGAATCCAAATATTTGTCGACAGATTGATCGTCAACGAGCGCATACGTCCGAGTGACGCAGTGGTCGTGTCCAACGCGTGGGTTGGAGTCGGCCGACGCACTTGGGCGCCGCGGACGCATCGCAGAGAAAAGGTGAAGAGCTTTCGGAGGAAAGGAAGTAAGAAACACTCCGCTATATTTTCAAATTTTTGTACTGAAAAGCAGGCTTTGGCTTTACGCCGTCGTGTACTACCGTATTTCCAGGAAATTAACGCGAGTTTTTTTCGGAATTAAGTGCTCCAAAACGCACCTCGCGTTATATTCAGAATCAAGTTCAGCCATGAGGATCGCGAGTCTGGAGAAAGCCATCCCTCCTGCTCAATGCAGGAAATTTGGAGGGAAGAGAAGTGGCGGCGTGGGAGAAAATTTATTAGCTGTTGGGCCCCGTGAAGGGGCGAATAGAAAACATAAAAAGCATTTTTATCGCTTTTGTGTTTGTACAATGTGTGCATGCCACAGAAACGCAGCGTGCCATGCGGGAATGTGGGCACTGGCCAATTCAAGCCAAGCCAGGCCAAGCCAAATCAGCACAAGCCAAGCCAAGACTACCGACCGCGTTTACGGAACCGCACGCATCACAAGGTGTTTATTTATGCGGTGGGACCAGAACAAGTATAAGTGTGATCATGTATCAAGTTCCGCAGTCTTTTTTCTGCGTGTGCATTTTTTAGTTTCTGCTCCAGAGTGGTCTGGTGTTTGTATGTTGGTGCTTCTGCTTCGTGCCTTGCTTTGCTTGGGGGCTGCCGAGGAGCTCAAGCCAAAGAAAAAGGAACTACCGGACAAGCGGCGCACTGCTGCTGCTTACGTGCGTAGTGGCCAAGTGGATTATAAACGGAAGGACGTGAGCAGTGAGGATGAGTGCAATCAAAACATGAACTGATATTTCTTCTATTTCCATTGCCTTTCCACTTCTACTATGCCCCCCCCAGGTGCGGGGAGGAGGTTACGAAGTACTGAAATGACCTCTCACCACGCCGCACAATATGACCTTCGTTCGGGCAGGGAGGAGGTGACGCGGCGTTTTCGGTGGCTTGAGCGGCCTCCCCCGATCCCGACGTGTCGGCGCACGCAAAGTCCACCGGTGGGGACGCCGGCACGAAGGCGCTCTCCGGCACCTCTTCTTGGCTGTCGCGAGTGCCTGGAAAGAAAAACGAGTCGAATCAAACTTGGGGTTTCTAGTTTTGTGCCAAAGCAACCAAGGGCACCTGACATGCTCCGGCGATAGATTCTGGACCGATTTCAACCACCCGGGGATCTTTCGACGTGCAACCGAAATGTCGGTTGCCCATCTTCGTCGCAATAGATCTCCGTCAAATAGAAAAACCTCAGCAGAGATTCGAACCTGCCAACTGAGAATCTGTACGCCGGCACTTTGCCAAATTTATTTATTTACTTATTTGATTAGCTCTAAAGGCCCTGATGGGGTATTACATAGAAAGAGGTATGATATAAAACATATGCATAATTGAACAAATACTATCAATATCAAAAAGAATGAAAAAATATTGATAACACCAGTACAAATAGGAATGACAAATCCACAACTAATTACAATCACCCACAGGAAAAAAAAAAAAAAAAGTGCTGTCGTAAGTGAGCAATAGACATGTTTACGAGGGGCGAGTTGTTAATAGTAATTACGGAGCAGACACACGAAGAAGCCATGGTCTCAGGTGAGAGCTATTTTACACGCCAGTTTATTCGAGCCAGTCGTGGCCATGACAAATGAGAAAAATTTTAACAAATTACCTTTGACAAAGGGAATGTGAACTTTGTCGTTGAGATAACGACAAGGTGAAATGCAAGTGGGTGGTAGGATGTTAATTTGACGAAATGGGTCAAAAATATTAATTAGTTTAGTTGTTTTATTCTCGGGACCACAGGCATGACAGAGGAGAGTAATGATAAAATAACAGTGGAAAATAAGTCAAATTTGGGGGTTTTACGTGCCAAACCAACGAAGGGCACCTGGCACACCCCAGTGGAGGACGTTAAGATTAATTTTGACCAGTGTTGCGGAATGGGCACCCCCATTCCATTCCAATTCCATTCCAGGGAATTAGAGTTTGCGATAATTCCATTCCTTTCAACTCCTGGGAATGGGAACACTGTGCCCATTCCCACTCCTGGAATGGCTGACTCGCTCTATTCCATTCCTCCAATTCCTGAACGTAAAAAGTGTCACTTGACAGCTGCATTACGTTGCAGGGTTGGGCAGAAATATTCAGACATGTACTTGGAAATACAAATACTGGGGTAGATGAAAATAGTTGGTAAGATACTGATACTCAAGTCTCAAATATATCTATAGAAATGTATCGTGATACGTATCGGAAATACATTTTAAAAAGAGGCAAAAAGTCTTTGGAAATCCAAATACAAGAATACATTTTAGGGAGGGCAGAAATATAAATACTGATAAACAATACATTTTTCAAATTTCTTTGAGACGCCAACTGAGATGAGGCTGCAGGCTTGGCACTTCGCCTTGAACGTAGTGGTTCCGGACGAAGAGTCCTAAATGGGTTTAAAAAACGTTCCATCAAGGATTGACCGCGGTCCCTTCCCTGGCATCCTGTCTGACTGACCAGTGATGCGAAAAGACTTCGACCTCTAAAAGAAATTCCATCGAAACATCACCACTTCCCTGTCCAATAAGGGCGCCCCTGTCGGCACTGCATGACGTCACGGTGGGATGAACCAGTATTGAATCTGTAGGTGTTGCCTTGAACATGAAACTTTACCCACACTGCTGTATAAAAGGACAATACATACTTTTGTTGTAGCTGACCTCGTAGAAGACAATGCAGGCAGTTGCATTTGGAATTTTCAAGAAAAGTGGACCACCTGAAGCATCCTGAAGCACATGTATTATCTTCTGTTACGGCTGAAAAATCGATACAGTGGTATCCCTGTTGTGACGGTCCTTCCTGCCGACTCTCCGCCTCCAACGCATGAATGGCAGTCTTCAAGTTTCGCCTAGCATCATTCAAACAGGGACCTCGTGGATTGCGACCTGAGATGGCCGGCACAGGGGCGAGCTCTTTGAGAAACAGCGCGCTCGAGACGAGTCGAAAGTGTACGAAGTCTGGGTCTGCACAGAGAGGCCACGTCTGGCCTCCTTCCTGGGTATCGGATCACCAGAGCAGCAGGTCACGTTCGCGTCGGCTGATGACGTACCAGCCGTGCAATATTACAGGCGCAGACGCATTCGGAGATGTGTTGAACTTCACTTGTGAAAGGCGCCACCGCCCCCCCTCCCCCCCTCACCCCTCTGTTCTTTGCTTTGACGCTTGTTTTTTGTATTGCAAGTTATTCTGCTAGGGCCTTACGTGGGTTCGCAGTTTCCCACTCATTTTATTTCTGTACAACCGACTGCCTGACTGGCTCGGTATAGCTAATGTAAAAAATAAATAAATAAATAAATAAAAAAATATAAAGAACCTGGCCCATTCCATTCCGGGCAAAAGGCATCTAATTCCATTCCCCTTCCATTCCCCTGAACGTTGCCGCCATTCCATTCCCATTCCATTCCCATTCCATTCTTGGGTCGCGAAAATGCGGAATGATTCCGGAATCATTCCAACTCCGGAGTGGCAACTCCGCAACACTGATTTTGACTACTTGGGGATCTGTAGAAGTGCAACCGAAAGCCGGGTTACACGGAGACTTTTCTACAACATCCCCAGCAATTTGGGACATTGACCACTCGCACCATCTCTTGGCAGATGTGTGCGAACAGCTAACAATAAAATCTACCCAATACAAATCAAATAACGAAAAGTTCTCCCAGATATATTAGGATTAGGGATGGGCGAATATTCGGTTATTACGAATAGCCAATCGAATTCCATTCTATTCGGCATTCACTTCAAATCGAATTTAAGTATTTGACAATATCAAATTATTCGACAATATTGAATTATTCGAAAATATAGAATTATTCGAAAATATAGAATTATTCGACCTTTCTAAATACAGTCATACCCGACTATACCGAACCGGTTTACATCAAATTATTCCTTATATCGAACAATTTTTGTGCACAGTAATGTTACAGTGACAATATATAGCAAAAACTATGGTTGCATCGAACAAAAATAGCAGCCGCTACCGATATATTGAACTGCCAAGAGCGCCGTTTTGCTCTGCAAGCTGGCTTTCCCAACGCGCGCGGCCGCATTGGGGTAAAGCCAGCTTGCAGAGCACGCTGGCTTTTTTTTTCGGCGGCCGCGTCGACCGCCCGGAAGAAAATAGGGAGTTTTCGTAGACCGCGTTGCCCCCTCCGCTAAGCTTTCCGCAACGAAGAAGTTGCTACTGCGCCTGCGCGCCGATAGCCTTGACTGTGGAGTTCCCGCTATCGTAGCGGGTTGCGGAGGGCCTTGCGGGACGGCGAAAACGATCTACGAAAACTCCCTAATAAAATGTATTTTTTGCGGAGCGAGGGTGCTCCGGTGCTCCCTCTGCCCGCTCCGTCGGCAAAAGAGAATATTATTTTTTCTTCCAAATTGACGCGGTCGCACAGAGAAAAAAAAAAAAAAGCTAGCTTGTTTTGCTAGTTGGCTTCCCCCAACGCGACCACATGTTTTAGGGGAAAGCCAACTTGCAGAGCAAAACGGCGCTCTGCAGGAGAAGGTGCTCCATTGGACGTGCTCTCGGCATAGTTCGGCGCTAATGCGCGAATATAGAAGGCAGCGGCCTCAGCATTTTGGAGTCTGTAGATAGCGTAGAAAAATATCGTTATCGCGGATGCAATGAAGAGAAAGCAGCAGAAGATGCAAGACGACTTCATTGTGTAGTATTTCAGCAAAAAGTGGATTGTTGAGAGTCAAATTTATTAAAAGTTTTATATCGAATTACCCGCTATATCGAACTGGTAGACGTTTTTTTGCGAGGTCGATATAAACGGGTTCCACTTACTCTGGCTTGGATTTACGGCCAGGTGGCACAAGCTTCCAACCGTTTCAACCATTTCGTGCTACCAAACTCGATACATTTGAAATTAACAATTACAGTATATCTATACCAAATAAGGGCAAATATAAAACTATAGTTTAAGCATATCTTGTGGTATTTTTTGCTTGTACTATTCAAACTATTCAATTCGAAATTATTCGACCAAAATCGCTATTTGCTTCAAATTTGATTCGGACCCAAAATCCTCTATTCGCCCATGCCTAATTAAGATAAGTTAGATTTATCAGTCCAAGAAAATTTTCATTACCCTACAACTGTTTTTGTAGGTTCCTGGAAAAAAAAAATTAGATTTCCACCATTGACTCTCACAAAAATCTTTGTTCCGTTTTTAGTTCTATCAAATTTACGAAAACCATTAAGCATTTCACAAAAGTTTCCTGAGAAATATATGGTAGGGACTGCATGCTATCAGATTTTGTATGCATCCAATCTATAACTGAATTCTCCTGGGTTCCCTGAGATAATCAAATTTGTGACTGTCTGGAGCTGAGCTAGTTGGTTTGACATGCTTCTAAATGTTTCCAGCTTAACGTAGAGGGAAAAAACAAAGGAGGGGAGAAAAAGAGGCACACACTACTGGACTACCAACCATTTATTAAAATTCTTTTTCATCCACCCTCATGAATTATACTATTGAGTTCCCAGGGGTAACTTCTTCTATGGTATATTTGATAGATAGCGGTCACATGGTTTCTCAGATGGGGCGCTCCCTGAAGATAGTTTTTCTTTCGGAAATAGCGTAATGGAGGCGGCATTAACACAGTCGTCCCCATTGCCTCAATGGCCAGACTCCAGGATCTCCCTTGCAAGCTGGTTTTTGTGTCTTCCAACGATGGTAACGTTTGCGAAATCAGGAGCACATTGGCATACTCGACAATGCGCCGGAAAGTGGCCAGCTGACGTTATTGTGTGAACGGAAGCTGCACGCTCCCTGGTGCGGTCATTAATACATCGCCCGGTTTGTCCAATGTAGGATCTGCCACATGACAATGGAATACTGTACACAACTCCCTTCTCGCACGGGGCGTAAGGTGTTCCGTGTGCGATGCCGCAAGTGGACATCTGATTTTGGTCAATCCTACAATTCACTTTACGGCACATGGCTTATGTCTTGTTGGGGGCTGAGCATACGACCTGTACGCCTGGTCGGCCAGCAATCTTTTTAGACGATGCGTTATCCCGTGGATGTATGGCATCGCCACGAGAGGTTTGGTGGGCTTCTTTTTTGTTGGTTTTGCATTTTTTTCCCGTTTCTGCTGCACTTGCTTGCAGAAGCTCTTGCATACCGGTATTAGAAGTGTGCTTGTGTACCCAGAGTTTTCAAACCTACAGAGCTGTTTTTAAAAGCTGCGCCCGGCCCTATGGGGGCAAGATTTTTGTAATGCCGAGACAAGAGCTTTGGTGGCCAACCCTCGTTTTAAAGTTTTTGAGTGTTCCGAGTTGCCTTGGAAGGAATCCTTTACATGAGCGGGCTTCATACATCCAGCACATCTGGATAGTTTTGAACTCCAAGGAGAGATCTAGAAACCGCATGGACTGGTTTACTGGAAGTTCCTGAGTGAAAGAGAGTCCTGGGCAGCTGTGTTTAAAGGTGCTTATGACAACATCTAAACATCCATTACTCAGCTCGTCTGCATCGGAATTACACAGTATGAAAAGTCCTCTACATACCGGAAGATGGCCTCAACGCATTAATCTTTTAGATCTTCTTGGATATTCTTACCACATGCTGCAAGGTACAAATAGCACAAGTATGGGGTTACTCAAGATCCTATGCAGACTACACTTTTCTGTACGTAGTGTTGCCCCTGGTGTGATACCACAGTCGCTGTGAGGTAGACTCCTAGAAGCTCCAAGAAGCTATCGAGGCTCATACCAGCTGCATTTTGGAAGCACTGAAAGCCATGCTCCTCGATGGTTGTTCGGAGGGTCATCACGAGAGCGGCATGGGGAATCGAATAATAGACGCCCTGGATATCTAAGGAGAAACCCGAAACAATTTCACATCCTTTTTCCTAAAGAAAGCAAATCACTCGGTCAGAGTTTTGTTTTCTGAAGGCACGCCCGCGACGTAGTCGTCGGCGAATCCCCGACCCGCCCCAAGCGGCAAACGCGCCGCAGATCGATGAAAATCGCCGCAAGGTGGCAGTTGCGTTCGTCCCGGCGTCGCTGCCTGCTAGCATCGCCCTCGCTGCGAGATGCTGCGAGATGCACTGGCAGCGACGCTGATGCATGCCAGGCCACATAGCTTGGGTCCACGTTTGGAGGGGGGGGAGGAAGGTGTGGACCTTGTCTTCCGCGTGGTATTGGTTCTAGTCACCAACAGGACGAGGAGGGTTGGCATCTCTTTCAGATGCCCTGCCTCTGGCACGCGCTCGCTGCCTTCCTTGGTGCTTTGGCTGCTTGTGCATGCTCAAGGCTCGTGAGACGCTGTAGCTTTACTGAAGGTAGGCAGCTCCCGCCAAAGGTGGGACGACCAAAGCTCCTCCCTGCCGTTCTAACCGTGCCGGTGAAAACGGCTACCGACACAACGGAAAGAACCGGGATGTTACGGATACATACCTTCCTCGACAAGAGAATAAGCGCCTCAAAAACAGGGACGGGGAACGGGCACTCGGTGTCATCTTGTTTCCTGTCCCAATTTTCGAGGCGCTCATGGAATTTTTTAGAGGTCTGGTCGCTCGAGAACTTCAAATTCTCGGAGAAGCTTGAATACAAATTTTTTTTCTTCCTCGACCCTTTTAAACAAATTTAAGCTTTTTTTTTTTTTTTTTTCTACCACGGGAAGTAGTTGAGACAAGAAATGAAAATTCAAATTACTTACAGCGGGATGAAAAAACCGGCATTCACGAAGGAGCTCAGGGGATCGTTCATTTTTTAAGAGTTTTGTGTCTTTTTCAAAGCCTGCAGGGCGCTTCGAGAAGCTAAAAACTTATGGGCGATGCGGCCGACCTTCTTGACGATCGCCAGGCGGTTCAATCGTTTTCGAAGTTAGTTCGAAGTTAGTTAGAGCAAAGAAATCTGCCAAATGGGTCCCTTCACCAACGGACACCAGAGCAAAAGGCATGTGATCTTTTGCCACCGGTGCATCCAAAGATTTAAGGAAGGCGAGTTTGCTGCTTGGAAGCTAATTCTGACTGCTAGTAAGACCTGGTTTTACAACAGTGACCCTGAAAAAAGCTCTCAATCCAAGGCGTGGACAAAGAAAGGAGCGCCGCCACCGAAGAAATTTCGCCACCCCAGATCAGCAGGAACAACGTTTGCTATTCGTTTCGGATTCAAGGGAGTTGCAGCCTCTGTCCCCCTGGAGGAGAGGCGAGCTGTGAACTCTTATAGCATCCTTGATCAAATCACACCGGAATTGCCCTGAAACCAGGACAGTGCACAGCGCTCCTCGGTGATGCAGCGCGAAGTCAATGCAGCATCGAGGACAAACTGCCCCGCGCCGGAGCACCGCGGCGAGCTCCACCATGCGTCACCTCGCCTTTTTTTCGTTTTTTCTTGCGTAGGTCCGCGCACAATGTCCGTCTGCTGTCAATTTCTCCCGTTCTTTTAGTCGCAGATTTCACGGTTCCACACAAATGAACATTGTGAACGTGATTTTCGATGGGGTCACGAAGCGGGAGACGATTCCACAGGTGTATGTTGCCCATCATTGTTGGTTCGAGAAAGAGAAACACCAGATAATAGCAGTACGGCCCGTACCTCGGTGTCATCGAAATACCTCGCAATGCTTTCCACGAAGTTGATACCTTTAGGGCGCTCCTTGCCACTGCAGCAATCGCCGGTAATCGCGGCGATGGTAAGAAGCTCGTCGTCTCGCCCTCAGAAGAGCTGAGGAATTCACCTAGTGCAGCTGCGAGGCGTGCTCGTTTTTGCAAGAGCGCCATCTCGGTAGACTACGCGTCTGCTACTCCTCCGCCATCTCCTCGATTCTCGCTCCTGGCCGCAATGCCCGATGGGACTGCAACCCGGCGCACCGACAATTTTCTTGGTGCACGTTGGGGCAACGAAAAGCCGCACAGAAGGGTGCGCTACGTTGATCGAGGACGTGCGGTGCGCACCGGTGCACTTGATCAAAGACGATGGGGCGAATCTCGCTGCCCTGGTGCGCACTGGTGCGGATGATCGAGGATGCTAGGAGTAATGCACAGAAGTGTGGCTGCCCAGAGTTTTTGAAAAACTGCTCGGTGGCCACTCCAAAGAGGAACTGCGTCGTCGCACGCCTGGCGGAACGTCGAACTTCATGGCTGATTTTGGAATCGAACTGCAGACCCCGCCTGCCCATTCCCCCAGCCTGGCGCCCTGCGACATTTGGTTACTCCCCAAACTGAAGAAAACCCCCCCCCCCCCCCCCCCCCCCCCCCCCGTGGAAAAGTGTTTGAGAGAAGAGAAGACCTAACTTCAGCAGTTGAAGAGCAACTTCCTTTCCTGAAACAGGATGATTTCCAGCATGGTTTCGACCGTTAGATTTATCAAATGAAAAAGTGCTTCGGGGTGGCTGATGACTATGTTGAAAGCGGCTGAAGTTAACCCCCGTGAATAGGATATAAAGAATAAAACCTTTCTCGTTGTTTTTAGTGCAGCTGAGGCATAAAAAAGTTTTGCTGACTGGACTTATAAAAAAAATCCCTCATACTCTTCTTTTGATGTACAAACTAGCCCAACTATCCGTTTCTCGACTCACCTTGCAACGCCGCACATGTTTCCTTCGCGCTGTCTCGCCGCACGACCGTGGCGGCTCTTGTCGGGTGCATTGACCACTTCCTCTTCATTGGCTGGAAGCGGGAAACGAGCTCGGCAACTTCCTTGAGCAGTGCTTTTTTCTCAGAGTACTGCTCCTCCGTTCCCGACCTGCAGTAAACAAGAAGCGTTCTTGACAGGGAAACCTGCCGACAATCGGATACGTAACACGATCAAGGTTTTTTTTTCCGGTTAACCCCTTGGCTTCTAATCACGTGTGCCAAGGCCCGTTCACAGACAGCACTAACTCAGCACTATTTATTTGAAAAGTTAATTTGAGGGACGAGTGCTCCGCCATCTCTGAAGATGAGTTGCAGCACCTATCCCATGACTCGGGCACTTTATTTAAAGTCGACAATTTGCACGAACATCCAATGAAACGTTCGCTTGGTCGCCGGATGTCGTTTGTTGCTTTCCGCCTTCCTGAATGTTACAGCAGTACTGCACACTAAAGAACTACTGAATAGACATATTTGTAATGGCGCCTATCCGAGCTCGCAGGGACAGGCAGCGCAAGATAAGACAAGGTGCGAGAGACAAGGACGAGCTGCGCGGACGCATCTTTCGACGATGTGTCCCTTAACGATCTACCGTAGAATATTGCGCATCTGCCCATTCTACACTAAGCGCCCATACCCAAATTTGTAAGATTTGAGAAAATATGCAAAGTACATTGATATGTCAAATTGATGACCGGACAAGCGCCCATCCCCCATTTTTTCGCGATCACTTCTAAAATTTGAGTGGGCGCTTGCCCAGCATTTTACGGTAGTCATTTCATCATGTAAGTATTCTAAATATGTAGAACAAAAGATGTTGGTGAGAACTTAACTAATCTACATATTGGTGTCTCGGACGTGATCTGAACACGCAACCTCACCAACATCTTTTATACTACATATTTACAATATTTACATCATGAAATGACTATAGTGCATTACAACTCAAGAACGTAGGGCGAGCGAAAGATAGGTCGGGGAGGAAGAAGCAGACGAAGCACTAGAGAGGAGAGGTGGAAACCCCCTGCTCTCGCCAGCGTTTTGTCTGCTTCCTCCACCCCGGCCTTCCTTTCCCTCACCCTACCTTCTTGAGATGTAACTTACTATACCGTAATATCCCGAGTCATCGCCCATCTCCGAGCCATCGCCCACCCCATTTTTTGGGCCAATATCGATTTCCGAAAAAACACCGAGTCATCGCCCACCCCTTCAAATACCCCAGCGCGGACTCTGCGATCCTCGAACACTCATCCTACCCGAATGACGTGGCCGCAGACCTTACAGTTGGAGGTCGTCCGTGAGAAAGTAAAACGAAGGAGGGAAAGACACTTCTTTTTGTTTACGCATTTCCTCCGTGAGCGACCCCAAAGTGGTCGTGTATCCGTGCGAAAAGAAAACGATAAAGATAACAAAATAGGAGTTTGTTAACGTAACCGCGGAGTGTTAGGTCAAAGTCTGTCTCCGCCGAAGTAAGGTCACCGCGAACCCGCTCCTTCTTCCCGCCCGTCGCGACCGCTGTTGTGCAATATTTTAGGCAAAGCCAAAGCGTAAATAAAGCTTTGCTGGAACGTCCTACACAGACGTTTGCAGAGCGTCCCAACCGTGCATTAATAGCCCGCCGTGCACGGACGCACGTATGTACGCACCAAACAAGAAGTTGCGCAAGAGCTTGCAATTGACAAGGCGCCCGACTTGGCCCGACGCCAAAGTATTTGCCAACGCGACCGCTGGCTTTCCCGCTTTCCCAGCATTGCTCTTGGTCGCTTCTTTGGTCCGCTCGCTCGCTCGCTCGCTCGTTGCGCCTGGTCGGTTTTTCTATTTTCTTGTAGACTTTTCTTTCTTTTTTTTTTTTTTACTAACTAGGAGAACATAATGGTGACATTCTTTCACGGAACAAACGTTCGTGCTATATGCAGATCGGCGGTGTTTCTAGCGCGTATGCAAGCAACGGACTTCGCTATTGTAAAATATTTTTTCGTGAGCATTTTTTTTTCTATAAAACAATGAAACTAAATCGAGTTTTGAGTTTGATGTATCTCTTGTGCATCAGCGCTAGATACACAGAGAAAAATAGGCGTTTTTTTTCGTTTTTTTTTTTTAAGTGTTTGTGCTCACCCACCGAGACATGGCCTACCCCACTTTTTTAACGAATTTCAGGCGGTTGGGGGGTGGGCGATGACTCGGGATATTACGGTAGGTAGATCATTGAGTGGCATGTCGTCAAATCAGTCTGCACAGCTTGTTTTTGTTTCTTGCACCTCAATGGCGTCACAACAAGGGGGGAGACAACCCCGAGTACAGCGCTCAGGGGGACAGCTGGGCAGTGAAAGGTGGGGGGCATGTCGCGGTGGGGACGAGAGCTGGGGGAACTGGGGGGGGGGGAACGCCCCATTGCTACAGGTACAGGTGACCCTAGTGACGCCACTGTTGCACCTCGTCTTTTTTTCTCATGCTGCCTGTCCCTGCAAGCCTTGACAGGTGCTACTACACATTCAATGGCCAGGAATTACTAGTGAGAGCGGCTACCCCTCAGGCATTTCCCAGGGGCGTCCTCAAAACACAGCAATTAGAGGACCCCTTCGCAGTCCTCCCTGCGTGCACAGTTAGAAAGTCACCGAGGGGCACATTGTGAGGATTATGTGTATATATGAAACCGTCACCATGCCATATAACGTCATAGAGTCCCGTGACACTGACGCCATCGAGGCTACATCTGCGGACATAAAGTCTCAAAGACCTGGCCCTATAAATGCTGCACATTTAAAGATATTAGTATGCAATGGGTGGGCAGGGGAAAGGCTTACTTCCTGAGGTTCGCCATGTCCCGCTGCTTGAACAGCGCGAGCAGTCGTTCCGTCCGTTCCCGGCAGCCGCGGCTCGTGAACGCCTGGCCGCTGACGCGGTTCAGAGTGTCGCAGATTGCAATCCACCTGGCACTTTCCTCGTATGGATTCACGGAGACGATCTCGCGCAGGAGCCAGATGTCCTCTTGGACCGTGAACCGCAGCTTCTTGTTCGGGCCGCCTCGGCCCGGTGCATGGTACGCCCGTCCTGCTGTGTCTGGTGTGTTCAAGAGTCCTTCCATTATCGCTGTTCACGTTAACGACACACATGCCACGAGTTGCAACAATTAAAGTTACTGGACCCTGCGAGAGTAGTGCCGAAGTCCCCATATGGTAGCCATTTTGGGCCTTGGAATGAGCAATTCTTTCTTGACCTCTACAGTCTTGGTGAGCCAATCGAAATTCGCGGTGACAGGTTGCTCTACAAAGAAATTTCTTGTATATTGAGATTTTGTTATTCACCCGCTGGAGAAACAAGCACACACTTCCACATCGCCACCTCTCATGATAAGTTGATTGCATGTACGGTGCCAAAGATGCTTATACTGATGAGCAACGATGACGCATCACTGCAACCGTGATGCAGCTGGTTCAGAACGACAACCCTTTAGAGGCTTCAATATTCTGAAAGGACCAAAATGACAACTGCCATGGCAACAGATAACGTTTAGACAATCGACTTGCAAATTTTCGGTTGTCTCTATGTCAGTATCTGTTTGTGTCCTGCTAGCAGGCAGGGAAGACAATGGCACTACCTTACTAGGATCCAGTGACTGGGGGGTGACACTACCCAAAGACGTGAATGTTTGAACCACTTGTCTGATTTAAATGACATTTATGGGGCTTGTTTCTGTTCATGTTCAGGACATTTCTGCCTAATTTTGTTAACCTGGGTCAAGTACGAAAAATTGCAAATGTTCAAAGATGAAAGTGGGCATGTCTGCGTAGGAAAACAATCGTTTTGAAACTATTTATCAATTTGTTGTTGTCATGCGTTATATTGCTTTAGGATAGTTCAGAGCAGATAGGCATGAAGCTATATTTCTATATTAAACCATCTTTTGTGACAAACAAAGCCGCAAACACAAATACATTTTTTTTAATTTCCATTCTTTGTCCAAACTTTTAGTTCCCGAGCATGAAAAATGGAAAAAATAAAAAAATAAATACAAGCTCATAGCTATCTTCGTCTTAACCCTTTCACTGCCACTCCCGAGATAACTTGTGCGAAAAAAAAATACTGCAGCATGTCCGGCCATTGATGGAGAGGTCACATTAACACATGTAAGTTGTAGGTTAAATTTTAGATAACAGATAGAGCGCACGTTTCTACATCCGCGTTGCTTAGTAGTTGTCTCGGCAGCGCAGGCATGGCGAGATGGCGTGCCACGTGCATCCGCGCTTTGACGGACGATGAAATTCAGGAACTGTTGATGAATTTAGACCAGGGTTGGGCAGAAATACTCAAAAATGTATTTGGAAATACAAATACTGGGTTACATTAAAATAGTAGCTAAAATACTGATACTAAAATATATCTGCAAAAATGTATTGCGATACATATCGGAAATACATTTTAAATAGAGGCAGAGCGTCTTTGGAAATAAAAATACAGGAATACATTTTAGGGAGGGCAGAAATACAAATACAGAAATACTGATACTGCAATACATTTTTCAAAATTGATTGAGATGCAAACTGAGATGAAACTTGAAGTTGGAAGTAGAAGTTTTTGATCCCAGAATTACTTTCCCATAGGCTTGGCACTTCGCCTTGAAGGTGGTGGTTTCGGATGATGAAGAGTCTTCAATGAGCTCAAAAAAACGTTCCATCTAGGAATGACCGCAATCCCTTCCCTGACATCCTGTCTGTCTGACGAGAGATGCAAAAAGACTTCGATATCTAAATAAATTCTATGTCACCGAAAATCCCATCAAAACATCACCACGCCCCTGTCCATTCAGGATGCCCCTGTAAACATTGATCACATGACATCACAGTGGAATTAGCTGGTATTCTTTATCTGTAGGTGTGTCCTTGAACATGAAACTTTGCCACACTGCTGTATGAAAGGACAATACATACTTTCGTTGCAGGTTACCGCTTTGAAGATCGCGTAGGCAGTGTCATTTAGAATTCTGAGAATAGTGGACCACCTGAAGCATCCTGGAATACATGTCTTACCTTCTGTTATGGTTGAAAAAACAATACAGTGGCATCCCTGTTGTGAAGGTCCTTCCTGCCGACCCTCTGCCACCGACGCATTGATTACAGTCCTCAAGTTTCACCTAGCATCATCCAAACAGAGACTTCATGGGGACCTGATATTGATGACACAGGTGAGAGCTCTCCGAGAAACAGTGCGCTTGAGACGAGTTGCAGGTGTACGAAAGCTGGGTCGGCACAGCGAGACCACGTCTAAGCCTCCTTCCTGGGTTTCGGATCACCAGAGCAGCGGGTCACGTTTCACGTTGGCTGATGACGTACCCTTGAGCAGTGCAATATTACGGGCACAGCCGCAGACGCATTCGAATAAGTGTTCAACTTCACTGCGTAAGTCATCCTACTATTTCAAATCAACCACCGCCAGGCTCGTGCTGCAACGGACTGTGATTCAGCTTTGCCAGCTGGGTGTACTGTGGACGCTAAGGCAAGAGAGACGGTTAGCAGCGGGCATTGGATGCCAGCAAACAATGACTCAAGAAATCCCTACCTAAGGACCTGCGGCAGAAGATGCTGTGACTCCACTCCTGGCACGCCACCTGGATCGAGCCCCGACTACGCAATGCTTCTCAGAAGAGAGAAGAGGATGCATAGCAAAATAATTTGGAGAATCGGAGGGAACCTTGGTCAGCACATTAACAATGCCCCAGTAGCTCCTTTACCCTGGTGCCCTCAGAAGTAAAAAAAGAAAAAAAGCGTTCGGACTTGTACATTTTTTTTTTTTCAGGGGGGGGGGGGGGGGGGGGAGTATTTCTCAAAAGATTTAACGAAATACATTTCATCCTGCTTGTATCGCGATACTAAGGAAGATTCAAAATAAATTTTGATACAGGAATGCAGATACTGGTGAAAAAAATGTATCGCGATACAGAAATACAGATACAAAATTTATCTCTGAAATACTATCGCGATACCGACCAACCCCGATTCAGACTCAGTTGAAAGTGATAACGATGGTGCAGCTTAGCTAAGTGACTTGCCCAGCGAAGACAGTAAGGAAGAGCCCCTGCCGCCGAAGAATCAAAGGAAGACGAGAAAACTTGATGAGAGCTGGGAGAAGAATTCAACCCTCAAGAGCACACTTTTGACTCATCATCTTCAGGAATCTGCAATGGCATCACAGCGGTGTTCAGTGAGCTCGAGGTGTTTGAAAGTTTGTTTACGCTGGACATCGTGAAAAAAATGTGGCAGGAGGTAAGGAGAAGTCGGGAAAAAAAAAACGGCAGTGAAAGGGTTAAGATTTCACAGCAGAAAGACTCATAAAATTAATTCAAGTTACGTAATAAATAAACGATAGTTTTCCTAATGCGAAATTTGTGCCAAAAAGTGGCATGGAGAAAAATGCATTCAAAGTGCTCCAAACTCTATCTTTTCTTTAGCATCGGTGGACCGAAAATAATTTATAGAAAGAATTAACTATGCAGTGTAAACTAATGAAACTTTCTGGGAATACTCGAGGATGTAAATATGACATTTTTCAAAATCGACTTTCTTTTACAGAAATTGTTTTTTCTGGGTAGTGTAAGCAAGAATTCGACCTTTTAAGTAAGAATCCAACCAAACCGTTTTAGAGTTCCTAAAAGAAACCTGAATGCAGTGTGCATAGTGGCTCTGGCCAGTCGAATCCGCTCGCTTAAGAAAACTCCATAAAGCTACGGTGACTGGAACGAGTCTTTGACTGGTGCGTTTGGCGTCCTATCCCGTCCACGCGTCAAAAGCGGTCCCAAAATGGGCAACAAACTATGACGCCGAGGCCGGCAAGTCGTGAAGTCGGATGTCGCGATCCCGACGGTCAGTCGGGAAAGTTTTATGAAAAGTACAAGTGGATACGAGCGTTTCCTCCGTATCCACGGACTCCCAACTCCTGGTTGCCGAACATTCCGTGGACTGTCAAGCTTGAGAGTGACCAGCAGCAGAAAGAGGCAACTGCCACGTCCACCTCCTCTGCCGCTGTGCCATTGCCATTACTGCGGCCGGCCACAACGCTTCTAGGACGTCATTGGATGGAAATCGAGGGACTACATTTGAGGACGCGGCAAATGCAAAAGTCAGAGACGCGTTCCAGGCGTAACTGCCCCGTGGGCTTCGCCGCACTCCGCTTAGCAACGTCACGGACTTGCCTTTTGTCATACGTCGAGAGCCGTTGTCCTTCCCCTGTCCCTCCAGGTGAGCTTGCACCGAGAATGCGCTGCCGAAGGCCTCGGAGCACGAGCCATCGTCGGCACGAAGAGAGTCGGACTCATCCGGCTCTGTCCGAGAGGAAACGAATCCGACGATCGGCTTCAGAAGAAAATGAAGACGCAAACGAGAAATCATTTAACTTGACCTAGCTTTTTTTTACAAATCGCTACGCTTTTTCTCGTGACGACTGTCAAAGGGTTACGGATGCATCACCTGACAAAGAGCCTACAGTGTTGCACTCCAAATTTCACTCTTGTCAATAAAAATTACGCTAAAGTGTGCAACACGTGCACGACCAAACATCCTTGCGCATAATGCCGCAATGGCCAGTGCCTGGTTGGCCAAGTCGGATTTGGCCATCTCTCCAAATTGTCATATGATTCGTGTCACAGTTAATACACAAAATACTTAAAATGCATGAATGTCTGTAAAGTATGCAATCTAATGCTGATGTAACCCACAAAATAACTTTGTTTTATGTTTTGGCACTGAACCGCCCAGCTGCATGAAATACTGAAAATTGTATCTATAATAGCGAGACAGAATTTGGTCAGTGATGTCTTTAAATCTTGCCTTCTTTTACTGCAACGGCGTTGTCCCCGTGTGCATCTAGGAGTAACAGCACTGTGGACCCGGTACCGCAGACATCGGAGTACATGCTCTCATCCATCGGAGTAGGCAGTATCTCCTCCGGCTCTGTTGACAGAGAGACAACAAAATGAACAAAGCTGCGAGTCAGGTCAGATGCAAAGCCACAGTCAGCCGCCAAAATGATAGATTGCACTGTCAGCTCCATAACGATAACATGCACCTTCAAAACCATCAGTGACCTTTACCTCCGAAATTCTATAATGCAGTATTTGAGAAGAGACTGTTTAAATGTGTTTAAAAGTCATTATACAGTCATTTTGGAAAGTGAAGAACATATTGTTTTATAATTTCCCTATTAGATTCAATAAAAACGTTTATGTCACCTGACGTGACGTCACACGACTCAACACCATTTCTCTTCTGTTTCATTTGCTTTGTTCTTGGCTTTCCCAAAGTGTAGCAACATCTCGTTTTCCACCTTTCTATCCTGCTGATGCCAATGGATGTCCCTCGAACTGTTTCTGCATTAAATGCGACTGTGGAGGGAGTTTCCAGTGTACCGTTGGGGTGTGGAACCGGCGCGGCAGCGGCAGTGGCAGTGGCACTCACCCGCTTGCTATTGTTTACGCAGGTTAGTGAATTGTTGCCTTGTGCAAGGTTTACTGCATATGTTTTGCCGGTTCCACCCCAAACTCTTTACAACTGTGTCGAGTCGCATTCGATTGGGAGGTCCGATGTACGTGGGCGTTTTTTTCAGTTGCAACAACTTTCGGGCTTTTTTTTTCTTATTGTTTTTACTGTGTGGGTACGTCGAGTTAAATTCTGGTCCCGAGCTGACTTTACAGGTGATTCTGGACGGGCAACAGGCAAGGTCCAGCTTGGTAATATTAAAACCAACCAAACAACGCAAGGCTTTGCTCTTGAAGATGTCAAGCAACAGCTCCCCTTTTTGGAAACACAGGTTGCATTGCTTACAAACTTAGAATCAGCAGTGACTGAGTGTAAAAAGAGCTGCAACAACCAGCAGGGTATCACGCAGTCACTCATGTAAAAAAACAACGTTCTTGAGAATCATAGCAGGCAATGCAACTTTGTGTTTTACAATGTGAAGGATGCGCACGTGCATGAGTCATGGTCTGCGTCCGAAAAACTTGTTAGAGAAATATGTGAAACAAAACTTGACGTAAAACCTACAATGATTGAGAGAGCGCGCAGGATCGGAAAATTCCAAGTGGATAAAAATCGGCTTTTAATTGTGAACTCTGCGTCTTTCAAAGAAAAACAGGCAATTCTGGGCAATGAGAAAAAATTAGAAGGGTCTAGTACCAGTTTATCGGAGGATTTTTCTGAGGTTGTACGAAGGAAAAGACGGTCTCTGTTGAAGTTTGCAAAGAGTCACAAGAATGAAGACACGCAAGTTAGCCTCAGGCATGACGCACTGTATCTCAATGATGTTAAACATGTTTTTGATGACGATCTCAACCAAGTAGTAAAGTTTAGATGACCGAGCACTGGCTCGCTCACTATATCTCCTTTACTGTGCTTAACTGCCAAAGCATTAAAATAAAGATTGAAGATTTCAATAGCCTAATACATACTGTTAAACCGACAGTTGTTATTGGTATGAAATCATGGCTAGACGAAGATATAGCAGATAGCAAGGTATTTCCCGATCACTCTGCATGTTTATTTATTCATTTACAGAAACAACATGCAGTGCCGAAGCATTATAGCAGGGAAACACATAATCACAAACAAATACAATGGCGTAAATACAATAAATACTATTAAATATGAGAACACACACAAACACTTGAATGTTAAAAAATTAGGATACTGAAAAAAAAAAAAAAAAATCCTACGTCATTTGTAGTAAATGCTAATGCAGGCAATGAATTCCAGTCCATTAATGTATGAGGGAAAAATGAATATTTTTTTATAATCAGTTCAGCAAAATATTTCTTTAATCTTGTTACAAAGATCTATTCTGGTTGAAATATAGTTTGGTAATTCAAGATATTTATATTTATCAATTCTAGTTAAGTTACCAAATATAAAAAAATAAAAACTTTAGATGAAATTTCGTTCTCCTTACAGAGAAGACAGCAATAGTCATGGAGGAGGTTTATTTATCTTGGTTGATCAAAGGATTCCTTCAACCAGAATTTGAGTTGATAACTCGCGTGAAGCACTACGGTGCCAACTGAGACTTTGTAAAAGAAGGACTTTGTCAGTATGTTTCTTTGAGTATCCACTTGCAAATTCCGCAGAGGTATTGTGAGAGAGGTTACAACCATGGTGAAAACAATTAAATCTGATTGTATTGTTATAGGTCGGTATTTCAATTTCCCCATTTTTAACTGGCACCAGCAAAATGCCTTTTCCGGCCCAACCCAAGGGCTCAATGCAGTTATGTCCAACTTCATGAATTTGTTTGCACTAACCCGGACTGTGTTACAGCCCACTCGAAGCAACCACATTCTTGATGTTTCTCTCACAAATGAACTGCAGCTAGTAGAGGCCACCTTAGTTCTGCCACGGATTAGTGATCATTAAATTTTTCTTCACAAAATGAATCTACAGCAGATACAAATTAACAACAATAGCAGCAGACATTTAAAAACAGTCCATTGGCTGAAAATCTTAATTAAAGGTAGTAACTGGTGAACTAAAAATTTAAATAGCCCAAGCCAAATCGGCTTACTTCTTCAAATCATTTTGGTCTAAAATTAAAGAAAATCCCCCAAAAACTTTGGAAATACATAAAAACAAATAAAAAGGATAACACATCTGTTCCAGCTCTCCTGGATCAGGCAATTGATAAAGCAGAATATTTTAACAATTACTTTAGCTCCACGTTTTCATCGCTAGCAGTACTAGTGACACAGTAGACAATGCAGTTAAGGGTGAAGCAACACCGATGGACGATAATTCATTTGATCAGGGGTGAGACAGGTAAAACAGGTTTTGGAGCAATTTTTGAAGCAGAAGAATCTGGATTTTGGAGCAGCTTAAGAGCACAAAATTCTTGTGTTGGAGCAGCAGTTTATGCATTTTGGAGCAACTTCGAAGCACAAAAGTCTCCAGTTTGGAGCAGATTAGGAACAGAAAATGTTAGAGCAGCTTATCAGCAATTTAAATCATAAAAAACAAAATCTGATTTCAATCAGATGAATCTGATTTTTCTTTTTTAATCGTTATTTCTTTCCGCCTTGGTTCCAATAAGTCATCAGCGCCGATACACTCAAAAATAAAATATATATAAAAAAACTAAAAAAAACGGAAAAGGCAAACTTGAGTTTAGTGCGCATAGCTGAGGACAAGAAACAGAGGCTTGCTGCAAAGTTAGGTTGCCACCAGGTACCTCAAGCTTATACGAACTGGAGCCAAAGCACAATTGTAGTGCAAAACATTTTAAAGCAGTGATTCGAGAGCATGAACAGGGAAGCACGGTTTACTACAACCAGACATCGGTCGGACGCTCGCAGAAACAACGTGCAGATAGAAAAAAGCTCCCCACAAAAGGGAGTCGCAAGGTAAATAGTGAATTGGTAGAAAAACTATGAGCAGCACATGAACACTCAATGCGGGTGTGTGACCAATTCATTCCATTGTTCACGCACTGGAAGCACGTGTGGGATAACCGAAAGTACTCACGGCGCCGGCGCCGTCCATTATGACGAGAAGATTACGGACACGAATGAACAATTACACAACGGAGGTGCTCAATGGCACTTTTAAGAAAAGGTTTCCTCTCAAAACGAAAGAAATTCTCATGTTTGCTCATCTGGATAGCTTGTGCGTCGTACCTCCCGCAACCAGAGAGCGAGACCGCGTGACGGCGCACCGGAAGCATCACTGATCTCAGTGACAATTGCTGGATCGTGCTTCCCTGCTTGTTCGCTGCAGTGCAAGTAAAGCCACCGGACGGCCATCTTGCTCGTAGGCGATTTGCGGTCTGGCAGGCGTTTTGCTGCGGTTTTCCAGCTCGCTATAGACACGTTTTCTACTCGCTCATCGTCATTCGCCGAAGAAGTTTTTTAAGACTCTATGTAGCCGTTGAGACTTGCCATTGTGAACACGTGGAAAATTTTACGGGAGCGCGGTGCCGCAGGAAAAAGGCACAAGTCGTCGAAAGTAAGTTTCGCCGGTCTTGCGGCAGGGTCAAAGCTTCCTTGGCACGTCGAAGTGCTGTGTCTCTGTGCCTTCGCACGTTTGGATACCGATCAAGAATCTATGCCGTGTGGATGTGTTTTGCGAGTGCAATGGGCGTGAAGCCATATGTAAAGGCGCAACTTGTCGAAAGCAAGTGTTACCAGTCTCGCGGCCTTATCAAAGCTCCCTTGGCACGCCGAAGTGCTGCGCCTCTGTGCCTTCCCACGCCCTTGGATACCGATCAAGATTCGTTTCGGCGCTGTGTGGATGTGTTGACAAAGACAAAATAGAAAAAGTGCAAGTGAAAAATGTTCTAGGAAAACCAAAATACGGAAGAGATTTTAGCGTAGCGCGTTCCAAACAAAAGTTAAAATGGGACACGCTCGAGTAACGCAGAGCGAAGCTTCGTTTAAAGCTATTCCATAGCATATATCACTCGCGATCTGGTATTCCACGTAAAACGTACAACTTTCGCCACACTATGTCTCCGCTTGTGTGGATCGCATCCACAAAGTATGCGAGTACAGACGTAAGACCGTTGCATTCAGTAGCTCCTTTTTCCAAAAACAGTTGGTCGATGGAATCAATTGCCTTTGCCTATAGCATCAATTCTTTCCAATGATGCATTTTTTTTTTTTTTTGCCTTAGAAGCAGACACTTCATTTTATTGATGAACTTTTGAAAAAGTAAATAGATGCTACAAAAGATGATTGGGATATATTTTGCTTCGTTTGCGTTTGCTCCATATGTCGTGATAGCTATCTTTTCTTTTTTATATGCCCGATGTGAATTTGATTCTTTTTTTTTAACTGTCATAAGCAATTTGCTGTTTCTTGTTTGCATTTTTTTTCTCTTTCTCTTCTGCGAATATTTTTACTTTTACCAGCTGTTAAATTTCCTTAAGTGTGTAACCCCTCCCCCCCCCCCCCCCCCCCCCCCACTGTAAGGCGAAAAGGTGCTGTGGGTATTGAATAAATAAATAAATGAACGAATCAGAAGATCCTCTCGACAGATTCTGGCAGTCGAAACGAAAACCTTAGGACAGCCTACCTTTTTTAACTGCAACGGCGCTGCCCCCATGTCCCTCCAGATGCGGGTTAGAAGAAGGAATTCTGGGACAGTCCTCGAACTGCACAGTTTCCTCCATCGGAGCCGATGGTATCTCCTCTGGCATAGTTGAGCGAGACGACACAATGTTGCCTAACAAATCAATACAGCCGTCTGAAAAAAAAAAAAAAAAAAAGCAAATGTAACATTTTTAAAATTTATTTGGCAAGAGAGCAAAAAGGCAAGTTATGCGACAAGACAGAAAAATGCTCTGTACAATTTGATATGCCACGGGCAGTAAAACCAATCAGCAAAAAGACGTCACTGTGCTGGTTGGCTTCAGGAAGTCAAGTGACAATGGCGGGATGGTGCTCTCTTGTCCATCCAAGGGAAGAGTTGTTTGATGTTGGACAACTCTTCCATTGGACACTCTGATGACTCCCACTATAATCTCAGAAAGGCAGCGGGTAGCCAACAAAAGCGGACGTCTGCAAATGCTAGATCTACTGTTTCTCGCTACTCTTGACAACTATACCGACAAATGACGGGCCTGCGAACCGTGCTAAAAAAGCGGGCGATCTCGGAATTGCCTACTCTAGACTGAAATCGTTGGAACTGGGCACTTAAAAAAAACACATTGTAGAGAAACTTAACGGAAGAACTATGTACGGTTGGTCCAACCCGTCTCGGTCTCACTGTTCATGCTTGATCAGCACTTGTTGCTGTGGTCTCTTCCCCCTCCCTGTTCCCACGTGCAATGACTGCAGGTGTTGGATGTTGGTTACATGTTTCACCACTAACAATATACATATTATATATATATAGCCATCTTCCCTCCCAAAGGATCAATAAATAAATAAATATATATATACTTTTTGCTAGTACTTGAGATGTGATGCGGTGCGATTGCACATGCTTTCGCAGCTTTTGACTGCTCTTTATTTAAGGGTGTATTATTAACATGCTACTTGTTCAGTAATTTTGTACAAGCTTTGCTGACACATTTTTGTTTTGTTTTTTCAGTTTGAATTATTTATAGTAGTGTCTAGAGTACCGTCCGACGGCACTCTTGCAGAGCGTTCAAGTATTGTACGACGGCACTCCACTCACGCCTTCAAGTGCAGTCCGAAAGTCTCGTATAAAGCGAATTGTCAAAAAGAGTCTCTCGAAGCTGTAGCGTAGCTTAGTGGTAAGATGTCTGCCTCATACGCAACAGACCTGAGTTCAATCCACAGTGTGGGCTTACTTTTTTTTTTTTCTTCTCTAACGTTTTGTTTTGTTGAGGCATTTGGCGATATTTACGACATTTCTTGTCGTCAATATCAAAGAAAAAAGAAAGCGAGTCTTGTTGACGAAAATTTGCTGAACAAAATGGTATGGGGCTCCCTTTCTGTAGGTGCATGGGGGACAGCGGAGCTTGGGTTGCCGGCTGGACGCCGCCAAGCGGCGTGTACGACGGGGCCAAGTGGGTTGATAGTTTTGTAATATGCACCCGCAAACTGTCGCCACGAAGCGGCGTGAACGCAGGCGGGGAAGTGGGTTAACGAGCTCCTCAGTGATACACGCGCCGTCCGACTCTCTTTCGGACGGCACTTGTAGGCGCGAGTGGAGTGCCGTCGGACGGCACTGTAGACACAGCCATTATTTATTGGTCTGCAGTATGTAGTACATAAACAGGGTAATAAAAATAACCGAGTACGAACGCTACAGGGACTGTGCTATGCCACGACCAATAACGTAGGATTGTAAAAGGCTACTTACCGCCCAAAAAGTTGGAATGCTTTTTTTTTTTTTTTTTTAGCCTCAACGTCAGATGGGGGCCCTCTCGGCCGGTGTTGTTGCGCGTGCTCCTTTACTAACGGGTCGTCTTCCCAGTACCTCCGGTACACTACTTGTAAATCTAAGAGATTTAATTAAGCACCGTGCATCAACCTAATCCATAGTCACTGCTGAATCAGCCGGGCCTTGGAAAATCAAAGAGCGACACACCGTCGACATGACAGTCGCCGCATTTGTGGGTGCAGCAAGTTTTCATTGCATTCCGGAAGACACAACAGCTCGACGAGGTTTTCTGCTGTCAAACCTTCTAGAGAAATACACAGGGCACAAGTTGCGCGTTGTTCGGCACAAGAGCCACACACGAGAACCCCAAAAAACAATAAGAACAACAACAACGGTGCCCTCGGAGCAAAATAGCAAGTAGCACACTGGATTGGATTGTCTTGCCTTGGTTAAATCACCATCCTAAGATTAAGTTGATTAAGTTTTAAACAAACACACAAAAAAAAGCAAAACTTTTTTTGGTAAAATAAAATACAAAAACAAATATTTAAGAACTTGAAGTAAAATTTGTCATACAAGCTCTTTTGGCCCACTGCTTGTACTGCTTGTATCCATGAGCTCCATGGAGGGGTAGTGCGGCTGCAGCGGCTGCAGCACTTCGTGTTGACGGTTCGAGAGGGCGCCAGGGCGCCGCGAATGCATGGGCATGGCATGGCATGGGCGGTAAGGTCATGGGCGACTCGCGTTGCTCGCGTTGCATTTGTTGCGCGACTAAACACTCTTTGTTGAAGCTTTTCGGCTCGAAATGTTTGCCGTTTGAGGTCCGAACCCTATAGAAGAAATACGCGACACAAAATTGACGCTGTGTTTGCTCTGCGCGGGGTACGAAGCAAAAATGCGATGTGGAAGTGTTTTTGCACTTAGCGTATTTTACGGTAGGTAATGCCGTAAAAGAGTAGAAACCCTAGAAACAGTGAAGCTATTTAACGGGCAAGAAGTCTTTAATTCACGCGTATAAAAAAAGTGAAAGAAAGAGGCCGAGTTTGGCCTTTCTTTTACCGTCAACTGAGGTGGCATCGGCGTTCTTCCGCCGCTTCCTCGAGGGCCTTGGCTGCGACGCTTTCTTTCGTAGGTAGCTCGGAGCATTCGGGAACAACGTCGGCACAGCGCCCGGCAAGAGCCCCGGCTTTCCACGCGGAATTCGCACCTCTTCTCCGTTTATAATGTGAACGTAGTCTCGCGTTATAAACGATGGCTCAAAATGAAGCTCACACACCGTACACCTTTCGTGCAGGGGCTTATCCTTGCGACGCAAGTTCCGTTCCCAAACTTTTCTTTGCTCTTCGTCCTTGGGTACTAAGAACAGCGACGGCTCACCTTTCCGCCACTGATAGCCCGTCCGACACCCCGGAGCGCAGCAGTGGTGTAGTCGACGTCGATTCGGCATGGCACCGATGGCACTTCATTGGCCATAAACGACAGCAGATATGGGTAACAGTTGGTAACACGGGGTAAAGATCGCTTCAAAACGGAAGCCACTTCGCGCTGCCAAACCGCAAGCGGTTTGGCTTGCCTTCGGAACGCTCGGGAGTCGTAACCGGTCGGATCCACAGTGCCACCGCTTACCTATGCCGCTCTTACTACATCGGCGTCCTACACCGGAACCTCTCTACACTGGCCGCGTCGCCGCTTCACAGCAATGCATGGCGCGCGTCGGTGCACCTGTTGCGCTGTCTGAACCTGTGGTCTGAACCCTGAACTGCCTGAACCACCTGAACTCACTAGTGACGTGGTCGCAAACAATCCAAACCAAAATTAATTCAAACACGCGAACCGCGTAGCAATCATTTGGCGCCGTTCTGTCAAGCCAGTTGAAAATCCAATATCTAATCCATCCAATCCAACGAACGGCTTCCCCGAAAACAAAGAAAAACAAAAATGGCGGTTAATGAAAGGGCGCCAGTTTTGCCCGACGCTCCAGGTATTTCAGGTACAGTCCTCGTTTTCACTCTATAAACTCGACAAAAGATCGGGCTTCTGCACTTCGGCTGAATGCAACTCTCAGTGGAGAACTCGGCACTGAGCCGTCCTTTTCGGTCTCGTGCTGTTTTCGTACGGTGTTGATGCATGTCGCACTCGATTGAACTCGGAAAGCAAAATACCACGGGATCAAGGGCCGCTGGCGGTCGGACGGCTTTGCATTCAGAGACAATTTATCGAACGAAAGAAATTTGAGTGGTTGACTTTTCGTGATCACCGCCCTGTGTTTCGTAGGACAAAAGTTAGGAACGTTTCCTGTCCACGCGTGTTTATCTCCACAAAGCATGGCAGTTTACGAATAAAACTGAACGGGACGTGGACTTTATCTTACAAACCAGGTGCAGATCCCGCGTACAAAGTCAGATTGCCGGAGCCACGGTGTGTATGGGCTTTGGTATATCCAGACGTCTTCCTCTTGGCTTTGTTAGTAGCACGCTGTGTCTAAAGTGCCGTCCGACAGGGCACTCTTCCGAAGCGTTCAAATGCCTTCCGAACGTGGTAAACAAAAGTCCAGTTTATTCTAGCGCGTGTTCCATACCAACCGCTCGCCGCGATTTCTTTTACAAGCGCTAGCCAAGTAGACTCCACAAGAGCGAGCACATGCTTTCTTGCCAGTGCTTATGCCCAGTGTCAGGTAAATTAGTACACCTGAAAAGTACTTTAGTAAAGTACAAAGTTAATCAAAAGTACTTCAAGTAAAGTACAAAGTTAATCAAAAGTACTTCAAGTAAAGTAGTAACTACGTTGTGGGCAATGTACTTGAATTAAAGTACTACAAATACAATGTACTTTCAAAGTACAGTGCATGTAACAAATCTTTCATTCCCCTATGCAGTGTTTTTTTTTTTAAACTGGTATGCATTGCCCCAGGGGTAATCGAGGGGTGCATAATTTGTTTTCGGAAATGGCGGCGAATATTGGAAGAAGCCAAGTGGCCACAGAGTAGTTATTTTCGAAAAGGCTGCCAAATTCAGAAGTGTCTCCAACATCTGAATTTGGCTCCGCTTTCACTGGCTTTTTGCACCCAAGGGGGTACAACATACTAAGAGAGAGCACAATGTCAGTCCTGTAGCTTCAGCCAGCAATTTTCTTGTGGAGGAGCGTCCTCTCCTTTAAAAAAGAAGAGTGAGTGTGCAGGCGAGCCGGTGTTAATTGATTGATCATAATGTGACACCTGAGTCTGGTGTGGAAAAACTAAAGAACTTTTGAATTTCATTTCATTTATTGACCCTTAAAAGCCTGATTGGGGCATTACATAAAAGAGGGACAGTACCGGGAGGCATACATGGAGAACTTGTATACATATAAAAAAAAAAAAAAAATAAACAAGAAGACATGTTGCTGGTTAGGCATTGTATATGGATGACATGGCATTTCGAAAAAAGATCGGAGTCACTGATGTACACAATATGATCCAGCAGATTATTCCACTCTATAATAGCAAGAAGAAGAAATGAGTGGTTGAAGCTGACAGTAGAACCAGGGATGCGACATACACTAAGGAGGTTAAAAAGGCATCGGGATGAACGATGGGGATCTAATAGCAGTGACTGTCTGAGTTGAGGGTGGTGATAGACAATCTTATAGAAGAGAGAAATGCGTGAAATTCTGCGGCAAGTATGGAGTACGGAGCGATGGGCCGTCTGCTAGTATTTCTCCAGCGTTGACAAAGCACCATTTTGTAATACAAGTTTAACAAGACTAAATTTGGGGAATGTATTTCAAAGTCGGGAGTTGTACTTTCCTCAGCAAGTACCATAAAAGTTGAAGTAAAGTTAAAGTGTATACTTAGGAGAATATATAGTTCAAGTAAAATATAATGTTTCTAAACCTACTTAAAAGTGTACTTTAAGTACAATGCATTTAAAGTACTACACTGCTTATGCCTGTGCCATACACACACTCGACATTTTTGATTTTGTGATTTAAATAAATTCTAGTTTGAATTGAATGTTCTTTAGTAATAACAGCTGCTACAAAAAAAAAAAAAAGAAGCATAAAATAAATTAAAATTAAACGGGCAAAGTTGCACGACATCGAACCTGAATGTTGGGTGGGGATCAAATACTGCTAGCCAAGAATTCTAACCGTTGCGCCATCAAAGCGAGCTAGAAACATAAACCTTTAGTTTTCAGGTAGTATCTTCTATGTAAGAAAGTTTGGTCAAATATTTATGCTTGACTATACTCATAATTGTCCAGAACTAAAAGAAGTACGGAGGAATATGCATACTAACATTAGCTGCAATATGCCACGCACCAAAGCAACTCCAACGTCACGCCACCGTGGTGGCGCTGCTGTTGAAACTGCGAATCAGACAGAAAGTGTCCAAGTGCTCGATCAAGGTCTCGTGGTTTATAGGCTGCATTTTGCAAGACGACCTACGAGGAGCTGACGAACGTGTTGATCCTCTGCAAGTGTCTGCCTTTCCGCCTCTTTTCCTCCTTGCCACGCAACAATGCAGCGCATATGAACTTGCGACCAATCGACCCGTGAGGCGTCCGCCATTAAATTGCTAACGCTCCCCATGGTTTGAAATGAACCCTCTCTACAATCTAGGCCCTCTACTGCGAATGCGCTGACACTTCATCTCGGGCGAATCTGCTGGCAAACGCGGGTTTGTTTGTAAACATTGTGTTAATGTATACCACAAAATCCCGCTAGGGCGCTTTCCCCCGAGGGGCCACCCATCCCGTTTTTCTGGCTAAATATCCGTAACATAAAAATTCTGCAACATGGCCGCCCCCCTCCTGATTCCGTCGGACATCACGCGATGTTTGACGGTACCGGTATGTGTGACGAGCGGGTTTGCAGTGGGTTCTCGGGTTTTTGCCTGCGATCTGCGCATGCAATATCGGTTCCCATGACAAGCTAGTTCGTAGCGAGCTCCCGCATTTTTGTCCACGGTCTGCCCGCGCAATATCGGTTCCACGGTACATGAGCCTAGCCGGTTTCCACGGTTTATCGCACCGTAAAACACGAGTCCGCTGCATCTGCAGTCTGCGGTCTCTTTTTCCTTGACACAAGAGTTCATAGTGAATTCCCGCGTGTTTATTGCATCGTGAAATGCTAATTTGCCGTGTCCGTGACCTGCTGTGTCGGTTCCCATGTCATATGGTTTGTAACGAATGTCCCTTGTGCTTGTCATTATTTTTTTTTGTAAAGTTTTGCTGTCTTATCCTTATGTTTTTCGCCCTCTATGTTTTCATTTTGGGTGGGCGCCCTTATCCTATTTTACAATAGTTGGTGACAGGGTGGTTTCGGTTGCACCGCATCCAGCGCAAGCTTCCTACCTTTGACGACGCTTTGGCACCTCACGCACCTCTAGCATGTGCATACAGCCCAAGCATGGCAGAAGGCATAAAGCGTATGATGTAGGCCAGACGTCAAAGAAACACAGCGTGTCGTTCTCATTTTGTTAGTGACTTTAGAGACGTGGGGTAGGAGTGTCGTTAAACAGCCCTTCGTACGCCGCGTGGTTAATAAAAAGGCTGTGTTGTATCGGGAGGAACACGTGGTTTGCTTGGCATAAGTTTATGTTAACGGGAATATTGTGTTTTCTTTCAGCCAAAATGACGGAGGAGATTACGAGCGGAGAAGATGGAAGCGTTCCCAAGGAGGGCGCTGTAGGTGGGAACGACTCCCGTCTGCATAAACCACTGCCGGCAGTTGGTGGCCCGTGTGAGTGTTGTAGCTCCGAGAGTTGCGAATCTCCCGTGACAGACGACCGTAAATTTTCAGTGTATGACCTGCGAAGGTGGTCTCCTAGTACCTGCAAATTGCGGGATCTGCAAGCGGTGCACTGGCACCTATCAAAATACTGTCATATAGACGATTGATGTAGGACAACAGTATAAGGTTAAGTCTGTGATCCGCTATGCTAGGGGACAACTTTCTGTGGTAGTGAAGAGAAAGCTAGGGGGGGGGGGGGGTGTGTGTGGATGGATGGAGCTAATGCCTCTGTGTTGCTTTGCCAAGTAGTTCCGGTCTTTTTTGGTTTCAGTTTGGGTTTCGGCGTGAAAGGCACGCTTTTGCCACGGTTCGCCTTTGAGTACAGAATTGCAGTTGAGGGTGCTGAACCACGAACGCCATGCGTGCGGGTGCATCCGCGTCTCTTTCTCTAGGTTTGATCCGTTTCTAAACATTAGCTAACGCTTCGACCAAAGTGCTTGTGACCCACGCAGAATCTATCTACAAAATGCTGTGAATTTCATCGGCACTTCAGTTTTGAAGCTATTCGTACGTCAACTCCTGCGCATTTGCAACATGCCGAAATAGAAGCACATTCATGGTATGGCGCAAAGTCGTATTCCATTTGGATCGCATTCAGTTACCTCTAACTAACCCTAGGGGGGATCGGTGGTGCACCGCAGTTCGGGAGACGTTTGGCGAAAGCTCGCACTGCTGAACTCGGGGGTCTTGTCCCAATCCCGACCCCCGCCCGCTTATGCCGTTGAGCTCGCTTACCAGCCGGTAGATAGAAACAATGGAGAGTCCCAGTTCCCTTTGTCTCACTTGTGCGTACACATTGCACACCACTTGCTTGGTTCGTTTTGACAGCTTCTAGTTGCCAAACTGCGAAAATCCTACGGGGTGAGCTCACGGAAGGCGCCGACAATATGCCACACAGACCCCACACGAGGAAGACGCCACGTTTGTTTTGCGGGGAACTAGAAAACCTGCAATGAACCTGAACCAAGAAACCCCGAAGGAGCTAGAAAAACGTTATAGTTTTGCACATCCCGGCTAGCATTATAGCTACATTGCCAAATCGGAGCTAACAAGAACCAATTTTGTCATTTTTAGTTGGTTAAGTTACACCCAGCAAATTATCTGGGTTGAACTTTATTCAGCTGCACAGTGAAACGTGCTTTGCCTCTGTAGTTTTGGCTCCATTGCCACATATAGTTGTCCTCGACTATAATAACTATATGATTTTAAATTGTAATTCTAACTTTTCTTTTATATTCCTGGGTAAAATTCTAGCAATATAAACGGATGGAAGCAAAATGCCCCAATAGATTGCGGGATATATTCTGACTGTCTGAATGAAGAAACCTGACTTGCAGGGCCTGCGCTTCTGTTGACTCTTGTGACTTTCATTGGTTTTCAGACGAGGAGATGGACGATGCGTCGTCAAATGGCACAGACTCTGAGGAGGAGGACGACGATTATTATGATGATGATTCGTCCGACGACGACGATTGGCTCATGTTTAGGGAGAAAGAGAAAAGCTGGGACGACGAAGACGACGACGACGACTTCAAAGAGGAAATCGTCACGACTGTCTACCATTGGCCGGCACCGCCAACAACCAAAAGGAGCGCACCCAAACCCCCACTACAAGCGCCACCTAAAATGCCAAGTCAGTACCATATATTAAAGCCAAGCCGGAACTTAGTTTCTTGAACTTTCTATAGCTTTCGTTCATAAACTAACCACACCTGCAAGGGCATTGGGGTTTCGCATGATCTCTGTAAAAAACCCAATAGAAAAATTGACAGCAACCTTTATATCTGAATTCCTATTAGGCATAAAACGCAGTATGTGAGGTGCAATCGTTTAAGTTTGTTTAGCAGGCGTTAAACGGTAATTTTGGGAAGTGAAGAACCCATCCTTTTTTTAATTTTCGCAATAAATGTAACAAGAAAACTGAATGGGCACAAGGGCCATCCGATGTCAACTCTACCGCTAAATTCGGCTGGAGACTAAATTGCTGTAATAGGCAGTTTGACATCAGTTTTCCCGCGAAATTTGTCGGAGAAAGTGAATTGGTACGTAGGTCCCGTGACGTGAGGTCACACGACATTAATTTCCTTGCCAGACTTAGCGAATACGCTGAATAAATTATGCCATTAAACTCAGCAAGTAAACTGGACTCATCTGTAGGTCTCGTGATGTCAGTTCACGTGACATCAATTTTCCCTCTAGATTTAGCAGGGAAACAGTTGGTGTATAGGTCACGGGACGTCAATTTCGCCGCTGTATTTAGCGGAGAAAAAACAAATGGATGGACTGGCGGACGTAAATTTAAAATGGGGGCGTTCCGTTAAAAAGCATTTCATGCTTTATATTATGGCGACCGGAGGGATCAGAACGGCGGGGCCGCCCTTAAGGGTGAGCCACTTCTGCGTTTGCCCGGGACACCATTGAAACCCCCTTTCAATAGCAACCAAAGAAACTGCCACATTTTTTTTTTTTTTTTTTTTAATTTATTTGGATACGGCTTTTGACACGACGCCATGTGCTCGTTCTTTGTTTGTTCTCGGAATGCGGTTCTCGTCTGACAAAACGCTCGTGTTGGGCGTTTTGTCTCACGTGCTTACTAACAATGTGGTGTCATACCTAGTAATTAGGGGCATATAAAAAGGGGGGAGAGTGGGCGCTATGGCCGGATTCTGTGCTGAGGTGCTTGATGGTGGGGGGCCAGTTCTGCAGAGAGGTCTTTCGGTTGTTCTCCCACCTCCTGCGCAAGCTTTCTACCTTCGACAGCACTTCGGTGCCTCGTGAGCTTTGTGCACGCACGGACAGCCAAAGCACAGTGGAAGGCAGTCGGCTTGTGCTGGAGGCCAGGGGTCCAACTTCGGTCAAGGTGAGAGCGAGAGCGTCCTCGGCTGCCGATTGGATGTTGCGCCGCAGCTTTTGCGCGATCCACCGACGAGACATTTTTGGCCCGTCTGCGAGTTTAAAAAATTGGGCAAATTTTTGGTGAGAATGTTTCATAGGCTGCCAAAGGGCGGTAGCTGATGTCCTCGCCCTTAGTGCTCCTTCATCCACCGGTCGATGTCAGCTGGTGTACCGCAGCGGAACAACTAGATTTGCAAACGAAGCGCGAGTTGTCCGACCTCACTTCGCTGCGGCACTCAGTTTGTGGGAGACAGGTGACTTTTTCAGCGGTTTGTCAGCGGGCGACTGGCAATGTTTTCTCCTTTTATTTCCTTCTGCAAATGGTGCTCCGCAGCAGACAAACGGCATCCTTCGCTGGCGTTAAAAGACGACCCGCCTACGAACGCTACCTTTGCTCGCTCTGCGAAAGGCAAATTAGATCTCGCGGTGATCGAAATCAGACCCCCGCCGTCCAAGAAAGACGTCTGTCTTTCTCATCCTGTGAGTGACCCTAGGTTATTTCCTTTTAGTTGCAACCTATGCGGCATGAAAATAGTAGCTTCGCTGCAATAGCTTGTTGCGAGTAACGGCCTGATGAGTCGTAAATGACAGCCCAATGGGTCATGAATAATAGTGACATTCGTAAAATACCGAAGCATCCTCCCATTCCAGAATAAGCGCTTGCCCCTCAATTTTGTATCATTCAGAAAACATGCAAAGGACGTATATATGTTGCTGACCTAAGGAGCAGCCATTCCCCAGGTTTACATGATTATCTCCAAAATTTTAGCAGGTGCTTGCTCATATAACGTATGCCGCCGGAGTCGCGAAAATCTACACTATAAGCGGTACCGTGTTGTAACCAAAACATCAATTTTTCAGGCCAAAATACATGCCATGAGACAACTTACCTTTGCAAAAGAATTTATTTTATGTTACATGAAAAATAAAGCTTAGTTTGAGGAAGTCTTTATTTTACCAGACTATGGGAGGCGAACCGGTGGTTTAAAAAAGCCGCGTTATACCCAGTCCTGCACTATAAGCGGTTACGTTGTAGGGGGTCTATACTGTAGCATGTTTTCTGTTGTGTTCTCTGAACTAACCCAACAGGGTGCAAGAATATTGGGCCGGTTTAGTATTGCATTCGGGTTTTACTCCAATAGCGATAGCATTATAGTATCAACAGATGTGAACGAGGTGAATTTGCATCGCTTGAATCGAGGAAAATATGGGCATTATAATGACTCGTGTGAAATTCATCATTTCTAGATTAATTTCAAATTTTATTGTTTTTCTTGTTCAAGTGTTTGTTTCATTTTTTTTTTGTATATTCCCAGAAGTGCTAATGTCCTTTCCTATCATACTTTTTGAGGGACTGAGAATATTTTAAAATAAATAAATGAATAAAAAATATTCAGTAGCCAGACCTTGTGTGAGAAAACTGGCTAAAAAAGAACTGGTGTGCTAGTTGATCACACATATGAAAACAGTGCAAAAAAATGAGAAGCTGGAACAGGACAAGCGGTTGTCCTTACTTGCCCTGTTGCACTGTGTTTTCTCAATTTTCTTGAGGAAAGCGGGAAATCATCAGGGAGTGAGAAAGCTTTTTGCAAGCAATTTGCGTGGATCGTCTAATGATCCACCGAAGCTGGTTGGTTTGCAATTGTAAAGGCGTTCATGTGTATTGAGCCACTTCTTACTGATGGTTGTTTTCCAGTAAAAGCGACCCTCAAGAGGCCCCTCAGTGACGAAAACAAAGAACAGTCTGTAAAGCTTGAGGCAGGTGCTTCAGTCTCCTCTGTGCACGGACCATCACCGCCAGCCCCCAAATCAGGTGAGTGACCGTCATAGTGTACACCGGGGCTATAGTCTGCACTAGGTGTATAATCCACACAAACAAATTTTGTCCAGAAAAAAAAATTTTTTTACTTATAGTTTGCATCTGGTACATAGCCTGCACATAAGAAAATTCTCATATACAGCACTCATTTAAAAATGTGTTTGTTAGTGCACAAAGCTTTCATAATACAGAAATCATCATTAACATAATCAGTCATTTGCAACATCCCTCTAGTTTCGACGCAATGAACGATCACAAAAAACAAATTCTTCCATAGTCCGTACCTGTAGGTAGTCTGCATTGCGTTAAATTTCAATTAAACATGTTTAGTTCATGAACTGTAGTCTAAAAACTATGGTAAAGCTCCCAAGGGTATTTATTACTTCATACAACAAAATATTTTGCATAGCCATTTCGGCAGTGGACAACCGAGTCTTTTTTACACTTTCGCTGCAGAGGAGAAGTCTGGCCAGTGCTGTCTGGCTGCTAATCTACCTACGTGACCCAGTAATTTGCCAATTCAATTTACACTGGTACAAAGTCCGCACATACCAGTACCGGCAGGAAAGAAAATTGAAGCCTTTTCTGCACATTCTCCCGAGTTACATGAGTTAATGCTGACAAGCGAAAGATATTAAATGGTCACTGACAGGATGAGAACTTCGGGGAGCAAGTCACCCCGGTGGCTCCGAGGCAAAGCGCCGGCCTACGGATCTTCAGGTGGCGGGTTCGAATCCCAGCCAATGTGGCCGCAATACGACGGAGGCTTACTGTCAAAAACTTAGGTTTCTGTTGCACTTCAAAAGATCCCCAGGTGGTCTAAATTAATACTTAGTCCTCCGCCGAGGCCTGCCAAATTAAATGGCATGGAGCAGCTTCAGTTGTCCCACTCCCAGCCGAGCTTTCTACCTTCAATACCACTTTGGCATCTCGCGAACTTCGAGCTTGCAAACACAGCCAAAGCACAACGAAAGTGAGTGAGCACGTGCTGGAGGATACGCATTTGAAGAGGACGTTGTGCCATTATTTTCCTGTCGGTGACTAGCTAGGAATTACTATCTTTGAATCGAGAAGCGATTAGCCCAAGCTACTCGGCGTGCACAGCTACTACATGGGTGCTGACCTTCGCGTTGTTTGTCCTCTTCCAGCGAGGACGACGTGGAGAACGTTCTCGGCCAACGGTAACAGGAAGGTACCCGGGGAACGCATTGTAGACGAGGTCGAGCTTCTTTCGAACCACCCTCCGTCGCCATCTTGGAACTCGGGTGAGTGCTGAGGTGCCTTGTTTGAATTCCCTCAAATTCCCAAAAGTTTCAAGAAAGAAACTGCTGCTTCATATGAAAAAGCACTACCGTAAAGTTCCGAAAAAACTCTCGCCAAAAATGAAGAGATAAATTGGGAAAAACATGGGATGGGCTATCTTTGGGGATGCCACAGCAAAACTATCAAAAATAAACACTGGGGCCCCCTCTACAAACCACGTGGCGCAGGAGCTGATACTTCAGATCGTGGACTCCGCAAATTCGCGTTTCACGATGCGAATTCACGCCGGGAATTCGCTACGAATTCCTCTGTTACGCAAAAAGATACTCAGGTTGCAAACGCAGCAGATTTGCGTTTTACTGTGCGAAGGACCCGCGGAAGCCCGCCAAGAACTCGCATCTCACGGGAACGAATACCGCAAATCGCGGGTGCAGATGGTGCAATAAACACGCGGGAACCCGCTACTAACCTGCCTGTCACGGGAACCGAAACCGCGCGCGCAGATCGTGGACAAAAACGCGGGAATCCGCTAGTACTCATATGTTACGGGAACGAATACCGCAGATCGTGGACGTAGCAGATTTACATTTCACGATGCAATATACACGTGGGAACAACTCGCATGTTACGGGAGCCGATAGTGAACTTGCAGATCGTGGTCAAAGACATGGGAACTCGTTAAGAACTCGCTTGTCAGACATACTGGCACAGCAGATCGCGCGGCAGATGCGATTCCCATCGGACATCGCATGACGTTCGACAGGAATCGGGGGGTGGGCGATGTTTCGGAATTTTCATGTTACAGGTATTTAGCCAGAAAAACGGGATGGGCAATCTCTCGGGGGCGGGCGATTTCTCTGAACTTTACGGTAATACAATTTCTCTGAAACTTTTCTTGAACACTGGATTTACAGGAAGATCAGCTATCATCAGCACAATTCAGAAAATGGTCGCCTATCTTTCTCGACTCTGAAAATGAGTGTTGCAGCGTTTCAAAGCTGATGACGTTAAGACAGATCTCCGATAAGGCTGGTAGTGACTCGAGGCATTTACGCATTATAGAGAAACTGGCATTGCTATAGTTTTTTTCTGGGTGATCTAAAAATAGAGTAAAAAGAAGGTGTTCTGCCTTGCAGTGCTCATAAGGTAGGTAATTAAGGCATGATGAAACAGTTCAAATTAATGTGTCCTGAAGGTGTTAAGTTTTGGGAATGGTCCATACCGAGGGTGGCCAGGCTGACCCGGCCTAAGAGCCACAAACAGAACCACGGAACTTCCAAGATCCGCGGAGGGGGGGGGGGGGGGGGGGGGGATGGGATGGGATGGGATGGGATGGGATGGGATGGGATGGGAGGGAAGGGAAGGGAAGGGAGGGGAGGGGAGGGGAGGGAGAAGAGAGGAGGGGGAGGGGGGGGGCAAACTTGTCGAGAACAATAAACAAAACTCTAACTGCACTTGAACCTCGATTTTACGAAACGTGATATTAATTTCCCTATTTAACGAACAAATTCGGATTCCCCGCGCAGCCTATGCACGAGGTCTCCCATCCTCGATTTTACGAAGTTCCCGATTTAACGAAATAATTAGCGGGTCTCGGTGACTGTTAAATCGAGGTTAGACTATTTTTAATCTATCCAAGTCAAAAGCAGTCCAGCTGTATGTTAGGTAACAGTAGCACAAGACTACCAAACCGCAACCTGTCTTTTGATTTAAAACACGTTCCATTTCTCTTTTTGGGGAAGTCCTCACTAGGTGGGTGGAGGTAAACTAGGGGAGGGAGCCGCTATTCGCACTTTAACACGCAAAGAGCCGCAGGTTGGCCACTCTTGGTCCATACTTTAGATGGACTCTGCAGTAGTCGCCATTCTGTAATATCCCAAGGTGAAATCAATCCTTCAAAAATAGTCTGCCGAGTCATTGTGTTCAACTTTTTGTGTCCAAACGATTGAGCTTCGCAGTATTTTTGGCAGGCCAAAGCTTAGCCTGCCCACTTCCTTGTAACATTGCGGCAGCATAGTCACTGAATCAGTTCACATTATACTCGAGTTGCCGAGCATGGAAGGACACCACATAGAGTTGATCCGCTGTGCCGTTCTTCACTTCCAGGAAAGATAAGTGGAAACAAATCGCTTGGCTCCGATCAGAAAGACAAGGAGTCATTCGAACGTTGTGTCGCGGATGAATGGTCTTATTTCTCGCACGACCTGCCGCCACCGGCCATCAAAACGAGTGAGTATCGAAACTATAGTAACCGACAAGGTGTGAACAGCGGGGAGGCCCTTCGGTTCTCCAGCTTCCTGCTTTGAACAACAGTTTAGTGTCTTGTGCACCTCCAATCCACGGCGGAATGCATGGAGCACTTGCTGGGGGCCGGGCGTTCGAAAGACGGCCCCTGCCATCCTCACTCTGTCAATGAATATGGCCATCCCGTGATTCGAGTATCGCCTGACTTTTGATTAGGGTTTTACGTTTCCAAGGTTTTCTTTTTTTACAGCAGAGCTGTTAAGGGGGGACACTACCCAAAACAAATCTATTTCTGCAAAAAAAGTTGTTTTTGAAAAGTGTTATATTTACATCCACCAACATCTAGAGAGGATTCCCAGGAAGTTTCATTAGTTCACACTGTATAGTGAATTCTTTATAAATTATTTTTGGTCCACCGATGCTAAAGAAAAGGTAGAGGTTGGAGCGCTTTGAATGCATCTTTCTCTGTTCCACTTTTTGGCATAAATTTCACTTTAGGAAAACTATTGTTTTGTTGTTATGTAGCTTGGATTCATTTTTATGAGTTTTTCTGGGGTGAAATTTTAAGAGGAAGATAACTATGAGCTTGTTTTTTTTATTTTTGTCAATTTTCATGCTCAAAAACTAAAATTTTGGACAAAGGATGGAAATCTAAAAAAACAGTAGTTGTGTTTGTGTTTTCTTTTTTTTGTCATAAAAGATGGTATACTATAAAAATATAGCTCCATAGTTATCTGCTCTGAACTGTCCTCAAGCAATATAACACATGAAAACGACAAATTTATAAATAATTTCAAAACGATAGTTTTCCTACTCAGACACGCCCACTTTCATCTTTGAACATTTGTAATTTGTTTTGTGCTTCACCCAGGTTAACAAAATTTGGCACAAATGTTCTCGGCATCAACAGAAACAAGCCCTGTAAATGTTGTTTAAATCAGAGAAGGGGTTTAAATATTAACTTTTTTGGGTAGTGTCCCCTCTTAAGGGCTAGTTTCCCCAAGGTCATGTCCGGTACCAAACAAATGTCGACACAACACTCTGGTTGTCGCCGTCGCACATAGATGGCGGCAGCTGTCCAGAGTGTTGTTTTTGCCGGTTGTCTGCTTGCCGCCGTCGGTCATAGATCACGGCAACCTTTCCAGCCTCGGCAACCGGACGACTGGTTGCTGTCGTCGCTCATAGACGGCGGCAACATTTCTTCGGTGGAAGAAGAGCGGGAACAGAACAAGCGGTGATGTGTGCAGCAGCACGGATGTTTCTGCAACCGCCGCGAGGCCGCTATCGCCTAAAGTTTCACTGCATCGACTGCTTCAGATTCCCTTGCGAAAGAAGAGCAGATTGGTCGCCTGGAAAGCCACCGCCGAGAACAGAAGCTATAGCTTCGCTGCTCTTCCTTCTTCACCTGAGTGGAAAGGCTGAAAGTTTATTTCTTTTTTTTGAATGGAGGGGTGTTTTGTGGGGGAGGGGGGGAGGTTTCTTTCAGATTTACAATAAAAATTATTTTGTTTTTGGAAGATAAAGTTTTTATCGGTGAGCTAAACATGATGCGCTTATTCACGTTCGCAGTTACCGATGTGTGTTGCGTCCGGTTTTATCCCTCGTTTTGGGTCTCTTTTTCCCCCCTTTGCAGCGCGCATTCTGTACTAAGTATGACATAGCAGCTATAGTCGCTGGCAAGATGAAAATGGCTGGGAGGAGTTGCTGTTGTCCCGCCTCCAGTGCGAGCTTCCTTCCTTTGGCAATTTCGGCATCTCGTCAGCTTTGAACGCGGAAGCCCAGCCAAGGCACGGCGGAAGAGAGCGAGCGCATGCTGGAAGACGGTTGTCGGAAAGAGATACCCTGCTGTTCTCATCCTCTTGGTGCTGTGGCCAATACCACCTTGAAGTCAAGGCCTGCATTACGTCGTTAGATCCCTGAGCGACAAACGCTCCGAAGTTTTACGAGGGTATAGTGCAAGGTGCAGACGTGTGCGTCTTGGCGTTGCCACGTGCTTGTGTCGCACCTGTCGCAAGACGCTGGAAGACACGCCAACAAGCTAGTTGGCGCTGCGTAGATCCAGTAGTGATGACGTTTGGCGGTGACAGGTGCATCTCGCCTTCCAGGTAGTATTCTCATTATTCCTGCAGGAGAATCAGCAACAATAGCTGCATCTCGCGCTGTCAGCGAGTGCATTGTTTTGTTATAGCCATGTCTCGCGCCCTCAATGAGTGCATTTCGTGATAGCCGTGTCTCGGGCCGTAACGAGTGCATTGTTTCATGGTAGCTGCATTTCATGCCGTGAAAAAGTGCATTGTTTTGTGATAGCCGTGTCTCGAGCCGTCAACGAGTGCATTGTTTCGTGATAGGTGTGTCTCGTGCCGTCAATGAGTGCATTGTTTCGTTGTAGCTGCGTCTTGCGCCTTCAATGAGCGCATTTTTTTGTGATAGCCGCGTCTCGCGCCGTCAACAAGTAGTCTTTTCTCGTGCTGTCAACAAGTGCGTTGTTTCGTGATAACTGTCGTGCCGTCGACAAGTGCATTGTTTTGTGATAGCCGTGTCTCGTGCCATCAACGAACATATTGTTTCGTGATAGCCGTGTCTCGTGCCGTCAACAAGTGCGTCGTTTCGTGACGCAGCGGTGGTTCCGGTCAAAAGAGTGGGAGCCAACTTGGAGCAGATGTCGAAGCTTCGTGACCAGCTGGACGACATCTTGAGCACGCGGCCGAGTGGTAGCAAGCTCAAGGAAGGAGATGCCAACAGCCCGGTTCCCAAGTTCTGGGTGAGCAAGTGGATCGACTACACGGAGAAGTATGGCGTTGCCTACCAGTTGTGCGGCGGCAGCGTCGGCGTGTTCTTCAACGACTGGTCGCACATGACGCTCCTCGACGACGGCAAGTGAGTGCACCGCGGAGCGTCCTAACTTCTGTACGGCGAGCAAGTTTGTCTGCTTCTTGCGCAAAGAGTGTGGTGACATCACGGCATCAAGCAATGATTGGAATGAAAGGATGGTGAGTGAACACAAAGGCTAGCTTCCTTTGTGTGTCTATTCACTGTCTCCCTCCAATCAGAGTGAAGAAGAGCATCGTCTGCTTGCACGGGGAGACCAGCAGCATCAGGGCCAGGTGCCTCTGCCACTTAACGCCGGTGTCGTCTGCTAGTTCTAGCAATGGCTGTCTTGCCTTTTCTACAGCTTTCATAACTCCACCAATACTTTAAGAATGAGGACTGTTACGTCGCATGAGACTGACATCACATGATATCAAAGAGGACCTACGAATGCTACACGTTTGTTGCACCTTTGGAATATACCAGAGATGGGCAGTTTTACGGTAAGAGCTGTTAGTGGGAATCTCCCCGGGGAACTGCATGGTCATCGCTTCGAAAACTCTCCATGACGTCATCAGCTATGTTACCAATCACATGATTGCTCCCTGCCATCGCATCTGAGACTTCCCGCCGAGCCCAACGCCGCTGTAGTTGGCAGCATGTGGCGTGTGCAAAGAACAGACAAACTTGTGCATGCTTTCTTGGTGGAAATTCAGTGTCTTTGAATTGCCTTTGTGGAATGTTCCAAGTACATACGCCATCATGTAAAATGTTTCGCGGCGATATATGTTAATGCCCCCCCCCCCCCCCCCCCGCAACCCCCTGGAAATTTAGGAGTAACTAAAATTCGTCGCAGCAATTATGCCGCGGCCCAAGCACCTGTCGCCGTGGCACACGATCCGAGGTCGCCATTTTAGGTTGCCCTCACTCACCCTCACAGCTACACTTAACTTCACCCCCTCACTCACCCTCATCCTCATAGTCACACTCACCTTCAGCCCTTCACTCACCCTCACGGCCCTGATACCTTTCACTCACTCATAGCCCTCACGCTACTCACCGCTCTCACGCCCCTCACTCACTCATGGCCTTAACGCACTCACCGCCCTTACGCCACTCACCGCCCTCACGGCCCTCCCGCACTAATAGCCCTCACGCACTCACCACCCTCATGCCCCTCACGCACTCGCCACCCTTGCGGCCCTCACGCACTCAGCCCCTCACACCCCTCATGCACTCATGGCTCTCATGCCATTCAGGCCCGCTTCGTATGGGGCAATTTCGCACTGAAACTTAACGTCTCAACACCATGCAGCAACACGGGCCGCCCACGTTCACACACGGCAACCAATTGCTGCAATTTGCCATCATCATCATGAAATTTAATTTTTCTTGCACTACTTAGACACATAATTACGTGCTATAAACATGTTTTTATGAATTTAAATATCATTGAGAATACTAATGCATCTTTCTGAAACAGTTTATTTCCAAAAACAATCAATTTCAAAACAGAATTAAGTTTTTGTTGTCATCATCACCAGTACGAGGTATCGCGTGAAAATAATGCGTCCCTGATTGGATGCCGCCGCTTCAAACGTCTTCGAATTGCTCCGAGTTGTTCGCTTGTTTCGAGCCGGACCCGATCTCGGAATTTTGTGTTGATCTTGGGAAAGCTAGGGAACAACCCACCAGCAACAGCAAAACTGCTGAAGAAGTTGCTCCGTCTGAAGGGGGCCGCACGCACTCATTGCCCTCATGCCCCTCACAGACTCATGGCCCTCACACCCCTCACGGCCCTCACGTCCCTCACGCACTCACACACTCACCGCCCTCACGCACTCATGGCCCTCACACCCCTCACACACTCACGGCCCTCACACACTCATGGCCCTCACGCCACTCACCGCACTCACGCCCCTCATGCACTCATAACCTTCACTCTCCTCACACACTCCCCGCCCTCACGGCCCTCACACACTCACGGTCCTCACAGCCCTCACCGCCCTCACTCACCCTCACCTCACCTGTGAAAACGAGGGTGAGGGAGAATCCTGATGAGTGAGGTTTGCCGGGGTATGCACACGATACACGATAGAGTAAATGATAATGATGCACAAAAATCGTGTACCAGCAGATGCAGTTCATTTATGTCGATCATGTCCGAAAAGAACTCAAGCAAGCAGGAGAGCACTGCCTCTGCAAAGAGGAATGCGTGGGGCAAAAGTTTGCCTACATGTAATCTGAGGATTTTTTGAGCCAGAACTGACGTTACAAGAGGCCGGCCTAAAAGAAGAAAGGTTTCGATACAGCTGCCCTGCAGTACAGTAAAACCTCGTTATAACAAAGTTGAAGGAGTGGTCGCAATTATTTCGTTATAACCATTAGTTTGTTATAGCCAATGTCCATTTCTTCCCACTATTGGCAAGCAAGGGGAATTATGATTGCTTCGTTATATCCATTAGTTTGTTATATCCCATTTTGTTATAAGGAGGTCTTACTGTATAGACAAAAACAAAACAAACAAGTTTTTTTTTTTTTTTTTTTTTTTTTTGCAACGTTTTTACTAGTGATGGACAGAATCTGCGGAACTTCAGGTTCGGTAAAGTTTGGCACATGCCGAGCTTTTGAAGGAAACTTCGACAGAGATTCGGCAAATGTCTGCCCACGCGCGAGAATGCAACGGGGCCATGGATTGCAAATGGACACCATGCAGTTACCATCGTACAGTTTAATACTACCAGCAATTACGGCGAAGTGTGGAGTATATGGTAACTGTGTGCTTGTCAACCTTTAGGAGTGTGGTTGTCTTCAATATTTTCTGCCTCAAGACAGAAGATTGACCTGGAATTGACGCAGTCCACTGCACAACAAATGATGCGGTGGTTTCTGGACGTGATTCTCATTTGATCTTTCCAATGATGCATCGAGGTAGTTCCAACGTTGACTGACAAGTGCAAAACGTTCCCGAGGAGAATTGTGTTTTTCGGCCCCGATATGTAGAAAATATGAAGCTAGCGGTTGAGATAGAATGCGAACGTTTGAGAAGATGACGTTGCTTGGATTAAAAGATAATTGAAAACAAAATTTCTTTATGAGCCGGCGTCCATTTAAGCCGAATATCGTCAAAACGAGATGATATTGTGAACGCTCGTGGAATTTTTATCGGTGAAAAATACTTCTCAGCAAGAAAGAGAATGTTGTTTTCTTTCTTGCTGACCAGTTTGTTTCACTGAAATGAAAGCTACAGGCCCCTAGAATGTAATTTTTGTGTTGGCTCAAAGAAAAAGTTAGTTTTTCTCAATTATTTTTTGATCCAAGTAACGTCATGTTCTCAAACTTTTTGCATTTCATCCCAACTGCTAGCGTCACATTCTCACAGGAGTTTGAGTGCCCTGCAGTGCATAGTTGATTTAGCTGGGCCGAAAAACACTGTTCTCTTTTTTCGGGAACTCTCTGTACTTTAAAGCATTCCTCGCAGTTATAGCAATCCTGTTGTCGGCTCACAAGTGGTTTGTGCCAAAACAAAATTGTATAGCTTTTTAATTAGCGTTATTTTGTAGTTTTTAGCTACCCGCATAAAACTAAGCACAACGATCATGGTCGACATTGCACATCCGACATTCCTAACTCTTCCCATCTTCGTAAATGTCTGCGTGTGTCACAACATCGGAAACCGGAATTTTTGAAAGTTAAAAACGAGACGTTGCGAATATGGGACGCACACTTTCATACGAAGCTGGCGTCAACTGATTCCAATTGGAAAACATGCATACTTGCAATAAAATTGCTACCTTCTGGTGGAGGTTCAGCAGCTGTTGCACTCATTTTTGCACATGAAATGATGACTTGCAGAGAAAGTAAGAACACAGTGTTGCCGCCTTCATTGTACGCACTTGCAGGCTTGCACTGATAGAGCCTCAAAACCGAAACTCGCGTATCGTGACTGCGCCCGCTACTACCCAACCTCGTTCTCACACCACTTCTGCCGAAAGTCGCTTGAAAAGTGGCGGTAAACACACATAAACGACACCGATACAATTATCTTGTAGAATATCACATTATATAGTAATAGCTGTGTCAATATGCATTGTACATGGCATTTAAGATTTTAAAGAAAGCTTAAAAACATTTTTTGTTAGGAAAACAAAATACTGACGACTTATTTTTCACGGGCTCAATTTTTCACGATTTGGGTGAAAGCTCAAGTTCTTAAATAATTTGCGGGTCCTAATTTTCGCAATGCGGTGGGATCTCAATATAGATTCCCATGTGTTTACATTTTACCAGAATTGTTCACGGGATCTTGTTTCGTGAATTGTAGACGATTCACGAAATTTGCGAAAATTTGGTTTTTGCGAAAATTGAGTTTTTTTACGGTATCAGCCTTGAAGTCTGGCAACAATGTATTTTTGCTGAATCTTTAGAAGACTTCGGCAAAACTTTGGTTTTTCCGAATACCGAGATTTGGGAGAAGTTTGGCCCATCACTAGTGAATGCGCTCATATTTTTTATCCCTCTCTCTCTCTCTCTCGGCCACGCGTTTCAACGTTGCACAACGCTCCGGTTACCTCCAGGAACGTGATTTACGTGGACCACTGGCAGTACGAGTTCCGCCGCACGTTGGCAAAGACACCGCCGTGGCCGCCGTACATGAAGGACAAGCTGCGGCTGCTGGAGTACTTCTCAGCCTTCATGCGGCAACGCCTGCTGAGGACGGGGGGCTCCGGCGGGCGCCGCACGGTGAAGGAGCGTGCCCGCCCGCCCCACCTGGTATCGTGGCTCCGAACGCACTCGACCATCGCGTTCCACCTCAGCGACAACACGGTGCAGGTGCGAACTGAATGCCGTCTTAGAGGCACGCTATGGTCTATTGTAGGTATGGTCAGCCAGGTACAGCTTTAGCCTCCACCGTACTAGTGACCGTGAGTCGTTGCGGCAGAATGGGTAACTACCGTATTTGCACGATAGTAAGTCGACTCAATTGTAAGTCAACCCCCCTCATTGCACATTAAAAACAAAAACCTTTAGAGGCGTGTTTTACAGCGAACATGTTAAAACGGCAGGGTATCTTTTTTGAAAGCCCACCCTCCGGCATGCAATCGATGCCTTTTGGCATGCTTTGGCTGCGCATGCACGTGTGAGGTGCATGAGATGCCCAGGCGAAACTAGGAAGGTCACGCTAGAGCTGGGACCTTCCCTGTCGTTTTCACTCTGTCCGCAACTAGAGACTACGATTCGTCTGCTCTGGTGATGTCAGTCCCGTCGTGATCTCTGCTACGTTCTTGAAGCCTAGCGTCGGCGTTGTCCAACGAAATCTTGCACTTCGCAAATGGCGGCATCAAACGCACCTTCTGCGCTTGCTCGGTCATCGCGTTGCACATCACGGGTAGGGACCAATTGCGCACTTTTGCACGGTACGTTGCATGCCTGACCTCCAACTCCGAAAGGCATCCCCACCTATATCCAGAATTTGGCCCGCGGCCCGTGGAAGCCTCTTTGTTTGCAGTTACAGTTAAGGCAAGACACTGGTTCTAAAATCGACTTTTTTGTTTATTAATGGATTATAATGAAAATTAGTGTGTATATGTGTTTTGGCTTCCTCTTTTCAAATATAAAATTAGTTCTGCAATATCTCAATTACTTTTTGAGTTACGAAGAAAATAATGAAGCCTAATTAGGTCATTTCTTACGACTCATTAAGGAACTTTCTAATACGAATTTTTTTGCATAAGTGATATGGATTTGTAGCTAAAGACCTGTCATGCAAGATGATGCTATTTATATTTTTGTAAAGATAGATCATTGTATAAAACTAGTCTAATTAGGTCAAGTACACTATTTACAAAGCCTAACGAGGTCACATTATCACTAATAATAAAATTTCGGGCCCATACTGTCATACAAAAATAGCATCACCCTGCAGTTCACTTCTTCCTGAATCCAAGGGTATAAAGTTTATAGAAATCCTTGAAGAATAATCTCATGAAAACAACCGTAAGGCTAGGCATGTAGATGAAAAATGCGAAGCTGAGAAAATTGCAGTTGAAGTTTTGACACTCATTGCATAAAATTGAGTAAGGGATCTCATGCAATAATGTTCAGCAATATGAAGCATAGTTCTATCTGAACAAATTGAGATGAAAAATTCTGCGATCCGTTCACAAGAACCTTTAAAAAATAATATAAAACTGAGAAATAATGTCTGCAATGTAAAATAAAGTTATAAAAGAATGAGTAGACTCTATAAGGGACAACGGGATGAGGCACTAAGGGTTGCACGTTCCAAAAGCAGATTTTGTTTGGCCCTGAAAAGGGCCTTTGTTCATGTAGCACTCGAAAGGGGAGCCCCCTCACAGCTGTCCAGGACTGTAGTCCCCAGCTGTTCCAGTCCGGTGTTGCCTGGAGAACCTCTGTTTTGCATTGCTGCTGGTGTGGTGGGTAGCGTTGGCCTTGCGCGGATTGTCCTTCTCCATGCTTTGAGAGCTTTCATGTCCACTACAATGAACTGTATCCCAGCGTCGCGCGTCTGGCCTCCTGTGGTGACGCCGAGAAGGTCGAATTTGCGCCGGGTCGCCGACTTTTCCGATAGCGCACGCTTGCATTCGTCCGATCGTGCGACTCGTTGCGCCTGCTCGGCCGTGGAGTAGTATGCGGTGTCGACACAAACCGCGCTCGCAAAGCTCGACAAACTGCCGCTGCTGCATGGAGTCGCGATGTCTCCGGCTGATGTTTCCGGAAGATCCAAGGCATCCGGCGGTGCCGATCGCGGTGGCGCACTTGCAGCAGACAGCTTCGGCTTCTTGTTCCACGGTCGCTTCCTCTTCCTTCCGAACGCTTGCCGCGTGCTCGATTTCAACCGAGCGTCGTCCGGCATCTCGAGAACTCGAAGCGAAACAAAACAAAACACGCGCGACTTCGTAGGAAAACGAACCAACATTATTCAACGCAAGCGCGCAAACGGGAACTAAAACGTGCGCTCGACCACGGAGGAAACAAAGCAGACAGGCCTAAGGAGACGGGCGGAGACGAGCCCAGGAGCAGACGACGCACCTCTCGCCAGCGCGGGAACGGAAAGGAGGAAAGGAGAAAAAGAGCGGAGGGGCGCGTTTAGGCCAATAGCAGGGGCGCTAGGCGCCGCGCGTGCTCTGACGTGGGTCCATATCACAAGAGCGAATGACATTTTAGCGAACGGCGACATTTGAGCGAATGGTCGTTTTAGCGAATAACGGGGGCGCGCGTTAACCCATCCGTCGCGCTGCGCTTTACGCCGCTTCGCGGCGACAGTCTGCGGCAACTCATTACAAAAATATGAACTCATTTGGCCCACCCGATAACGCCGCTTCGCGTTGTCCGACTATTCGCTAAAGTGTCGTTCGATGAAACGTGGGCGTTCGCTAAAACGTCATTCGATCAAGTGAGTGCCTCCCCTCTGACGTACGGGCACCTTGCTAGCAGGCCAATGAGAGATCGCAATTGGGGCTTTCGAAACCCGCGGAATGCGGACGTTCCCCGATGTTGTCGCGATAACGAATGGCATGGGGACGTGGGGAAAATAAGCGGCTTTCCAACAAGACCAAGATGGTCGCGATGCGACGAGCGATCGCGAAACGCGCGGGGCGCGAAGTTCCACTTGTTTTCATTGAACTCGCCGTGTTAGGGCTCTGCGGGGACATCGTAAATATCATTTTTTTCATGTTTAGACATTGATTTTGACATTGAAACTTTGCAGGCAGGTACCTTAGACTACAATTAATCCAAATATGTGAATTTTGAAAAACGTGAAATTTCGCGTTTTTTGACCATTTTAAGACCCGCGTCTCCCCTTAAGACCCCGTGCCTTTGCACACTCCACTGGAGCACCTTCGCTTCGACAGGTTGAACTTGCATCCAGCAGCGCAGTTGTTGGTTCCTTCTGGATGGAGAATGGCCACAAACGAAACTGCCAGTACGGTGTCCAAGACACGCTGGAAAGTTGCTGGTGCCGCGCATACCTTGAACTCGTACAGTCCGTCCAGCGTGACGAAAGCTGTCTTCTTGCGGTCCCATTCGTCAACTCCAATCTGCCAGTAGCCACTCTTAAGGTCCATCGATGAAAAATATTGAGAGTGGTGCAGCCGGTCTAATGTGTCTTCTATACGGGAGAGTGGGTTGACGTATGCTACATCGACCATGGCGATTGTTAGCTCGCTTACATCAATCCTGCTACATTTGCCCACTAGCACTAATGGAAGCAAGACACGAATTTGACTAAGTTTATGGCAGACCTTTATAGCGGTCGGAGGACAGTACAGTACACATGCTTACTTTGGCTTCGTAATGGGCATTACTCAACTGATACATGAATGCATGCCGGCATCACTAATAGGCATCCAAATTGCTCCAAACTTACGCATGTGGTGCTCCAAAGCTCCTCCAAAATGTAAATTGTTCCAATACAAAGGTGCTTTAAAACAAGGTTTTTTCCTGCTCCAAAAATTTCTCATTACTCAGAACTGACTGGACCACCCCTGATCATGTGAAAACTGGTGAACCACAGTTAACACGCTGAATGTTAACACACAGCTTTGATGGGCACTCAAGATGCACAAGCGCACAAGCACCGATAGCTTTGACTGCATAGCCACAGAACGTTGATAACTGTGGCTTAGCGTAACTACAGTTACAGGGGTTATGACACGCTAAAAATAAAATATGAGATAACTATACTGGTAGGACTTGCCGTATTTTCCTATAATCCTGCTAAATTTGTATTGAAAGTGGCGCGATAGTTTCGTGGATAAATCGATTTTAATGCGGGCCCCTCGGAGAGGCAGATCCGGGCGAAGCTGGAGGTTGGCTACGTGGCCAGCCTCCAGCGTGGTATTTCCTTGCACGCACACCCAGACTTGGCTCTCTTGGCGTCTCGAGCCTCAGCTTCCTCGTTTACCTCCCACGTCTCGAGCATGCGGTCCGTGACAATTACGTTTACGGCGTCGCTTGCCTTGTCGAAGTGTTCGACATTGATCGCGGCAGCGATGAGAGTGATTGCTATCAAAAGATGTGGGAAGCTGTTCATTTTAACTGCGACCCGCTGGCGACCAGCACCAGCGACGACAAGTTACGGACGTGCTCGCTGTGGCCAACGTCGTCCGGGAATATCTCGCAGGCGCATGCAGGGTGGAAGGTCAACAGGCCGGGGGCGAAAGCGAGAATAGCTTTCTGGTTACCGAGTTATGTGAGCGGTTTTGATCGTAATGCGACGAGGATAGCTTGAACGATCATGGGGGCGCCTAGAATGAGAGAGCGCTCATGGTCACGTGGTTTATGGACACCATGGTGTGACTAACGTGGGCAGTGTTGCCTGGTCGCCAGATGAAAATGATAAAAATTCGTAAATTGAATATTGCAATTACCAGAGCTCTAAAAATCGCGTAACTTGGTGTATATACTAAGTAGCCTATGAGCATTCCATTTCAAGAATAATCTATCCGTTGAATTTTTGTGTCATAACCCCTTTAAGCGTGCCTGTGTAGCAAGGGTTTTGGTACTGCGGTGCAGACACCTAGATTGCCAGAAAGCTCTAGCGTTAGCTGCCTCGGTGGCTCCGAGGTGAAGTGCTGGCCTACAGACCCCCAGATATAGGGTTTGAATTTCGGCCGAGGTGCCTGCAATTTGACAGTCTTAATCTGGAGGAAGCGTCATGAAATCAATATTTCAGTTGCATGTCAGAGGATCTCCATGTGGTTGAAATTACTCCTCCATCCTATGCTGGGACGTGCCAGATGACCTTTATTTGCTTGGCGCGTAGAACCCCAATCTTGGCTCCACTATTGGGATTTGTACTAGAATGTGTATTCCATTCATTGCCACCCATTGTCGTTAGAATGTCATTTGCTACTTGCCCGAGAAATGTTGATTCTCAGAGGTGTGTACACGGTGTTTTTTTTTCTCTTTTTTTTACTTTGCATTAGGTGAACTTCTTACAAGACCACAGCAAGATCATCCTGTGCCCGCTCATGGACACAATTTCGTACATCGACCGCAATCGCGAGTTTTCCGTGTACCGGACGGAGTCCCTGCTCAAGGCGGACTTGGCAATGGACTTAGTGTCGCGTCTCAGGTACAGCCGAGAGGTTGTGAAGAAGCTCGCCCTGCCCGTCGATCCTCGAGCGGCTCTGTCCAGGGCACCCTTCCGTTTCAGCACGAGCACGCCCGTCGCAGTTTGCCAAAAACTGCTGGGAGCACCGGGCCACTTCTATAACTCAGTTTCACCTCGCGACGATATGCGGCAGATGCTGCGAGCCATCCCAGCCAACCCGGCGCCGTGAAGGCTGGATCGCAGACTTGCATTCGAGTTTGCTCAAGTGTGTGGCATCTCCTCGTAGCCGCGTACGAAGAGAGAACGCACTGTCACCATCTATCGAGTGGCCCTGGAACTATGTGTAATGGGATTGAAGGTCCCGCATTATTTGAGAGATCAAATTTATACACCATCTGCGAGAAACGGTTGCTTAAAACCATTGTCAAAATTATTTTTTCGAGTCCACAGTGAAAGAATAATGTATAAAAGATCACAAAAACATGTACACCGCAGACGAATCCGAAGTTTCCAGGGCTACTTGATGGATGGTGCTAGTGTGGTCTCGCATCATAAGCGGTTACAAAAGAATGCAATACACTCGAGCACACTCGGATGGAAGCATGTACACTAGCCCTAAAGGGATACTACGACGAAATTCTAGCACCCATTTTGTTGTCTAAATGCAAACCATGTTCTGGCCACACCATGGAGACACCAATTTTTTTTTTTTTTCTCAAAAAGATGTTAAAACATTATTTCAAGGGAATAAATCGGACGTCATTACGTCACTTTGAACTTAGGAGCGAAGCCGCTTTGCAGAGGTATGGCGGCAAGCTGTTGGCACGCGAGCCCTGTGGAACCGGATTTTCCTTTTCCCGGCCTATTCAACGCCTTCTGGGAGCAGGGAGGGGCAACTAAACACGGCCAGGTTGTTACGCGTTGACGACATCAAGTGGCAGACCTCGTAACCACACCAGCCCCCAAGCAACTTCGCCTGTGCTGGGCCATTTGGTCACGTCTCCTGTGACCAACCGGTCACGGGTCATGACTCCCGCACTCCCCGATGGCCGATCTTTGAGCGATCGCTGGGATTGGTCCCTCGGAACAAGAAATATAGCCATTCGTTCAAAATACAAGCATTCGATTGTCACTAGCAGATAGAGTTGATTGTGCTTAACTTTTTCTGAATGAGAGAGGTATATTTTAAGTTTCGATTCAGTATCCTTTTAAACGTATTGCAGAGCTCGGGGTTACATGACACAAGACTCGGCTCGCATGTAACCCTCCCAAAGGTTGCACGACACTTCTGCGGCATCGGGTCGGCTTCAATGACTCGTAGCGTCCTCCGCTGTCCATCGTAAAGTGAATCGAAGTATATAGTGAATGTTTTTAGTTTCATACCTATTTTCTGTACAGTGGTGTAATTTCTATGCACAGTTGATTGCAAGATCACAGTTCATATCCTGAAGAAAAGCCTACAATTATTTTATAGAATTTGGGGAATGTTGCGAGGGTCAAAGGAAATCTGGGGAAGCAGTGCGAAATTTGGGGAAAACATTGTGAGGGTCAGTGACATCTGTTGGCTAATGCAGCTTTTTTTTGCATGTTTCAAGTGACTCGAGTGTTGAGAAGACTGGTGCATACACTTTTATGCTTCTGTACTTCGCAAAATGAGTACACACATGTGCATGCGTAAACCCCAAGTAGGAATCTTGTCGTTCTGAACTTGCGGGAAGTCAAGAGTATACATTTGATCATTGTCACTAATATTTGCTGATCTAGATGTTTCTTTTTCAAATAGATCGGAGTTTTGACAAAATAAAACAATCATGTTTTGCCAAAAAAGACCTCATGAAAGTTTCTTAAAAGTTTCGAGAATATACGGCATCCTCGAAGCAGACGAGGGGTCTTAATTTGGTGGGCTACTTGAGGAACATCCAGATGACCTGTTGTCATGATTCTAAGGCATGACATAAAAGGAAGTTGAAGGGGCAAGAAGAAAGAAGACGATGCCACGTGAGACAACGATTTTTGGAGGGGAAGAAAAAGAAGAGGACGGCGTGAGAGTTGTAATCGAAGACTGAGACCGGGAGGAAGCGGCGCATGGGGTCCATGGCTATGCTCCAGGACGCGCCCGACCCTTGCTGTGCACAAGCTGTCGCGGCGAGAGTTCCACACTCCCCTTCAGGCGCCTAGGAGACAGGGGCCTTCGCTCCCTTGGGCAAGTCGCTTTGGTTCGTCGACGCAACGAACTTAAACTGTAAGGCCTACTCCGAACAGCTTCATTTCTTGGAACTGTAATTTGTTTAAGCGTGTGTGTGTATTATTTCCCCTGTTACTGTGTATATACTCCCATGCTTTCCGTTATATCTTCGTCTTGTTTTTTTTTGTAAATATAATGGGTTGTAAATTATTCGTTTTTGGCCTCGCCTCTATCGCATTCGCAACGTCTCCGGCCGAACCGTGACAATGGCGAGCTTGCCAGGATACTTCTAACATCCTGATATTAGGAAGTCCGAGATGCGCGAATGTTGATAGAGATATGCCGATACACAGAGGTGTAATTTAGAGCGAGTAATTACTAGGTGAAACATGTGCCGGCAGTGAGTACCCAGTCTCGTTATTTCTTGGCCATGGAAGTTCCTTAAAAATAACGCTCGAAGTGAAAGTGGATAACATGGATCTGTGTAAAGTGCAAGAGATTGGAAACGCTGTTGGATTAGAAGGAATTGCACTGAAAGAATGGTTGAACGGTTTGCTCGAGGCAGAAAAGGCTGACCTGAGAGAAGAGCAAAAGTGGCAGGAGTTGGTACGAAAAGAAGGCGAACAAGGGCGCTTTGCCTCGGGAAAGGAACAACAGTGGAGAGAAGAAAGCGCCACGGAAATGGCACGCATAAAGACTGAATGCAACCACCTGGAGGAAATGATAGCGCTGCTGGAAGCTGTAGAGGAGGCACAAAATGGTGCAGAGATGTGGAAGGATGAGGCCTCACTCCAGAGAGAAGGTCTACAAATGAGGAAAGCTGCGGAGCTTACGGGAAATTCTGACGAGGCTTGTCCGCTTGTCGCAGAAAACGACAAGATGAAAAGTAAGAGAGCGTCCTTCGGAGACTCGGATCCCCGTTTAAGAGCTGGTGAGGAAGCTGAAGCTTCAGCCCTTGCAAGTGGAGAAGATGCTGAGGTGATGATGCGGCCCATGGTCGTACTGAAGAAGGCCCAGCAAAGCACAGGGAGTGCTAAGGTACGGAGGGCTACTTCTGCTGGTCAGAAAGTAAAGATCAGAAAACATCTGGCACGTGTGGTTCACCGGAGTGCTCAGTGGAGACCCCGGTTGAACGCTCAAAAGACGCTGCTAGGGAAGTGCAACGGTAAGCTTAGGCGGCCACGAATTGGCGCGCAAGTGAAAGGTCACAGTGTGCAGCGGAGTAAAAATGTCAAACAAGAAGCCAAGCGCGCGCTATCCTGACGTTGGAATTGCGACCTACCCTATCGCGATTGACCGCGCTAAGTTGAGCTGTTACCCTGAGATACTATGGAGCGTTTTGGTGGACTGGACGGCCAAAAGGCCAAGACTGGGAGGGTAGCTGAGCACTTTGATTTGATTGCATTACTGGCTGAAACGATTAGGCTGGGTCTTTTTCTTTTTTGCAAGCGTCAATGCTACTGTTTGTAGGCATATCTGTTTTGTATGTGTAGATTCTGCTTGGCAAGTTGGTATTGCCTTCGCCACGAAGAAAGCTGTTTTTGTATTCGTAGCTTGTACTACGAAAGCGAAGTATGAAAGGAGGTTGAACGTTGGAAGGCAATCGCTTTGCGGTATTTTTGGCACGTGGTAGCCTTTGATTTTCGGAAAGGTGCTCCTTTGTTCGGTGATTTTTGTTCTTTACGTAATTATTCGGATTTGAGATGATCGTAGCGCTCAGTGATCGTGCTTTCATTTTTTCACGGTGTGTTTCCTGAACGATTGTGATTGGACGCAATGATTTGTGAGTGGAAAGCTCTTCAAGAAACCTGTGTTGTGAAAGTGTAGCTGTGAATGATAGCCATTGTGGTTGGTGGTCGACGACCGCAAGCCAGCACCTTCTGTAGATGAAGATCTCAAGAAAGAACTTCATGTTATGAAATTCTCGTTTGCGGGGGGTAATGTCATGATTCTAAGGCATGACATAAAAGGAAGTTGAAGGGGCAAGAAGAAAGAAGACGATGCCACACGAGAAAACGATTTTTGGAGGGGAAGAAAAAGAAGAGGACGGCGTGAGAGTTGTAATCGAAGACTGAGACCGGGAGGAAGCGGCGCATGGGGTCCATGGCTATGCTCCAGGACGCGCCCGACCCTTGCTGTGCACAAGCTGTCGCGGCGAGAGTTCCACACTCCCCTTCAGGCGCCTAGGAGACAGGGGCCTTCGCTCCCTTGGGCAAGTCGCTTTGGTTCGTCGACGCAACAAACTTAAACTGTAAGGCCTGCTCCGAACAGCTTCATTTCTTAGAACTGTAGATGTGCTTAACCGTGTGTGTATTATTTCCCCTTTTACTGTGTACATACTCCCATGCTTTCCGTTATATCTTTGTCTTTTTTTTTTTGTAAATATAATGGGCTGTAAATTATTCGTTTTCGGCCTCGCCTCTATCGCATTCGCAACGTCTCCGGCCGAACCGTGACACCTGTGAGCAACTTTGGTTATGGGAACTGGTCCTTTGTCCACAAGTGTATACGGTTTCTTGTTTTATTAAATGCAATAGCATTTCTGCAGTCATCAACTGTGAAATTGCATACGTCCATATCTGTTATAGCTCGATAGCTAACTTGAGCATAAAAATTTTCCCGCTACATTCATTGGGAAATGCTTCTCCGCTAAATTTAGCAGGAGAACCTGAAGTGATGTGTGCTAATTGATTCGTCAGTTTGCTCAACGAGCAAACCAATAAATAACTCTGCAGGCAAAGGATCCCAAATGCTTGTGCATAATAAGAGGCTTTGCATGGGTCCTTTTTGGGAGGTTTGGAAAACAGTCCTTTTCAATGTGCATATGGGTGGACTGCCAGAGCTGTTCCGACTGCACTTGTGGCTCAGCCGGAGCATTAAAAACCGAGAGTGCACAAACGAGCCCAGCACCTTTTACAGCACAGCTTTTAGGCGCCAGTTTCCGGCTCGAATGGAGTCGCCGTTGGTGTAACCGCGCGTTGCATTATGGGACGTTTCCCATAATGACGTCATGTGCGACGTCACTGGGGTCACAAGTGACGTCACGAAGGTCACTCGTTAAGTCCTCGACTAACGTCACAAGGGTCACGAGTAACGTCGTGAGAGAGGAAGAGAGGGTAGAGAAGAGCAGGAGAGGATACCCTCCTCTTCATGCCCTCCCCTCCTCAAAAGCTGCACTCTAATTCGGCATTACAGGGAATTGTAAACGTCTCATTTTTTTTTCTCGCATTTTTTTACGAGTCAAGTTGCAGACATACAGACAGTTGCAAACCAACAAGCTTTATTTCGGTCAATCTGCAGTCACAAAGTTGTGCACAAAACCGCAGTTAATTTTGGCATAAAAAAGCACATTTTGAGCAAGCGACAAAAAACGCCACCATTTCCGTGCAGTGCACGAATAAAGCATTTGAACATCATCAACGAGGGGTGCCTCCGACTACACAAGAAAGGGAGTTCGAGAGATAACGCGCACAAACAAAAACAAGGTAAATACTGGCAACCTCTATCGTATGGACTCGAAACACTGTTGTCGAGCACCAAAACTGCTTGAGCATTGCCAACTACATATAAAACGTGTAAAAAATCAACAACCTGGTGGGAATCTGACTAATTGACTGCTGCAACCTTAAGGCTAGTTCGCGCGTTTGCGTTCGAGCGTCATTGACTGCGTCGCAACCCGTTGTAGCCGCTTACGAAAATAGAACACGCTGGTCCCATCTGTTGGCCAGCCCCTGAACACTATCCGACCTGCGTATATTTTAGACACCATTCTTTCGCTCTGCGCTCGAAATGGTCCCAAGAATCTTGCAAGCGACTGTTCTTTGTCGCGTAGCTTGCGCGTAGATTTGATGTCACAAATACACGGCAAGACTTTTGCTCTAGTTGGACACAGATCGAAGGGGTTCTGGGGGATAGCCTAACAGATGGCACCAGTTTATTTTCTCCTCGTCGGCGGTGGCAACGGGCTCCGTCGCACTCAAACACGTACGTGCGAACCGGCCTTTTGTAGACCCGCCGAAATGAGACCTTCGGTGAACTTTTCGGCTTCGAGAGGCAACGCTGACTGCAACGACCCAACGTGACGCCGGACAGCAAGAGCCGGCGACCGGACGGGGTTCTGCGGCAGCTGCTCAGGCGTACTGGCAGCGGAGGGAGGCGATCAGGACGTCGCCCTCCACCGTGACGTGGCTGATTCTGGACAGCGGCTGCAGCCTGTGCTGGTACTCCACATAGTGCTGGCCGTTGACGGCCACGTTGAACCTGTCCGGCAGCACCTGTTGCGAAAGAGACGGTCGAGTTTGCGGTCGGCCGGTGTCGGCACGGCGCTTGGAACGCGCCTTCGACCGGTGCGCTTGGCGTCCCGTCCCTCCCGCACGTTGGAAGCGGTCACAAAGCGGCCACAAACGAAGTTACGCGAGCCAGCCTGTCGTGTTGTCAGACATCGCGATCCCGGACGACGGTGCAAGAAGACCCGGCCAAAACGTTTGAGCAAGTGCAAAAGCTGCCGCCTCCATCGCGGTGTCCCAACTCCCAGCTGCCGAAGCTCTACGCAGACAGTGGAGCGACCTGCGGCAGAACGGGCGCTCCGACGTCCCCCACGACTGCTGCGACACAGCCGGCATCGCAGCTGGCAACGACATGACACTTCTACGGCGTCGCGAGGCAGACGTTGATAAACAAACGCAACGATCGGAAACGGATACCAGGCGCCATAGTATTGGGTCGACAAGTGGGGCCAGTCTCGTACTTTTACAGCGAAGCTGTTTATGGCCAGGGTTCCGTGGATTTTTCGTGTGCGTGACCGAAAACTTTATGCTCGCACTGCCGCACTCCTTCCCCGTATCAAAGATTGAAAGTAAATAACCAAAATAAAGCGTTGACGAACACATATGCAAGATGCCATTTGTTTTAGGCTTTTGCTTTAGAAGAGTTACTGCTGCAGACGCCGGCACGTGGAACACCATTCCCTGCATTCTCCTTGATGCTCGGGTAATTTAGCAATAGGCCTATCAGTAGATTAGTTATCAATAGGCACCATTTTCAAGATCAGTAGACTCTCTAAGACGACTTGAAGGCAGAAGCCCAAGTGCCGATGCATTAAAGAAAGACACGATTTTACGGATGCGGCGGATTTGTCATTCTGTTTTGCTTCCGAGTTACATGTCGCCACCAATTTTCATGGTGTCCCATCGCGCTATCCCGGCCCTTGCAAGCAGTCTCTATTAATATTGATAGTGCCCTCTCTGTGCATTACGATCGTGGAGCATTCATTTTGAGCGATAGTGTTTCGAAAACATTACAGAAACCTTTATCATACCCGTATTTCTGTCCACGCATCGTATGCAGTGCTCAAACTCGTAGCGCAATACTTTTCGAAAAAAACTGCCCCTTTCAGGGGATTGCGACTCGTACGGTTACACCCATTTTTATAACGGTGCACTTACAGACTGGAAAATACGGTACTACAGCGGACAATAGAGCCAAAAAGCTCCTTCGTGCTTCTTTGGCAAACCTGCCAGTTTTTGGAAAAGGCGCGGTTCGAATTAGGAATGGAATGCGAAGGTAAGGTCCTTATTCAGAACTAGCTGACAAATTTAGAAATTATAAAGCTTGCAGGGATTGCAGATGCAGAAAAAGGCCGGATCAGGTCTCCTTTCTCCTTCGCCCGGTAGTTCTCCTTTCCCGGCAACGTTTTCCGCAATTTGATCTGTAACGACCGCTGCCGTACCTGCACGAGCATATCGAAGTGCACGCCGGGGTGGAAGACAAACTTGTGGCACTTCTTCTCTTCGGGTCCCCAGTCGCCGTCGACGAAGGTGTTGCGCACCACCTCCTTGTGCCGGAATCGGGGGTTGAAGTGGAACGCCACGTCCGAGCCGACGCCTCCGCACGCAAAGTTCACCGAGAAGCTGCGTCGGCGGTGGTTACAGATGAAAATGGGAAAAGGCACGCAGTATTAGTGGTGCAAAGGTGCCCGGAACGCAGCTTTGACTGGTCCCCGAATTCCACGAATTAAGAATCGGCACAAGGGTACAACTATTTCTCTTTCCGAATTCGGGTTTGGGTGCACGTCGTCTGGACAACGTGCCGGCCGTGAAACAAGGTTTGGGCTGGGGATGAATAACTTTCGCTTGGGAATTTACTAATAGCATATTGTTTAATGGGCCAAAAGAAAGAAAGTCAAAAGCCTGAGTTTCAGTGCGAAAATTTGAAAACACAGCAGACTATTTCATACCTCCTTCCCTTCGAAAGCTCTCTGCCTTTTCACTGCGATACATCCACGGCGCCTGAAGCGCATCACCAGTCCTAAACGCACATCACACGACACCGGACCTCACTTATTCCCTTCAGCCTTAACCCCTTTAAGATTGGATAACTAAGCAAACTGGTATTATAGAAAATAAAGGAAGGGATAGAAAGTAGAAAGAGCCAGGCAAACGATTGCACAAGTTCACGCTGCTTCCACTAGATCGCGCCACTTACAGCACTGAACTTTGGCAGTCGTGGCGGCGGCGGAAAGTCGACTTTGAAACAAAAGGGTGCAATGAAAGACGATTTCCTTTCTGGAGATTGGTGCAGGTAAGAAAAGTTGGGTGGCCTTACGAGACTGCCTCCGAGTGGGGCCTGCCGCTGATGTACACCATGAGCCCGGGCGCCAGCCTCCCGCCGGGCAGCGGGTGGGAGAACGGGGTCGGCTGCAATGCGAAACACGGGGTTTGAACCACCACACCCTCAACGCGAAGGATGAATGCTTGACAGAGAAAAATTGGAACATCATTCTTTCTTCTACTGTCCGAGCGCTCCAAGGAGCGATTCTTGGGCGAACTAGAAACATATTCGCGCAGTATTTCGATTTGCTGGGGCTATATTTATAGTTTTGAAATTGTTTTGACGCTTTGCGCACGTGATACGCTCGAGATGGTCGCTCTGCACGTCGGCTGCTCTGGCGGTAGTCACGATTGGAGCGCCAGCTGTGTCAACTCTGACTTTTAACGCTTCTCGGAATTTAATTCGGAGGACGAGAAGCTTACCATCAGATAGAGGAGTTCTATAAAGTACCTCTGGTTTGGAATCTGAAACAGCCGGAATGTAGCGGAAGCGGATGCGCCGAAATGACACCGAATAGAAGAAAGGTGGCAACTTTTTGCATATTTTCCTTCGATGCTTCTAGACCTGAACAGCTTGCAAGCACTGTCTCTGCTCCCGCCAGATAAACAAGAAAGCAAAAAGAATGTTGCGAATTGGCCCCCTTTTTTTTTTTATACCGTTCCTTTGGAAACAAAACCCAACCACTGGGTAATGTCTTTAGGGGAAAAAAAAAAAACTCGACCGTCAAAAGGTTAAGGGTGGGACACGTGCATGACAAAATGTCTCGCGGTCCGTACGAGGGTTCGGAAAGACGGCAGAATTCGACCGGCTGCCTATCGATTACGACATCGTATGCATTCGCTTCACGCCGTGATTGGCAGGCGCCTTGCCGGATTCCCTCATCGCTCCGACGTGCCGTGCGATCCGCGAGACATTTTGTGGTAGACGAAGCACTAGAGCAGGGGTCTCAAACATGCGGCCCATGACATGATGGGACGCGGCCCACAGGCAACCGGCTACGAGTCCCGGTTCCATGTCTCGAGTGCTAGAAATGGCATGCACCATAGTAATCTCATCTCACCGATTTATTTAAGCTCGAAAAGTCGCTCCGCTCTTTTAACTATTCACATAGTTTTTAGTTAAAAGTTTTACTTATCTGCGTTCATTTGTCCTTTGTTTCGCTTCATCTTTTGCTTCCCAGCTTTTTGTAATGTAGAACTATTCCGCTAGGCTGCAAGCGCGAGCTCTTTGTTGAAGGATATATATTGGCTGCGCAAACTCTCTATCACCAGGAGCAACTGCCGAAGACAAAGCTACAAACTCGAATTCTCACCTTAAAAAAAAAAAAAGAATATCACCATTAAAAAACAAGTATGGGTGTTGTAGTACAAATCGTCAGGAAAGCAAGAATTGCAAAATAACTTATTGTTTTTTTAGATAAATGTTGAGCTTGGTTAATTCCCGAGTGAATTGAGCAACGGGAACGAAAGTGTACTTGCTCTTTTGTTCCATTAAAAATGCAAGCACTTTGGTGGGGCGGTGTCATTTTAATTATTGTTATCACGTCAGGTCAGGGCCCAAAGTAGTCGTATAAACAAATCAAATCTAAAAATATCACTAGCAAAACTGAGTTTACAAAAAGCGTAGAGCACGACGTCTTTAAATCGTGTCACTCTACCCCCCCCCCCCTCTTGACGTTGGCTCTCTGCCTTCCCAGTGTCGGCTACCTGGCCTTCATGCTCAAATGAGTTTGAGACCACTGCACTAGAGTTTAGTGAAGCACTAGACTCCAGTGCTTCACTCCTCAAGTTTGACAGGGGACACCACCTAAAAATTGCAATTAAAAAAAATATCTTTTTTTTATTTATTGTGGTTTAACAACTAATAGTGCATGCAAATTTTTACTGGAATATCTGAAATATTTACGGATAATAAAACATTTTTGATAAATTAACGATGCAGAATCACGTTTTGGAAATGTAAAGCTTCTACATTTCCTATTTTCTAACAGCTTTAGCTCCGCACCAGTACGCCCTAGAATAACGATTATACTCTTGTTGGAAAGAGCATTTCTTCACATTTTCAGTACACTAAACATATTTATTCGAGAGTAATCTCTATTTGGGCAAAAACACCATAGAAGTCTAGGTTTCCCATGGAAGAGTCTATGCACATGGCCAAGAACCAAAAAGCCCACCCCTATTGAAAAGAAAACTAACTGCAACCAGCATTTGTTTATGAAAGGTCACGTGGGTTTCTTTGCTTTGTATTTCGATGATGCTTGCCCTGCCCGTAATTGCTGACGCTGGTTTGTGCGTTGCAAGCATATCCAATTCCTCATTTCATAATCAATGACCACATGTCGACAACAAGATGACACTCGAAGAAAGCATTTTGAGCTCGGACTCGCTCAGTAAGGCCGTGCAGGAAATTGGGTATAAGCGGAAGGCACCATCTATGCTCTTGGTGCCTTTTAGTTGCCACCACCACAAGTAAAATCAGATGTAGTGGTGAGGAAACTTCAAATAGGTTTTTCTCAGTTTCACTTTTTGCAGCAACTTTCGTTTTAGGAAGTCTATCATTTCAATGAATTGCTGAATTTTATTCTTTTCTGTGGATATTTCTGAACTGAAATTTACTGAGGAATGCAGATAGATATTTATTTTTCTATTTAAATAAAGTTCTTATTGACAAAATGTAGGGTTTTGATGAGGACAAAATGCTCCGTTATGTGGAACACTTTTCAAATTGTCATTTTGTATTAAAAAGCACAGATTTTAGGGTAAAAAAATAGATAGCCACATTGCCGAAATCCAGTTACAGCTGAAGCTTAGAAATGCTCAATCTATTTTGCAGCAATTTTATGCAATAGATTTCCTTGCCAAGTGAGGCGACTTATATGAATTGGTGTTTACTTCCCCCTGTAGCTTATTGGAAAATTGTCCTACGGAAATGAAACATCAGACAGTGCATTTACGCAACAAGATGAATAAACCCTTTAAATTTCATCGATATTGAGCGACTGGTTTAAAAGTCGTCAGTTGAAGGTAGTGTCACCCGTTACAAACCCCAAAAAGCCACAAAAAATACTTTTCTTTTTCTTTTTTTCTTATATTGGTAGATACTCGGTATGCAGTGCTTAGTATAAGGTCCCCATGCTTCCAGCATAAAATAAAAGCTTCAGAAGTGGCAAAATGGGGAGAGAAGAGATGGTAGCCAACAGCAACTAGCAGAAACGGGAGGAGTCGCCAGAATGCCACGACGACGTAACATCGTAAGGGAAACTAGGGTCATTTGGCTCCCCGCAAGAAGCCTCCAGTTCACACTGCTTTCACGCATGAACATTGCAATCGGGAGGATCGGTGATCGAGGGGGCTGGATGGGTGTCGTGCCGGCGTGCGGTCCTCTATCTCTACATCTACAGCACGATTAAAGACCAGGCAGCAACGGTACTGCGCCGGCCAAATTTCATATCCACAGCGATAACACCAGACGCCCATTGGGGCCGACTCGCTCCTTGCCATCAAAACGTACATGCGACGCATTTGTACCATTACATTGCAGTGAATGGCTTACCGGGTTGTAGACGGTCTGTGGCTCGTTGGCCGGCTCCAAGGTGGCAAGGCCCGTCGGGAGCATGACCGGGGCGGTGCACGGCATGGCCATGCCGACACCTTCCATGGGCGGCAGCTGCGTGGAAATCGCGAGACGGTGCACGCCGTCAGCTCCCTCGGTGGCTCTGAGGCAAAGCGCTCGCCTATGGATTTCCGGTAGGCGGGTTCGAATCCCGACCGAGGCACCTGAGATCCGATGGAGGCTGATTGCGGAGAACGCGAGTCTTCGTCCGAGTGCGTAGCCCGCGAGAGGGGTCGTTCGGCCTTCCAGGAATCAACACACCGGAAAGTTGTCCGGCTTTATGTTACGAGATGCGACGAAGGTTCAACGGCACTTGCGTGAAATGCCTTTGCACCTACTGGATTATTCTACTATGTGCAGTTTTCTCCCCGCCCCCTTTCTACACAACAGAGGAGGGCAAGAGGGGAGAGTGTTAGTGCAATGTTTACCACCCCCCCACCAGCACTCCACACGGTGCAACGCCATTGGTCGCTTACGCTATGACAGCATATCAAGATTTTTAAAAAATCAAATTTTTTAAAAATTACATAAATTATATTTATTTTGTTTAAATCAGATTATTTGATTCAAATCACTGTAGCTGAAAAATAGGTATTCCTTAAGGGGTATTCACACGAGGGAGAAATCCCGGGGATTTCTCCCCGGCACGCGCATCCCGCGACGAAAACGACAGGCTTTCCGATGTGCAAAAGCCTCGCGTTTTCATCTCGTGATGCGCGCGTGTCGGGGAGAAATCCCCGGGATTTCTCCCTCGTGTGAATACCCCTTTACCACCACCGTAAGATACGGATAATTTACACGCTCTACAATAAGCACCCACCCCACGATCCTGTGACATTCGGAAGATGCACAAACCGGAAGATAGACAAAGGACACGTCTTTACATATCATCGACCTCCCATTTTCCAGTTTAACATGATTATCTCCAAATTTTGTATATAATTCTGTATAACTTAGGACGAGTTGGCGCTTGCTCGGGACTTTGCAGTAGATATATTTTTCAACCTGCCAGATTGATATATATCAGTTCGTTCAATCACTGATGACAATGCAAAGAAATAATTACTTTGAATGTAACGTATGGTTTAATTAACGGCATTTTATTGCTCCAATTCCCTACTAGAGCAAAAACAGCTTGAGTTTCTAAATTATTTCAAAAATGTATTTTAGTTTTCTATCGAGTTCTGACTTGATTGCAGTAGGAAATAACTTTTCTAGCTTTGGTTTCTTTTGCATCATGATTTAGTTTCAATATGATATTACATTGCTGGCAAACAAAGTGTAAGTGAAATGCTTAAATTTTTTCAAAAGCACTTTTTTTTTTTTGCTTACATTAAATTTCTTAAAAATCTTTCATGCTTGAGGATTCTTTGATTTAAATACAAGACAAATGCATAAAAAGAGCATCAAACGACAGACAAACGGAAAATAAAAATATTTCAGAATTGCTTTTGCGGGAAAGGTTTGATTTAAAGGGGTAGGGAAACGAAATTTCAGCGCTCATTTTTTAGCTTTAATGTGTTGCATGTTGCACCCTAACCTCAAAAACACGTCTTCCGTTGAAGAGCACAAGAAAACTAATTTTAAAGCTAAATAAACAATCTTTCAATGTGCACCTGGTGGATGCATGCGGAGCCTATTTGGGAGGTAGTCTAGCAACGTTGTAGAATCTGCTACGTAGTCGTGACGTAGCAGATTCCTTCGGAGCAGCGCCGTCTTTTGGAATTTCAACATTTTCCTTAATCGCACACTGTATCAAACGGTCCAAGAAGACGGAAAGGAAGGACTCCCCTCTTTCTCGGACCCTCGTTCGTGCAACCGGAAACAGCCATTCTCCCCCTAGAAGATTAGCCCGTCGCTCAAAACTCTAACAAAGGTTGCTTTCCCCACCCCATTCAGCCCTAAGCTGCCAGTGTTGTGGAAGCTACGTGCTCCTTGGGCCAGCCACACGCTCGTCACCCCACGGGTACTTCGAGCGGCTCGGTTGTAACGCGCTGACGCTATTGACACCACCACAACGCCAACAACGCCACCAAGGGCAAAGTTCATAAGCACGTCTGCCTTGCTACTCCACGAACGCGGGAAATCTTTTCTTTCTGTTTTTGTTTGCGCCGGACATCCCATGATGCATCGCGCTTTCCGCTCGCTTCTCGTCGAGCGCTTGCTCGAGTGCATTGTTTGGAACGAAAAATATAGCCAATCGTTCAAAATACAAACGTGCGATTATCATTTACGGAATTTGAATATTTCATTTTTTGTTTCCGTACCCCTTTAAATCATCCTATAAGAACACATCCGATTTAAATCACATTGATTTTTCCTCTTCACCCTGCAGCAAACCAACAGCTCCGCTCCGTTGCCTTGCCACGTTGCAACCAATGCTAACAGGAGCAAGCGAGGTTCGTGCAAGGTACCCATATGAAGGCGTCGCTTTAGAAAGACTCGTGTCGTCCGCACCCACCACCGTTCCCAGCGGAGGCTTTTGCTCCGCCGTGTGGATAGTGACGGTGCCCTCGACATTGAGCCGCTCCACCAGGGAGAAGAGCAGCCGGTGCTTGAACTCCGCAAAGTGCATGCCGTTGAACGCCACCTGGACAAGGGACGAGAGGTGGGTCTTGTTAACGCTCGCTCATACTATATGTCGAAAGGGATGGCAAAGTGATTCTCAGACACAATTTTTTTCCAAGAGCATCTCGTGCGATGCGACGAATCCCCTCTGTGCCGGCCCTCTTGAGGGAGAGTGAATAATAATAATCTATTGCGGGTGCTCAAAGTTCTGCCAAGTATCATTTTGAGACTCGTAGGACTGATCCCGACAAGAAAGCACACAATGTAAAAAATAATATTAATAACAATAATGCTTTTTTTCGCTCATGCCCACAGACAACCGTATCGGTCTCCCGTGTGGTGCGCACTACACTGACATCAAACATAAAAGCCAGTATTAAAACTCGAACAACAAACGCTAGGGAAACAAAACCAAAACATATGAAGACGTGCCTTGGCATAATAACATCCATTTACGCATGTAGATTATAATCTTGAGAAAGTTAAAAATGTCAGTTATCTTGACATGCATCATGATAATCATTCTGAATTCTGGTTAAAGGGCACATAGAGGAGCTGAAATATAGAAAATGAGGATGTTTAGTTTAGAGTGTGTTTTCTACTATTCGTCATAATGTCTGCCACAGCACGTGTCACCTCACGTGCGACTCTCTTAGAGCAAAGGGCAAAAAGAAAATGCAGCATATTTTTTTGTTCAGTTTCTCGTGCAAAAGTGGGTGAGGGAGTAAAAAAAAGAAAAGAGGAATACACATTCCACTGTTGTTTTTTTCTGGGCATTATCCAATTTTATCTCTGTAGGTCTGCATTCACTCTTTTAATTTTCATCTTAAATAACATCAGAGATGTCCAAGGTCATGCATTATGTTAGGATGGGTGCAAATACCCAATGCACGCATGACCCCTCATAAAGCAAAAAAAAAAAAGAAAAAAAAAAAAAAAAAAAACATTTCTAGCAAGCGTAGATGAGCTAGACACAATACAGGGCATTCACAAACTTAACGGTTAGGCAAGTTCAGACACTGACTTCCAAACGGAGTAAGTTACAGTCATGCCTCATTAGTACGGACCCCATTAATACGGACAAAATATTAGACAAAAATTTCGAGACACTCACACTTTTGTGAAGTTAAAGCAAGAGTGCGGGCGAGCTGGCTGAGTGTAGACATTATTTTAGCCTTGCAGAGTGGAGACGAAGAGGACAAGGAGGTCTCCACTCTCCAGGGTTAAAATAATGCCTTTTTGCCTCATTATTATGGACAACTCATGTTACGCACGACTTGCGGGGGGGGGTGCGGGCGGAGGTGTCTGTATTAACGAAAATGACAGTACCAACCAAGGGCCAGTTACGCAACTAACGCACAGCAAACAGAACTCGAGAAGACGCACCTTGTAGTCCATCTGTTCCACGAGGATCATGCACTCGAAGTTCTGTCCGTGCTGAACGGGAACAGACTGGACGACCTCCTCCGTTTCCCACTCGTTGCCACGCAGCGTGTTGAACACAGTGTTCCCCGCGTCAAAGCGGGGGTTCACGTGCAGCGCAATGTCGCCCTTTCCCGTCACCAGGTTGATGCTGAACCTGAAAGGGCGACGTCGGCACACTTCAATTTCTCTTCGTCGCAGAGTCAGCAGGCCCGGGCGACATGAGACGCGAAATGTCCGACCGACCGCGCTGCAACTGCTCTCAACCTCTTACGGCGAGAGAATGTGCGGGCGCTAGCTGGCGCCATCTACCAGGTGTCCCTGGAACCCTTCCAATCTGCACATAGCTATATGTTCATTTTCATCTTGAAAACAGGAGTAGTAGTAGTAGTAATGATGATGATGATGATGATGATGTTGATAAAAAAAAAAAAGTCTGATTCCTCCCAGAGCAATACCAATTTCCCCCTTTAGGGATTTGAGATATACGTAGGGGCATTTTAGATTAGGTATGTGTAGAATTCCGTGTTGTTAGATATATAAAAGAAAACACAGAAAAACTCGGAATTTCGAGGCCACGATGGCAAAACGAAAAGCAAAAAGAATGGTGGTTTACGGTGGTGGTTCTGAGGAGTGGTCGCTTCAGTTTCCTTTGAAATATTGGGTGTACCGTTTATCTCGTCGAGACTTGTTCAGAACTACGGGTCATCGTACTTCGGGGTCGCGGCAAATGCTGCCGTTCCAGTTTCCAGTTTGGAACATACTATTTGTGCATCTTAGAGGGAAAAGGGGTTGTGGTTTTATAACAACGAAAGCTACGAGCCTGTAGGTTGCATAGGAGGGGGCAGGGCAGCTGGAGTTTCTATGCTTACCACCGAATTTGTCCCGGTGTTCAGCTACTTGTCGTAAGGCGGTTGGTATTGCGGGCACCAATACCAAACACAGCTGGAGAAACATCATTTTGATACGCACAAGCTTTTATGAATTTAGTGTATGTTTGTGTACGGATATCTTGAAAATTTTAAAACAGTAAAATTGAACTCTAAATTTCAGAGAATTGGGAATTTTTGAAAAAGCAAACTTCGATAAACCACGAATTTTCCGCAAAAAAAATAAATTCCAAGAGACACCCTGCGAATTTCACCAAAAATAAACTCCAAAAACACGGAATCCTGGATATGCGTTATGTTATTACGACATAAGTGTTTCAAACGCCACAAGCATCGCTTCTTCCTCTGATAGCTAAATCTTGTAAGAACTACATCGCGCAGCGTAAGAACAATGCGCAAAACTTGCTTCGTTCTTGAGGTGATGAGTACAGACTGAAGGTTCTGCAATATTTGCAAGATGAAATCTATGCACTATTTATGAGAAATGGTTGCTTATAACATTTTCTTAATTATTTCGAGCAGACAATAAAAGAATGGCACGTAGAATATGTGCAGATTGAAAGTGTTTCGCATTTGCAACGTGCATGCACAATGGCATTTCTTGCTGCTACCTTGCGTGTTTGGACAGTGTTGTGCCCTTACTTCATTTCCCAACAGGCAGGTACAGCTGCAACAAATGAAGTCTCGATATTTGAAACTAACAGGGGGAAGAATGAGTATCAAAATCACACACTTTCAGTACCCACATCAATTCAGTCTTACAGCTTTATTCACTATTACCCACCTATCTTTTTTTTTTTTCTGGTATAAACATTGATTAAATTAAATCAATGGTAGGTGTGCTGATGCCACGAAAGGGTCCATACAACTGTGATAATAAAGTTAAAAAGAAAAAAAAGGCAGCATTAAGCTAATTCTGAAATCTATGGGTGACTACTGTAAAATACTGCAGAAGCACCCGGAATTAATCTTTCGGCCAGACTTGGGAATTATGCAAATTATAAGTTAACCCCCCGATCTGACCAGACAAGTGCCCATGTCTAGATTAGCTCTCTTTCACATAAGATATCTGAAAGGGAGCTGGACATACAAAGAGATTAACACACATTTCTGAATGACAAGCATGTGTGTATATGTTCATTTGTCTTTTCTTCCTTGTGTTGGCAAACCAACAGACCTTTTCGTGTGGTTATGGACATGGCCAGTCAGTTCGATGATGGTCCCGGGGACAAGCGGTTGCAGAGGGAGGTCCATTGGAACTTCCTGCGGTTCATTGGATAGAAAAAAAAAAAGAGTTAAACATAAAGGTTGGTCCTTTCTTTTTTTTCTTAGCGTTTGTTTTGGGCAAGGTTGGTAAAAGTAAATGATTGTAGCGGCAACCTCTTTTATAGTCGTTTCACACAATGTAATTTGGTTACAGCCACTGCATCGTTGGGTTGTAGCACGATTCCCCCGGTGGCAGTTCCCCTGTCCCAAATGCCCCGTGCCATTTCCCCCGAGTGTCAAAATCCCCGTTGTCCAATTCCCCGTCTTGCCTCCCCCGAGCGCCAGCACCCCCGTATCCAATTCCCCCATGTTGTAACTTTTGTGTGCCTCTCTATCCAGTGGCAATCAGTTGATCGAACGACGTTTCATCGACATATCGTTTCATCAAAAGTTTGTTACACCAACTGCTCGGATTAGCTTCCTTTTGTAATAAGTCGCCTGTGTCTGTCGCCGCGAGGCGGTGTGGACGGGTGGTCCGCCTGGATTAACATGGGTCCCTGTGATGCACGTGCGACGAAGCTAGTTTTTTTCACGAAACATGGTGCCGATGAAACGAGTGTCAACGAAACGATATGGACGCCCGTTGATCACCTCCGATGTTCTTTGAAACCAACGCACACTGTTATTCCGTGATCCTGTGTCAGTTCAGTGATTGACAATATTGCAAATTATGGGAGATTTATTAACATGTTAATGTATACAGTTTTGTTGAAGCAATGTCCACTACTTAGATACCGCAATATCGCTGCACCAGCCTCAGGAACTCTTGAATGTTGAGCTCTCCATTGGACGGACGCTGCTCGAGCTTCCTGATGGCTTCGTCCTTCATCTCCCACTTCTTTTGTCGCTTTCGGGCTTGGCCGCCGTTGGATACCTGGAGGAGGGTGACTCTGCTAGTGGCCTCGTCCCGCTTGATGTGCTCCACGAAAGTGTAGACATTGGGGTGCGCTTTCCCGATGGCGTTGTTAATTTTTCTGTAAATAAAAAGCACAAGGATTACAACTCCTGGTAAATAAGCATTCTGATTTTTTTATAGCAAATTTATACCATACTGAAAAATGAACTGACCGGTGCCAGGCCTCCTCTAGGTTGTTTGTCCGGGCTCCGCTGTTTTGGTGGTGGTTCCACTGCTGGGTGTCGTAGTTTCCTAAGAGCCAAGTATCCTCGAAGTACAGGATAAATTGTGGGACTCCAAGGGCTGGTGGTGCAGTTGCCTTCAAACCCCGCCAAGCAATACGTACGAACGCTGGCGGGACAAAGGCCAAATTGATTGTCTGGCATACAGACATCGTTACCGAAGAATCTTCCTGGTAAGCCTTGGCAAGTCCGAGTTCTTGAACCTTCCTCCAGATTGCTTGAGCGAAGTGAAAATGGCAACCCTGGTGCCGGATTCCAGGAAAAACGAAAAGCCTAGATAAGGGCCAGTTCAAAGTCCGTACGGACAACGCTGAGTGACAGAGGTGCACGAAGAGCGTCCAACGCCGTCTTGAAATTCGTGAAGGCCGACACATATACTTCTCGAGACTTCCCAGGTAGAAGAAAGTAGGCGATATTGAAGCTCAAACCCTCTTTGACGGCGCTTATTGTGACTAGTTGATAAAACAATGACGGGCAGGAGGAAAACGTGCCATCGATGAACACTTCAACCATTTCCGAAAAATGAAAAAGCAGCTCCTGCGTGCAAAAGCAAAGAACACGGCCTGCACTTCTGCTGACGTCGAACAGCAGGAAGTCTCGCTTGTCGAGTGTCTCCGTATGTAGTCTTCCAAGGTTAATCTCGGCCATGTCCCTTGGTAGGCTCGGTTGCTGCTTTCTCTTCTGCTCAAGATCTCTCTGCTGTACACTTGCGGTGCTGGCAAATGCGGCTCCAACCTAACCCTTTGCTTCAGTGCATTCTTCAGTCGCGCTTCCCGAAGTTGGCTGCTAGCAGGTGGATGGTTGTGCTCTGAAACACATAGACGTGATGATAATGAAACGCCGCAGCAGATTTTAGCCTCATTCATTCAGTGCCCTTCAAGCTGAACAGCAATACGAGAGTTTGCGAAAGTAAAAAAGGAAAGTCATTAGCTCACCTTGTGTTGTCTTGACGACTTTTCCGTGCTTTGTGAGAACTGCTGCTTTGCAGTTATTTGTCCAGTATTTAGCACATCTCCAGGCAGTTTTCTCATCTTGGTTCTTCCGCTGAAAGCAATACTTAAATCCGACTAGTACTAAGGCCTCCTTCCCTTTTTCCGTTTTTAAATATTCGACCTCCATCTCCTGCATCTCAACCTCGTCTGGGAAGCCTCCAATGTTGAAAGTTCCTTAAATAGAACTCACCTGGTCGCGTTCGAGGTTTCTTTGTTCTTGTTGACCCTCGGTATGCACCTTTTCTTTCGTCCCGTAACGAGAATCGGGGGCAGAGGACGGGGGGAACTGATAAGGGGATGGGGGCACGGAGTTTTTGGAACACGGGGGAAATGAGTTCGGGGGAGATAACGCGGGGAATTTGCAGCGGGGATATCGACACGGGGGAATCGGGATTGGGTTATTTCGTGCACCACCCCATCGTTGCACCTCAGTCGCGCGATATTACCCTTTCACCAGAATGTATTTCTAATCGAACGAACGGTCAAGTGTGCCGTTTCAGAGACGCAGATCAAGATCGAGCCTTACTCCCCAGCAAAGAATACACGTAGGGACGTCCCGCTACGAAGACAGCCGCGTCTTCCACACAACATAACAACTGTTTAAGATCGCTGGACGTTCGAACTTCGGACTTGGATCGGATGGAATACGTACGGGGTCGAACGTCACCAAGCTTGGGTCAGGATACGCTGGCAGGGAGCAATACGCGAGTAGCTTGCCGGTCATCCGTGAATAGGAACCGCCAATATGACGGCCAGGGACGTCGCGTTTTCGGAATGGGCGGAAACTTACACAGGGTTCGATTTAGCCGTTCAAGGTTCCAGAATGTCCGGACGGGACCCCTGCCTCCACTACGCGTCGTCGGCTTGGTTACGCCCAGCACCACAGAGGATACGAGTATACAACTCGCCCGAGGCTGACCGGGCCGTTAAATATAGATAAGGACGGCCGTAACGACGTCACACGTAATAGGTGAGCAATGTTCCTTATCCCGAACACGACTTCTTTTCGCTAATCATACGAACGAACGTCTGAAGCAGACTGCTGTTGAGGTTCTAAACAGTTTATTCGATAGTACGAGTAATGACAGTTTCGTAGGTTTCGAACATCAAATGATAAAATTCCTGTGTAGATTTTTTTGTATTTATTTATTATTTTTTTTCTCTTTTGTTTTGTTACGTACGCAAGTAATAAAAATAATAAATCGAGCGAGGCGACCTTTTTGTTTTTCGTTTGTTTGTTTGAGAATTTAATCACGTGATTCCTCCTGCAGCGCGCATTTGGAAACTCGTTGTTTGTGAGTCGAATGACCCGAAAATTATGGTAAGTAGCGGCGATTATATTACGCCGTTCACTTCGTGGTCAGCTGGCGTTACCTGCCAGGCAACCCGAGGGACCAGCCGAGCCGGGATTTGAGGAAACATTGCGTGTCAACGCAGTTGGGATCGTGCGACTAGTGCTAACCGAGAGGCCATGCAATGTTTTGGTGCTGCTTTAGTGTTGTGTGTTTGTTTAGACATTGGGAAAGTTAATCAGCGGCCCCCATTGGGCGTCTCCGAGCTGCGGTGCGTCAACGTTAACAATACACTCGGCCGCTGACCCCCCTCGTCGCCGTATTGTCGACGTGCCGTGGGGTCGTGTTCGCTAGCTGTAAAGTCACTGCCTGTTGCGTTGTTTGCTGTATCCGCGACCTGATGGTATTAGCGCGGCTTAATGATGTAACTGTCGTTAATGTCCGGTTCTAGGAGGACAAGGAATTCGAAGTCCCCTACGCGAACAAGAAGATTGCGTGTGTGAGTTCGCGGCCGAAGCGCGGAAAGGCGACGTACGGAGTGATCCTCACCCACGGCGCCGGTGGCGACATGCACCACAAGCACCTGGTTGAGTTGGCGTCCGATCTGGTGTCGACGGGCAACGCTGCCGTGTTCAGGTTCACCTGCCGCGGTCTCAACATCGTGCACAGGATCAAGGTCTACAGCACCGTTTTGGTATGGTATCCGCATGCTATCACCGTTTTACATTGGGCCAATCTACAGGGTGAAACAAGGAGACGCCAGGCTCTTTAAATCGACCGGAAAATTCGGTTTCTTAACCTATCGCGCTACGAGTTTGTGCAGCGTTGCCCACAGATGGTGCATTTGTTTTTGTAAAATTTGCAAAGAGCGAACTTACCTGGGGAAAAAGTAAAGAGAGTGCAAAACGGCGCCGTGTTGTTTGCAGACCGGTGGCGTCGCTGCATTTCCATAGGAGCTAAGCCTTTTTCTTTCTTTACTTTTTCCCCAGGTAAGTTCACTCTTTGCAAATTTTACAAAAAAAAAAAAAATGCACCATCTGTGGGCAACGCTGCACAAAGTCGTAGCGTGATAGGTTAAGAAACCGAATTGGTGTTGATGTCGCTGGCCTGTAATAAGGCGGAGTCTCCTGAGGGGGCGGTTCACCGAATGATACTTTAGCGAATAGTCGGGCGCCGCGAAGCGGCGTTTACGTGTGGGCCGATACACACACACATGTGGGTTCACATTTTTTGTAATGAGCCGCCGCAGACTGTCGCCGCGAAGCGGCGTAAAGCGCAGCGCAGCGGGTGGGTTAACGCGCGCCCCCGTTATTCCCCCGGAGGCTCCGCCTTATTACAGGCCAGCGACATCAATACCACCGAATTTTCCGGTCGATTTAAAGAGCCTGCCGTCTCCTTGTTTCACCCTGTAGTGCGACATAGGCACAAAATGACCTGTGCTGAAAGCTCGAATTCTGACCCAAATCTTGTGCCAGTGATAGGGATTCCAAAATTTCAGAACAAAGTGTTGTCCAACTGAATAGGTAGACACTTTTTTTTTTTTTTTTGAAGTTCTAAATTAGAAAGTGATTTCTTCTGCTAGAAGTAGAATAAAGAATTCAGAAGTTGAGTTCTTAAACTCAACCTTGTCCCAACTGGGCCCCCATCGGTTATAGTGTCCAAGCTCTCAGTAAGGCATAGCATATTTTCAGTGCCCAAAATTGTTTGGTTTTCTTGGGTGACAGCCAGTATGTTTCATCACATATATTTAAAGTTCCGTGTTTTCAATGTTTATATTTTCTCTCGAAGTCGGGGGTAATTGCTCTGCGTTTATTTTTTTCCTCTGATTTGGTGTCTAATTTCAATGCTTGAGAGTAATCCGTGTTTATCAGGCTTGTGCTGTAATGCGACTCTATAATTATGGGAGAAATACTATAGTTCATAAATTATAACATTTTCTCCAGAAATGGTGGTAAAGATAAGAGAAAAGAATGGGGCAAGTAATGTGGCTTCGATAGAAAAGAACAACCACAAGGACAATTCAATGCAACTGTGTTCCAAATCAACAAGAAAAAAAAAAGTAGGGTAGAAGATTTTTTTCCATAAAGCTGGTATTTTTTGTTTTGTTTCTAAGGACAGTTTAAATTTGGGGTTTTTCTGTTTTCACCAATTCAGAGAAAACTGTCTGGTGTTAATTTTCTATGTTTATTGGTTCATACTGCAAACACGAAACACTACATATAATGTAGTCTAACAATGAGTCAGTGTACGCTTCATACCACGCACAGGCATGAATGTTTGCAGAGCTATGAGGGGGATCTACGGCCATGTGTAATGCGCTGCTGCTAGGAGCATGTGGAGCAAAAACTGATGCTGCAAAGTTCTAATCTACAGCGAAGTCACCGGACATTCACAGGGGCTGATTAACTTCCAGCTCTCTAAACATGCTTGCAACACAATTACAGAGCTATGGTCATCTGCACTCATCTCTTTTCCTGTTGTGGGATCTTTCTCCTGAGTACATTGTAACGTGCAAGCTGGCAACAAAACGTGTGTGGAAGGGAGTGTGTTGGAGGTGAAATATAGAAGACACAAAAAAGGAAACACAAGGACAGCGGACAGCACACAACAACCTTTTTCTTGTCCTGTCAACAGAAAACAACACATGATAACCTTTTCAGCCCCTTCCTGTTGATTCCGATGCTTCTTTGTCTTCCTTTCTTCATGGACCGGGACGAGCCTGCCTCAGTGAAAGGGGCATCGATATACTACATGTTCGTCGCTGTTTGACAGAGCTTTGTGTGTTGTCCTCTGTTCCTGTAAGTGTTCCCCCTTTCGTGTCTTCTGTACAGCAAAACATGCTTGCACACTTTCGCCAGTAGGTTCGTGACTATTGCTGTTAGGCCAATGTCATCAGACTCCAGACCACATTGTTTCAGCAGGGGCATAACTCCACTGCATTGGTTTAGCAGTGAATGACGGGTAGCTTTTAATAGTCGTAGGTTAGCCAAAACAACTTACTTGTTTGTTTGGTGTTCGGGTTACCCTCAAGCAGTTACATTCTAAATGTGCATATTTCATTTTTGATTTTCAGAAGTATGTGCTGCAAAACTACGACTTGAAGGGGGTGTTTCTCGGTGGTAAGAATTGCAAGTCCTCATCTTTATAGGCTTTCGTTGCAAGTAGGCAAACCTGTGCAAGCTATGGTCGCTGACGGAATACAAAAGCAGAGAGGTTTTTCAGTTGTTCCGCTTCCACCATGAGCTTCCTACCTTCAATAGCAGTGACATCTCATGAGCTCTCAGTGTGCACATGCAGCCAAAGCACCAAGGAAGGCAACTAGCATGTGCTGAAAGTAGAAATCGGGTTTAGGAATATTGGAAGTAGAAATTGTTCTGGGCAGATCGGGCCTGAAAAAGTTTTACGAAGGCATATTTTCTAAATTAAACTGACTACCGAAAATCCCGAGAAATAGCCCACCTAACACCAAGAGCAAATCAGGCGAAAATACGGAGTGGGCTAACTTTCGGTGTAAAATCAAGAGAAGTTTAAAAAGTTGCTATTTTTAGGCTGTGTCTTTTTCAAGCTTGTAATGGTGGCGAGGGGCAATGAATCAAAGATGACTGTACTTCCCAGTCAGCAACGTTCGCCTTGTATCCCACCAGCTAGCTAGCTGCAGGTACGCCGAGGCCATCATTGATCCCCACACTACTATTACTAGAAGTGGGCTAGCTTTTTCGGTTTTTTTAAAAAAAAATATAGCAAATCAAGCCAGATTAAATGGTGGGCTATCTTTCGGGGGTGGGGAATCTCGGGATTTTACAGTATGTTAATACATAGTAGCTTTGCGCCAAAAAGCCTGTAATCAACAACAGTATGTTAATAATTGGAATGCCTAGACAAGCATTCAGTTCTTCAAGTCGATTCAAAGTGGCGGCGGGGTGCGGCTCGTGGGTCAAGGACAACGCCACGCCAACACGAAATGCCCGGTCTGACCACTATATTACCATTACACGTACTCAAGTGCATGAAATGAATGGATGGATAATAGTGGCGGTTAGTGGCGATACTTAGAGCCATTACACAACATAAGCCTAGGGTATTGGCAGCCCTACTCCAGTTGTTTTGGGGGTGCCACCATTTTTATAATTAGTGCAGAGCAACATTGCTCCCGCGATATCGCTTCGGTCTGTTGCAAACTTTTTATATTTCCAGAGGACGGAAAAGTGTTCCTGCAATTTTAGATAAGGCTTGATCATGGGCGTACCAACCTGGGGGGGGGGGGGGGGGGGGGTGTGCAAAGGGGGCGCTTGCCCCCATAGTTCTCAGAGTGAAGGGAGGCATGTGTTTTGCCCCTCCCCTGAAAAAGCAGCCACTGGGCAGGCAAACACTAGCCGGCAAGCCCAAGGGATACCAAGGGCACCCCCCCCCCCCCCTCCTTGGCCCTGTGTGTGTGTGTGGGTAGGTCTGGTTTGCCCCCCCCCCCCCCCCCCCCCCCCCCCACACACACACACACACACACACACACACACACACACACACACACACACACTCAAGAATGAAAGCCGTTTACAACTCCCTGTAATGCCGAATTGGAGCGCAGCTCCTGAGGAGGACGAGGGAACGGTACTGAGGGGAGGGTATATTCCTCCTCCTCCTTCGTGATCCTGCCTGCTACTCCTGAACGAAAGGGCTCCGGTTCGAAGCCGGCCGAAGGACAAGAGATAAAAGTATTTTCAAATCATTTTTTGGAGTATTGAAAATTCGGATTCATCCCCCCTGCTCCCCTCCTTTCTCCTCCTCCCCTCACGGGGGTCACGTGACCCCCGGACCTGTGGGGGTCACGTGACCGGGGGGGGTGTCACGTGACCTCACGGTTACGCCTACGACGACGACGCTCATGCCGGAAACGCGCCTAAAGGCCCGTTCACACTCTTGCGACCTCTTAAACCTGGGTTCCTTAAATCTTCTTAAACCAGAGAACACACTGGTGCCATCTATTGGGAAGCAGTGTAAACTCGGCGGTCCGGCATATTTTTTTTTTATTTCTCGCGCATTATCCTTTCTTTCTTGAATCGAAAAACATTTGTCAATGTTATAAACGAGCTTTTTTATGGGTATTGCGCACATTTGACCTCGGAAATCCCGCAAAACCTTCGCTCTTGTGAAATCTAGTTCCAGGGTCACCGCATAGATGGTGCCACAATGCCAGTGTGTTCCCTCATTCTAAAAACATTTAAGAAGTTTTAAGAGATCTCGTCTCTCTGAGTCGTACTCGGTCGCAAGAGTGTGAACGGGCCTTAAGAGCTGCGCTCGAAAACGAATTGGTACGCCACTGGGCTTCAAGTTAGCCGAAGTGTCATTACTCTGATCTTTAGCTTATTTAGTGACTAGCTGTACCCTTTGTAACGGTGGCAACTTGCACCACCCAGATGGATGAATGGGTGTTAACAATAGGACCCTTTGTAATGGGGTGCACTTTCAGGGTGTATAGCGACCGAGAAAACCAAGAATTGTCAGGGAAATTTTAACTACCAGAAAAAATCGGGGAATTGTCATGGATATTGTCAAAAGGCGAGCCCCGTCAGCGAAAATGATCCGGAAACGCCATCGAGTGCCTTGAGCAAAGACTTGAGGACTGGGGGCAGAACAATAGGCAATAAATTCTGTTTAGAGCGGGGCGCGGGCTCTGCTCACCCGGTGTAGAGCGTAGTACCCGATACAAAGGAAACAGCCGACAAATCCAGTACACGCCTTGGATTGGATTGGATTGAGGGCGCGACACTAGGCTAGATCCAGTTAGAGTTACTAGATTCAGTAACGAATACGAAAGCTGCAGACCCCAGTCCAATCCAAGCCTTAAGCCAAAAGTATCCGAAAGTGTGCATCTGACGGCCACGCTGCCATTAGCTTATGAACGTGTGTGGTTCATTGGTGTTTCCGAAAGTGGCCTCTTCATTGACAATGTCGGCGGCAAGAAAGTGCTCGTTTCTCCGTTGTGGACGAACCCGAATATTTCGGAATATGCAAGTTGGGTTAAGCCTGTGCAAAATGATCCTCACAGTACTCAATGCTCACCGCCTTCACCTGAAATTGCCAGGGAAACCCTGGAAAAGTCAGGGAATTTCAAAATAAGAATTTGCTAGACACCCTGACTTTGCACCACCTGCAGTCCGTTGCAGGTTGGGAGTGGGAGGACATGTTGCACCCACCAAAGCCCTCCACTCTTTCTTTTTTACCAGTCCAAACGTTGGAGATGATATGAGCGGAAAGGAGGACACCATCAATCATGGCGAGCGGAGAGCCTTATGGGAGAGGCTTGTCCTACTATTGTAAATCTGCAACAAACTGTAGACACTTTTGTTGAACCGCCAAAAGGAGGCGTTGTTGGCAATTTACGTCCCCACATACTTCCGGTCAAATAAGAGCACAAACAATTCCTACCGCTTTTTGTAGCGTTATGAAATATTTTGTGACCAGTTTTCCAGGCGGTTAGTGAGAGATTCCATCTTCAATCTTCCATTTCATAAGCGATTCCAGCTTCTGTATCTGTTGGAGATTTTTTTATTACTCTTGTAGTATGACCGATTTCACGTTATATGTTTAATAGCGCGACAAAAGGACATTGATAAATCCCCAGCTTCGTGATTTCTTAGAATTTCATTGCCCCAAAATTTGACATCAACGGACGCGGATCGAGGGCCTGCCGAAACAGAGCAACCGCAAGTCTTTTGGAGGGCGAGCGACTGGTTGTGTTTGCAAACAGTAACCCGCATTGTTGTCAGTCTGGGTGGTATCCGCTACCAAGTTCACCCCTACGTTACAGGCCGGTCAATGGGGGCAAGGGCCGCAGTCGGGACGGCCACATCCGACGACAAATCCGTCCAAAAGCTTGAGAAAAAGATCCTCGGCATCGTCTGCTTGGCGTACCCGCTGCACCCCGAAAAGCAGACGTCCAAACTGCGCGACGGCCCCCTGCTTGCCCTGAAGAAGCCCGCCTTCTTCATGAGTGGAACGAGCGACGCCTTGTGTTCTCGGGAACTCCTCGAAGAGACCCTGGAAAAAGCGACGTTCGAACCCGCTTTTGCGTGGCTCGACGACTGCGACCACGGGTTCAAGCGAAAGGGGGGTTCGTCTGACGACGAAGTGAGTGCCGGCTTTTCGGAGATTGTCAGCTGGTGCGAAGCTGTGGCCAAGGATGCTGTTTAACGAACATTTCTAAAATTGTAAAAGTTTGTTTTTAATCTTTAAAAAAAAAAAAATGTTAATGCGTTACCCGAGACTGGGGAAAAGGCGGACGACAACACAACACGCATTGTGTTGCCCTTTGTCTTTTCGGCAGTCTTGGGAAAAACATTCACCAGCTGGTTTGTGCAACTTTTTGTAAGTTTATAAAAATAAAAAAAAAAAGAAGAAAAGAAACGAGTTAGAGGTGAGTTCTAGCATATTTTTTGTCTCGTGAATTTGAATACCAGAAGCTTTTGACCCCAACGTATGAATAGACGCTAGAAAACAAACTAATCGACCGCAAGGTGTGACGTCATACCCAGAGGCTTCAAGTGCCTTGCGCTTGCCCCTTGTGAGGGAATGCGTGCAGCGTTTTTAATTGCTTGGGTAAGGCATGCGAACGTGCCGGGAAGGAGCGCTATTTTGAAAGTGCTGTTGTGGCTACATGGAGCGTCAATCTGAAACATAATTTTGTTGTTCGTGATCCTGGAGATCAAATGACGATTCAAGTGTTTTTTGCTCAAATACAGAACGGCTTCAGTTTTCCTTTAAAACCTTCGAGTGCCGCCCTCCCCCATGCAGGTTTCGATTTTCTCCCTACATCTTCCAACTGAACTGTTGACTCGAAACATCGAGGTCACAGTGGCAAAATTAAAAGCACTAAAGGATGCCACTTTACGAATAAAGTTTGTTTGAGCACAGGGTTAGTTTCCGGCTTATCTCGTCAAGTTTCAATGAGTATACAATGGGCCAAAGTGCTTCTGGACCACGACAAAAGCCACTGCTCCGGTTTCCAGTTTGGACCATATACCATTTGTGCTCCTTCGAGAGAGGAGGGGTTACGTTTTTATCACGGTGAAAGATGTGCACCTGTAGATTTTAAAGATGGGAAGTGCAGCTGGGTGTTTAATGCTCGAATATGTGCGTACGTAGCGCAATATCGAAGCCGTCGGCACGCAATGTGGGGCTTATCGCTCACCCTTTGAAGTTACAACGAGACAGGGTATAACCGTGCACGCTCTCGCCACTCTGCTTGCGCCGCCTGCCTGTTGGCTGGTGCAGGCACGAAGTAGTTCTACGCAAAAAAATGTTTTTGGTTTCTTTTTTCGGAGGGGCGTTTACCTGCCGACGCTTTGAATTAAACTTAATTCCCGGTCACATATGTCGTCTCGCGGCCGATGAGGAAAGGCCGACCAACCTTTTCTGCCCAATAATGCATACATGGGCGAGCAGAACGCCATAATGTTAACAACAAGCAGATCGTTCTCGCGTGTGAGCGTTGCTAAAATGAGAGACAAATATAGGTGTTTCACCATACTTTGTTTGATTCTTGGTCAGAGCGCAGGCAAAGGCTATAGACGGCACGGAAACACATACAAAGACCAAAAGCGCTTTCTGACAGCGCGTTTGCTGCGTTGGAAATAAAGTGAGTAGGCAGGCGAGCTGGTTGATGTTACACATTTTTGAAAAACCGGAGACGACAAACGGGGAAAAGGGGAACACACAAGATGTCTCAAAACGTCTTGTGTGTTGGCTCCTTTATCCGCCGTCTCAGGTTTTTTCAAAAATGTGTAGCGTTTGCTGCGTTAGATTCTATTAGCGGAACACTCAAATCAGTATAGCGAACGCCGTGGCGTTGAGCTGTCGGTGATGCCTTCATCGCCGCGATCGGCTCATATTCGCCGCGCTCCAACTGAGAGTGAAATGAGTTCTTTAGTTTTATTTGTTTATTCTCTTTAATTTCTTTTTTTACACGAAATATTGGCATCGTCGTTCGATGAAACGCTGTTTCATATAACGACGTTTCATAGAGTAGTGGACACTTCATCTAACGCCGTTGGCCATCTCATCGTATCGCTCGACGACGTTTCGTCGAATTTCGTTTCTGCTTTCAAATTACTGTAAATGTAATGACTAAACTCGTCTTTTTTTTTTTTTCCTGCACCTAGAATTGGCAGTAGGCTTTCGTGAAAATTGTGTCGTTTAGTTCCCGCAACGTAGCCAAATAGTTAAAGGAAAATATATATATATATGGGTGGTTTCATCTCAAATCGTGCAGGCAAAAAGGGTCGAATTTTTAATTTCAATGAAAAAAATATATGTTATGGCGCCGTTTCTAAAACCGCAGTCGACACAAACCGCAAGTTCGTCGGATTTTTTGTTCTCGACTTATGAATTTTTAAAGAGGCCCCGGCGAAAAGCAGTGTTTTTCACACCCGTCGTGGGTCGGATGTTTCGCTTGATCTCCCGCCATGAATTTTCAGTCCACATTATATTATCTTTTTTGAAGCACTCTGTGGACATATTTAAAAGGCTCCAATACCATGAAATAATTTTAGGCCTTTTGCTTTTTTTCTGTAAAAATGTCAAAAACGCCTCCTCGGTCAATTGTTGACGAACTTTGACAATTAATTACTGGCGATCTACTTGAGTTACACCGATATTTTTTATGTCCACGGAGAGTCTAAAACACGCTCTTTATGTTTATTATAAAATGACTCGGCTGTACAAATTATCCTTTGTGGTACGTTTACGTTAATATCATGCAAAAACCAAAAACTACCATTTTTGAAACTGATTTTCTCAAAAAACCCATTTTTTATTTTTTTTATTTTTTGTTCAAATGTAGATATGATAGTTGTCTACACGAAAATCAAGCCTAGAAAGTGTATATTTTGTTTGCATGTTTTATATTTAGGCCTCAATATCGGAAAAAGACGCCTTTGTTTTGCAAGACCTAAGTCAGACTTAGCGACCCATGCGTCTCTATGAATTGTGAAAACGTTTTCTTGAATTTTCTTCAGCATTTTGTAATCAATTATAAACGGATTTTGTGGTATTGAATATTTATGTATGTTTTGATAAGAGCGGGAACCATGAGATACATATTTAACCAAATCAGCAGGCCTAGTAGACTTTCAATAATCAAAAGGCACAGACGTTGTATTGTTTCGATTTATAAACCTTTCAAAGTAAACTAGCACGACTAGCTATTAGCTGTCATATTACTAAGACAAAGAAAGTCACCACATCGTCGATATATTATATACAATTCTTTACGAAACCAAACACTGGGGATTGTTCACCGCACATCGCACAGGTCACCAGGGAATGTCCTTTCACTTCCGTAATACACAAAAGTGGTGACACAGAAACGGTCCGAAACACACAGAGAGTGTGTCATGGAGAGGGGTAGGAAATAAAAATAAATAAATAGGAATTAAATTGCCCAACGCCGATCTAAACAAAAATTGCGTAAAAAAAAAAGTATTTAGGTTCGAGCGGTGGCAAGGCGATTGGTCCACGCCTGGTGGAGAGTCAGACAAAGAAGTCGACGGCACGTAAAGGTAAAACAAAAAAAAAAAATCAATAATTTAATAAAGACGGAAAAACTCAGCCGCACATGGCAAGAACAAAAACCAACTCCTCCGGGCATTCCCTAAACGGGACGCAACCAAATGCGTGCGAACACGCTCTCTACATCACCGCCACGCCGCTACGCCATCACGAAGTAAACCCAACAACTGAACAGTGCTAACAAACAGTTAGTATGAAAACATTAAAAAAAAAAAAAAAGTTCAGAAAAAACCGCACCCGAGAAACAAAGTTCAGCGGGGCGAAGAAACACGCACGAGTCGGTCCCACGACATTGAAGTCTGGCAGGATGACGGCGTCCAGATGATGCTCGAATCCGTTCCTCCCTCTATTACGCACATCCACGACGGCTGTGCGGAACAGTGGCTGTACGAAAGAAAGTGAAGAATAGATTCGAGCAGGCGATGCGCGAGAAGGTAACCGAGACTATGCTTCAAGCTTCATATCGGGAGAGGAGCTTTCGAGGTAGTTTCTGCAGTTACTCAAACTTTCTCTTTCCCCTTCCCTTTTTCAAAAGGACACGTCAGCCGGCGATAACGTTTCATCTCGGGAGAAGCCCACTCTTCACAAACGGTTATAGTTGACAAGGAGGCTGACTTCGACCCAACTAGTCTCCGGGCAGAATACTAACACAAGTATATTTACCAACACGCTCGTTTTAATGTCAGTCTCCGGGCTTTGCTGTTTCCAAAAGAGATAACCCTTTATAAGGACAGAACGAGCGGGTTGGTGGGGATAATTAAACTTAAACACTCCCTTCTCGTTTTCTTCCTCAAGTTTAATAGATAACTCTTCGGTGCTATCGGATCTCCCCGGAGAGAGAGAGAGAGAGCACGGCATTTTCAAGGTAAGGATAGGGCGCTCGAAGCTAGGGCAAACAGGCGGTATCGTTTCACGCATGCACGGATGGCTGGTTTCAAATTTCCCCACATCCCTAACGAAACCGGCCATCTTCGTATGTGCGTCTGCGGGATTTCTGTCCCGCGCCGCCGGTTTTAGCGCGCACGCGGCGTTGTTTTGGCTGGCAGAACAGTTGTTGACCGTCGACATTATAAGGCCGTGGTGTCCTCATCCTTTCAGGCAACGATTCCTTTGCTTTCCCTTGTGCAATACTCTGACTGACTCCTCCTGGGTGGCTGTCACTGTTCGCCGCGTCTACGACAGAATCGTACCATTTCACTCCTCGTGACACAGGGTGCGCTGCTCGCTTTACTGTCACGGGCCGTCCCATCTAACACAACGAGCGCGAAAGGTCGTGGTCATCTGCTGGCTCCGAAAGGGCGGGACGTTCATGCAGGCCAATGAGGGCCCCGAATCAATAAGACGTCTGCCGACTCCTACACGTTAAAAATTTACGACACCTGCTGGTCTGTTAAGAAGTGTTGCTTTCTCTTTTTGGAACACCTCCGATGTAGCTTGCCGCCTATAATAAAATTTAAATAATCAATAAATATATTAGGGTGGAAATACTGCATTTCATTTTTATGTGGGAACGTTGAAAAAAAGAAAAAAACTATTTCCAAGCTTGTGAAGACGCGCAATTCGCAAGTCCATTTCGAGCCGTAAAAACACGTTTTTGTACGATATTGATGCTTAAATGTAGAACATACAAACAAAATATACACTTTCTAGGCTTAATTTTCGTGTAGACAACTATCATATCTACATTTGAACAAAAAATAAAAAAAATAAAAAATGGTTTTTTTGAGAAAATCAGTTTCAAAAATGGTAGTTTTTGGTTTTTGCATGATATTAACGTAAACGTACCACAAAGGATAATTTGTACAGCCGAGTCATTTTATAATAAACATAAAGAGCGTGTTTTGGACTCTCCGTGGACATAAAAAATATCGGTGTAACTCAAGTAGATCGCCAGTAATTAATTGTCAAAGTTCGTCAACAATTGACCGAGGAGGCGTTTTTGACATTTTTACAGAAAAAAAAGCAAAAGGCCTAAAATTATTTCATGGTATTGGAGCCTTTTAAATATGTCCACAGAGTGCTTCAAAAAAGATAATATAATGTGGACTGAAAATTCATGGCGGGAGATCAAGCGAAACATCCGACCCACGACGGGTGTGAAAAACACTGCTTTTCGCCGGGGCCTCTTTAAAAATTCATAAGTCGAGAACAAAAAATCCGACGAACTTGCGGTTTGTGTCGACTGCGGTTTTAGAAACGGCGCCATAACATATATTTTTTTCATCGAAATTAAAAATTCGACCCTTTTTGCCTGCACGATTTGAGATGAAACCACCCATATATATATACGTGTGTGTGTGTGTGTGTGTGTGTGTGTATTGTGTTGCGAGACTAAAAGTTTAAATTTCGGTAACAGATCGTACCTTTTTATTATTTGGTATACTCCGTGCGCATTTCTTTTTCCTTGCACTTTTGCATACTGTCTGGCATGCACATCTAATAGATTTGGTTGGAATATTTCTTCAGTATGAATGGATTGTTGTCCATAGTACTGTGCACATGTCATACGCAAATTAACCTTCAGCATCTTCTCTGTCGAGCATATCTTGTTCCTTGATCAGAAAAACCAACCTCTCACTGGTGCGATCCTTTAGTTTAACCGCATAGTCGCGGTTCGGGGGAGCTGAAGCAAGACGGAACGTCGTCCCACAAGCACGCTGGCGGGACAGTGGGACCACGGCCGGAAAAGCGGGACCTGTCCCGTCTAAACCGGGGCGCATTCTTCACATAAAGGGGGAAATTGGTAATGTTCCGCGAGGACCCGGACTGCTTTTACTAAATAGGGGAAGAACATGGAAGACGAGGACGGACAAGACGTTTCCCAACTGGTAGCGAACGCCCGATCTTCATTTTGGGCCTGGAGATTACGCAAGTTGTCATGGCAGCCGTTTTAATCTTTTTTTTTTTTTTTATTGATTTCAAATGAAAACCAAAAATTTTCTGACCCTGGACGAAAATAGAATAAATAAATAAACGGAAGGCGAAAAACAAAAACAGGCCACAGCGTCCAGTCGTAATTATCGTAGTGAGATAACTTAAGTGGAAAGTTTGCAACTTGATTTGACGATATTTTCCCTTCGTACGTGTGTAATTATAAAAAAAAAAAAAGAAAAAAAAGAATACATACCAGTTCGTCAGTGTACATGTCTCGAAAATAGCACATTGTATGTTAATTTTTCCCTGTGCACTGAACAAAATGTGTTGCATACCTTTAGGACAGGGGTCTCAAACACGCGGCCTGCGACGTTTTGGCGGGGGCCCACAAGCATCCCGCCGCTGAATAATAGTTTTATATCGTCAATTTATTTCTGCATAAGAAGAAACTCAGCTTCTTTAACGTGTTCACGCATTTTGCGCTATTCTGTTTATCGTTTTGACGGAGTATTGTTTCTTCTAAATATTGGCTCTTTATTCTTTTCTTGTCTAAATCAACCTGAATGTCAATACCACCAGTAGGCTGCAAGCGCGAGCTCTTGCCCAAGGAAGCACCACGGCTGCATGAAGTCTTGATTAGAAGAAACTAACAAAAATAAAGCTATGAGCTTGGTCTTCTAGCTGCCATACAAGAGCGAAAAAAAAAAAATCCTTATAATGCTGTTATAAAAAATCACTAGGAGGGTATAAACGTTTAAACCTGTTGAACCTAGTGAATTGTTTGACAAGGGAACGACGGTGTGCTTGCTCTCGTTCTATTAAAACTGTCAGTGCTGTGGTGTTTTAAATTTTATTACATCATGGGGGGGCCCAAAGTAGTCGTACGTGCAAATGAAAGCTAAAGACGGCAAAACTGTGAGCTTACAAAAAGCAGACAGTACAAGGTTCCTTGTAAGTAATATTTGAGGTGTCGCTGGGACAGTCAGCTGCTTTGCAACTAAGCACACCACTGCTGTTTGTTCGTTAATACCTCTGTCCCATCATAGCAAAATATTACCCCCCCCCCCCCCCCCCATCCTTGGCCCTCGTCCTTTCGGGGGTGGGATATCTGACCCCCCCCCATCCTTGGCCCTCGTCCTTTCGGGGGTGGAATATCTGACCCTGACCCTGACCCCTGACCCCCCCCCCCCCCCCCCCCCCCCCCAATCGAATGAGTTTGAAACCAGCCTCGATCTAGAAAACTGGACACGCAGGTGTTTGTAAAGGGGAGGAGGAGGGGGGGGGGGGGGGGCATCTGAGCGTAGACACGGATATTATTCCGGAGTCGTATAAGTGACTTTAGTCACTGTTTCGTTGTTTCCAAATTCAGTAGTGCTACATGAAAAGTCTGGCCGTTCGACGTGAGCGTTGGCAGCGCTATGAAGCAGCCGCGCGCCTGAGTGACAGGTCAAGAGTGAAGTGGAAGAAGCTCCTCCCAACTCTTTCCTCTTTAGCAGAGCGAACGTTGGTGAGAAGGTCGCCTACTCTCTGCTAAAGTGAAAAGAGGTGGGAAAACCTTGGGAGCCTTCATGTGCGCTTGCGAAGCGCACATGAAGGCACCCTAGGAAAACCCATCCCGTGTTGGTGCAGCGCGTACTGTACTGTAGTAGTCGACCTTCACCGTCGTTTCCCTGGAGGGCCTTCGGCCGACCTAAGACGATTAAGCCTCGCCTATCCCGAACCGAAGAGGAGAGACCGTAGAAAATAAGCAGATTTGAGCGTGACGGAAATACGATTGACAAGGCCTGATCCACACCTCTGCCCCACCGTCACCATTAGTGGATCTACGTAGCGTAGCCTACCTTGATGACGTCATGATCCGGCCTTGTCTTCTAGCGGTATATTGGTCAGGGTATCTACTTTTGCTGTGACCATTAGCGCTTGTAAGTGGGGGAAAGCGACAGATTACCTTTTGTTGCAGCTTTCCGGTTCGAGAGTACGAAACGCACGTGTGGGCTTGACGCGTGGAAGAGGTGTGGGCGTGCAACGAGCGCGCTAGGACCCTAGATCCTGTTAGGCCCACTAATTCGCGACGGCGACCTGGATTCAGCTCCGGAAACATCGCCTTTGTGTCCATGGGTGGCTCATCTTCACCTCAAAATTAGCACAAAAGAAAAAAACTTTTTTTTTTTTTTTTTTTTTTTTTTGTTGACGTTTTTTTTTTTATTCCACCCAAGATAATCCCTCCGACACGGGGCGCCACTTCTGCGGGGAAAAATGTGGATTCGGTGAAAGAGCCTCGGCAAAAATAAAAACGGTGGGGCAGAAAAAAATAAAAAAAATTCCGTTTCGCTTAGAAGGTGGTCAAACCTGCACCTGTGTGGCCACGACTGAATGGGAACAGTCGATCGGATTTGATTCCCGGGTTTTGTGCGAGTTGTGTTCGCTTCTGCACGGTGCCAGAGCCGACCATCGAATACATCACTCCTTATGGAGCACAGCGAAAATGGTAAGCTTCAAATTTATATCGCTTTTACACTACGGATCGCTTGTTTTTCTGCTCATGTGTTAAAACCGCTATGGTGACGGAATACTCGGTTAATTGAGTCGTACTAAAATAGTGCCCGGGACTTCCTAAAAATCAAATATGCGAACTTATTTTGGGGGTCTTATTTTGCCACTCATGCTGGTGTAAAAGCTTTTGGAGAAACATTTCGTCGGATAATGCGGCGTGCAACGTTCGTCTACTTCTTGCGCAGGGGGTTGCAATGATGTTAGAACGCGGAACTCTGATCGGCTGATCGAGAAAAAAGAAAAATAGTAGGTAGACCTCAAAGGCGATCTAGCGTCGAGGTCTTCCCACTATCCTTTCAAGCCAATCATAGCTAGGCGTCGTTTTGAAGTCACCGCAACCTGAAACTACTTTAGGGATTAATGTATATATATATATATTGTATTTAGTGCCGGTGACTAGGTGTAGAGTCGCTCGTGAGGCCAGCGTTTTTCTTATGCAACCATCCAAGCGCCGTGTAGCTGAAGCCTGCATTGTTCGAGCGCGTCTGCGGGCGTTGGCGTTGCCTCATAGGTCAGGGTTCCGCGTTTTTGGAGAATACCGATAAACCCCGAAAGTTAACGCGGAGCCGGTTTTTCTCGAAATCGGAAAAAAAAAAACGATAAACCCCTCCCCGAATCGGCGGAGACGTCTCCGAATGTGAAAAATTACAAGCTTCGCGGGAAGATAACATTTGTCTACATCCTCATTTTGCGTTGACTCGAAGACAGCCCCGACGAACTGTTAGCAAGGCTTCAGTTACTTCGGAATCACACATCGTATTTTGTTCCCTTTTCTTGCCGGTACGGGGAAGGGGCGATTTAGACGTATTTGGTATACTCATGCTTAACCGAGGATTAAAAAATTCCATCATCGTATTGTTTTTTAATGCGAAAGCATTAACTGTCATGGAGCGAGCTCACGTCATCAATCTGAAGCGCGAAAACGGCACCTAGTTTCCTTCGGTTCCATTGGCTGGCGCGCGTCGACGGGTCTCCCATTGGCCGCTGCGCTCGTCAGTTTCCACGACCGCTCACCCCATAGCGCTGCGTGTCCATCAGCGCGCCGTTAGCACGGAGCGTCCAAGGTCACCAGGGGAGCACGCGCGCTAACCGGCGACGAAAAGTACGCAGCAGACGAAAAATGGGAGCGGACGAGCGGCTTGCATGTTTGATACCGGTAAACCGTGATAAAGCACCCCTGATTTCGAAGGAAAATAAACCCCAATCAAACGAAACCCATGTCCTAGGCCGTGCGAAGTTGGCGCGGAATGAAATCAAGATTCCGATATCTCCCGCCTAAGTGCACGTCATCTTGTCACGAATGCGTAAGAATGACGTGCTCGTAAAAATTAAGTTCGAGATATTATGGTATTATTAAAGGGCCACTACAACGATTTTCGAATGTTTGGTCTCTTTGGGTTATATACGCCTTTTGGGGTTTGCACGACATAAGAGAACTGGTATAAATCGCAAAATATAATGTATAATATTTTAATTCGCCCATGCAAAAAAAAAAAAAAAAACCTTTGTCTGTACGGTGGCGCCAAGCAGTGTTGAACGAAAAAATAGTCAGAGTGCAGGCGAGCTGGTGTAAGTTGAACATGATTGTAAACCTGAGACTGGGGCAGAAAAGAGAACACAACAGAAGGTAGTAAAAGAGGAGGCAACGTCTCAAACTCAGCTGCAAAGTTTATTTCGAACACGCTTCAGTGTTGAACGCGCGCGGCTCGTGACGTCATAGCCATGAATTTTCCGATTGGCGAGAGCCGTCAAAATATTTTTGAAAGCGAAATAGAGCATATGATTTCATAAACTTGCGTTATTCTTCCAAGAAGTCATTTTTATTGCGCGATTGAAGCTGAAAAGTAAAGATAAAAAGTTTCGTAAGTGCGGAAACAGCAAACAACAAAAACAACGCTTCTTTGACGTTAAAGGGCCCATGAAACGATTTTTGGGTTGGGATAAATCATTTTAGATTGGGATTTTACTAATAGAACATCGTTCAGTGGGCCAAAAGAAAAAAGGTAGAAAGTCAAAAGCCTGACTTTCAGTTCGAAAATTTGAAAACGGAACGGACTATTTCGTACCTCCTCCCCTTCGCAACCTCTCTGCCTTTTCACTGTGATACATCCGCGGTCCCAAAAGCGCGTCATCGAGTCCAAACTGACGTCACACGATACAGGACCTCCCTTATTCCCTTCACCCCTAAGCTGACATTGCGGTGGAAGCTACGCGCTTGCCGGTCCAATCAGCCGCCTCCCTTTCATCACCTGACTTCATTCTCTGCAGCCACATTTACCACGCTCACGTAGCAAGTGTGGCTGGCCCAACGAGCACGTAGCTTCAACAGCACTGTCAGCTTCGGAATGAACGAGGTGGGGAAAGTACTTTTGTCTGAATTTTGAGCGACGGGCTAATCTTCTAGGGGTACAATGGTTCTGTCCGGTTGCTGGAAAAGCGTTTCATGACCCCTTTAAGGTAAATGAGTGTACTTTGATTTTCTCTTGGCTGTGTACAAAACCTGAGAGTGAAATATAAATTCATATAAAGATGACGAGACGGCACTATTAATAAAATAATCGAAATATATATATATATATATTTTTTTTATTTCACACTAAATTTTTAAGTTATAAATAGATCACACGCAGTGCAAATACCGTTATGCTTACGTCAATCATTTTATTTGTCCAATAATAACACACCATTAAAAAGCATACCAATCACTTCCACCGTACTATTTTGTCTGGTTTCGTAATTTATTTTTTATTGGCGCATCCATTTCCATGATTTTGACATCACTGTTAACGCATTCCAGTACATTTTCACGCGTCTATTTTATCGCGCTGCATGCGTTTGTGTCACGCATATGAAGCAGACAGCAATCAGTCGGAAATAGACTTCCGGTAATGCATTTCTAGGGGGGAAAAGGCGAGTGCATATTCTCCCCGCGATCGATTATAAGACCAAATATCACGAATAATTCATGCGTTTCTCAGTCGCGCAGACGAAAGAATTGGCCACTTCCGGCGTTCTTATTTCAAATTCGTGGCAAACGGCTTGGTATACTGTAAACGACTTATTTTTCGCGGGTTCATTATTTCGCGATTTATGTAAAAGCTGAAGTTTTGGATTACTTCGCGGGTTCTAACTTTCGCGACGCGGTGGAATCTCAGTAGAGATTCCAATGTGTTTACATTTTACCGGAATTTTTCGCGGGACCTATTTTTCGCGAATTGTAGGCGATTCACGAAAATTAGATCCTTGCGAAAATTAAGTTGTTTACACTATGTATTTAAGTGCACTGTTTTGGGCATTGTTAGCGCGAACACGGCGTCGGCGCTTTCCAGCGTGTGGGATATATATACGTGCCGAACGAAGGTCATCTGGGGCCCTAAACTCATCAAACACAAAGTTGGAGCGGAAAGTTCGCGGAGCACGCCGATTGGACGCTGGCGAAAAAAGCGCGAAGTCATCGTCGGGATAATCCAACCGGTGCGCTCCGTGAACTTCGGCCCCAACGTCGTGTTTGGCGAGTTTACAGCTCCAGGAAAAGCACTACGCAGTAACACAGCGTCAGTAGGGACTTTTCGTAGATCGTTTTCGCCGTCCCGCAAGGCCCTCCGCAACCCGCTACGATAGCGGGAACTCCACAGTCAAGGCTATCGGCGCGCAGGCGGAGTAGCAACTTCGTTGCGGAATGCTTAGCGGAGGGGGCTGCGCGGTCTACGAAAACTCCCTACCAGGGAGTTTTCGTAGACCTTGTGCATGCGGACGATCAAAATAAATTGAAGGCCACGTAATATAGTTCAATGTGCAATAATTAAGACACATGGACGGCAGAATCGTCCGATCTGACGTCCGATCCGACAGTCCGAACGCCGCTCCGAATCGCCGCACGCGACAGTTTGAGACATGCTTCCGACCTTGCATGCGACACGACGATCCCTTTGGCTCCGCCCAGGAGATCCAAGCACTCCAGCGGAGGTTCGCGTTCATGGACCTCTGGTCGGGTCCATATCACAAGAGCGAATGACATTTTAGCGAACGGCGACATTTGAGCGAATGGTCGTTTTAGCGAATAACGGGGGCGCGCGTTAACCCATCCGTCGCGCTGCGCTTTACGCCGCTTCGCGGCGACAGTCTGCGGCAACTCATTACAAAAATATGAACTCACTTGGCCCACCCGAAAACGCCGCTTCGCGGCGTCCGACTATTCGCTAAAGTGTCATTCGATGAAACGTGGGCGTTCGCTAAAACGTCATTCGATCAAGTGAGTGCCTCCCGCCGCGGCCATCTATTTCGAATGGGTCAGCGGCATCTCCACGCGTCCGGCTTCCCGTCGCCCGTCCCGTTTTCTTATTCGTCCCGCCAGACCCAGTACGTCATCATGACGTTCGCGCTAGCTGTGCTGTCATTGGCTGGACGCATCCGACAATCCGTCCGTCGTGCGAAACTATCTGGCGCGTTGGACGCACGTCGGATCGCCGATCCGACGCCTGAAGCGACCAAATTTTTCGGATCAGGCAGTCGTACTGCCGGATCGGACGTTGGATCGGATGGATTTTTCGCGCATGTGTCTCGCGCTTGAAGCGACCAAATTTTTCGGATCAGGCAGTCGTACTGCCGGATCGGACGTCGGATCGGATGGGTTTTTCGCGAATGTGTCTCGCGCTTTATTCTTTCCGCTCCTGAGTATGCGCTGAGATGCTGGTTCTGCATGCGTTCAAATTACATCACCCCCACGGTCAAAATTTTGAGAATAGAGAGAAGCCAGAGGACAGGTGCCGGATAAAAGCTGCCCGGGAATGAACAACAAAAGACGCACCTTTTATGGAGCACCTACGTTATTCTTTACGTTTTGCATGTATTTAACCGCTCGTAAAGATAGATGCACGACGGGGTTATTTTTATAGAGTGAAAGGACGGGCATATCAGCAACATATAAGCGCCACCGGAATGCTCACGAACCTTGAACACACTCTACATTCCTTTCGATTGTTATTTTGCTTAGAATCGTCACTCGCTTTTACAAACCTGCTATGGTACAGAGGTTTGCGCCTGACATATAGCAAAGTTTAACGTCGTTCAACGGTAAAGACAAACGCTGTAACTAAAGAAATTGCACTTTTACAATGTTAATAAAGGTATACATGTACTACTCGGTACGACCGAAATAACAAAAGGGATCCTTGTTATTTTTCGGCGAAGACACCAAATTCACGCGCGTTTTCTTATAGGAATGCACAAAAGCACCCCAAAAGTAGACTGGTTGCTGTCTGCTTCGATTTGCGTCCCGGAAGTCGCATAGACACTAGCGCCAGTTGAACCTCTAGCGTACATTTTAATAACTCTACGGTCTCGCGGTGCATAGCCTCCTCTATACTGACAAAGCCTGGCAGATCGCCATGAGACGCGGCCGCCGAAATTGAAAAGGTAGAGCGGCAGACAACGGATGAGAGGAGAGCCAGGTGACGGGCGCCCCGCTGCGGCGAGACGCCGAAACACACTTCTCCCGAGCAGTGAAATGTCCGCGCGTTCTCCTCGCGTTCCTCGCGCTACCGCTTTATTTTTCTCGTCGGGTTTGAAAACCATGTTTCGGGTCCTCGCCGCTGCAAAAGCTGTGCGTTGACGTGCAGGTTCCTCGAGAAATGCTCTGCGCTACCCGATCCTCGCGCTCTAAATCTGCGACGTGGCACTCTATGGCTCCGTCGTCGAACTGCCAAACTTTGGGAGTATAGAAAAGGTATATGCACGGTATAGTTTGTCTCCATTGCACTCGTGAAACGCGTTAGCACGTCGAACGCCGGCGCCCGGTGTTTGGCTCTCGCCTTCGAGCGCGTTCTACGAATGCAGTGGGGACGAAGGCATGCTAGTTTTAGCTCTACCCACTAATCGCTCGGCTTTCTAACGTCCTCGCGCGTTCTCGCCCTCCCTTTTTCTCTCAGTTTGACGGCGCATACGATTCATACACACTGCTTGTAATTTGTTTCTTAGCGCATGTAACAGCTGCTAGCAATGGAGCTGATTGTTTCCAGTCGCAGGAGGATACGAAGGAAGATACGGGAATAGATGAAACCGTTATTCTAAATTCCATATTTATAAGTCGTGCGGATAAAACGTATCCACAAGGGATGAAAATAAAATGGAAACGAGCACCTGCAAAGACCACCAAAAAGTAAATTGAAAAGGGCACTTTCTTTTTTTATTTTATTTATTGTTGCCACATTGGGACATTTCTCTAAATGTAGACTGAGTGATTCAGCATTTTTCCACGATGAAAAGCGCATACTTTTATTAATGCGTTAGCATTAGTAGCCACATGAGAGGGAAAAACTGACGGCATACGTCTATGGAAGAAACAGTAGAAAGGGAAGCGCGCCGAGTAGAGAAAAGGAAAGAGGGATGCGACGTCACGAGGCGGAAGCCAATGCGCGGGCGGATGTTGGGACGAGACTGAACTTGCAGGTGCGCGGAGCGCGTGTGCCTTGGTTGGTTCTACAAAATGGAGTGTGAACCATGTACTGGCGCTGGTCCAAGTAGGCGGAAAAAGATGGATTGTGAACGAAGGAGACGGGCGGCCGAAACCGGAGAAGAGCGAAGCAGCGTCCAGCAGCGGATGCCGCTGCTAAGCGTGCAAGGGGCGGGCGAACGAGACACACGAGCGGAAGCAGCGCCTAGCGAGAGAAGCCCCCCAAAGCCGGAAAACATTTAAAGGAAGATCCATTGGTGGATCCTTTAGTGAATGCGTTAGGTATGACAGTTGGAAGACACCGCACGCGTGCCCCTTTGGGAAACACTAGCACTGATCCCGTAACGAAGCCAAAAAGAGAAAGTCAAAACAGAAAAGTGAAAGAATCAGCGTTAGGGTTTCCCAAAGGAGGACGTGTGTTACGTTTCGCAGGGGTCATGCTAACGCGTTGCCTAAGGATCCAGTCAACCAATGGATCTTCTTTTAATTTTTTTTTTCCTCTGTCTGGTGGAGTGTTTGCCTACTTCTAGCGTCAGCTTTCGCCGACGCTATAGTAGACAAACCATCTACTTAGATTTCGTTTTGATGTATACATATGATGAACTTAGGTGACTCCTAATATAGTTCATTTCAGCTTAAATGGGCACTAAAGTACGTTTTGAGATCCTTGTTGTGTGGCCATAACTGGCAATCAACGAACTTTAAACTTCCTAAAAAATAAAAACGAAATAACATTTATGCGCGGGCGATTTGCGTATTAAAAAAGTGATCCAATTCGCGACACTCACCGTTGGCGCCGAGCGACAGATGCATCTGTCGTTCGGTGCTAACGGTAGGTGTCGGGAAATTTGATCACCTTTTTTTCTGACAAGCAGCCCATCACTCGCGAGTGGCAGGCAAGCGCCGTCTCTCGTTCGAACATGTTCAGCAAGGTTCGGTAAACGCCATGGCACTACCGATCCTTGCTGTCATGGTCAGCAAGGTTCGGTTTGTCAGCCACTTGCGAGCGATGGGTTCACGCGTGGGCGAGTGGTCGATCAGTCCCGCTCGTCCACGCGTGAACCTATCGCCGCATTTTCACGTATCCTGGCGAGGCTCGTTCAAAACTACTTTCTTTTTATTTGAGGCAATAACAAAGAATACGGATAACGGTGGAAAGACTAACAATAACGCTTATGGTGCGTCAAAAGAAAGAGGTTAACATTACTCTTTAGGATTTGTAATTTTTTTTTATCACAACCTTGCAAGACCCGTTTGTATTTTGAGCCTTCATCGTGGCCGTCTGGTGTGTCAGGTGTAGATGAGCAATTTAGCCAGTGCCGTACAACCGCTAGCCTGGGGTCTTTAACGTACACCACGCAGCTGTGATACATGACCGCACTCCGACACAATGCTCATTCAGATCGGTACGGGCAGGGGGAATGGGGATTGAACCCAGGACCTCTGGGTTCTGCGGCGCGAGTGCTTTTGCTCTGGTAGCGCCTCCTGGTAATCACAGGTTGTTCACGCCTTCTACCTATACTATCACGTGCATGGCAGTCGTTTCTAACATTTATAATGACCCTATCTGTACTGAATAAACACTCACGACAGCCGTCTGAAAAGGCGATGCGACACTCGTAGAGTTAAAAAGGGTCCGCTCGGCTTGTGGATTGCCCTTTCGTTCCCACTTTCCGTCGATGAAAAGGAGCCAGCTCAGCTTATGAGAAACTTAAAAATACTTACATCTCAACAAGAAAAAGAAAATCTAAACAAAAGAGAAATTACTATTAGGGAAGACGCGCACATTGCAGAAAAGCGAAAGCAAGCGCTGAAGCTGCTGCTATCAGAACTGATAGTTTCACCCCGTATCATTACGAGGTTTGGAGCGTGCGTCTGTACGTGCGTGCGGTATAGTTCCGAACATGCGGTAGTTCCAGGATGGCGGAAGAGATGGGGATAGATTCTCCAGGATTTCCAGTGCGCCTGCTCGCTGACGCTGGTCAGCTCGCTAGAAATATTTGAACGACGCTTAAGCTTTGCCTTTAAAGAGGCCCTGCAATCCTATTTAAGCGTCTACCTTTTTTTGCGGTTTCCACATCTCTTGTGTTTCGGGCAACCCAGCGGGCGCGGAGAGAGTAACTAAATATCAGTGCGTCATATTTTAACCCGGACGACGCGGAAGTCTCCTCCACCTACGGGGACGCCTCGTGGTACCGAACGCGCGCGGCATGTGACGACATCGTGAAGTTGTCGGTCCTGGCCAGCTCCTGCCTTACGACTGGTCAGAGCCGCTAAAAGCTCTTTTAGTCGAAATACAAAATATAAGTGGCGCGAACCGTTTCAATTATTTATGAAAGTAGTTTCTGTTCAGTGTTTTAGGTCAGAAAAGAAACGAATGCAGTTTAGAAAGTACGTAAACAAGAAATGACCCGTCGACATACCACCAAGCGATGGAAAAGGCGGTGCATACTAGAAAGGGGTAGTGGGATCAGGCGCCGACGCGCGCCACAGACTGCTGTGAAGCCGCGAGCGTAGAAAGGTCCCGGATGTACGCTGCGGTCATATGGGCTGGAGGATCCGACCGGTTCCGAGCGTTCCGAAGGCCGTCAGCGAGAAGGTTTGGCTAGCGGTATGGCAGCGCGAAGTGGTTCCCGTTCTGAAGTGATATTTACCCTGCGTTTGCTGTCGTTTGTGGCCAATAAAGTGTCATGCTGAATTAGTGTTTAGTCGCGCAGCAAATGCAATGCGAACCGCCCTGGCCGCCCGCTTCATCCAGCCTATCCACTACATGCTTTAGTGGCGCCCTCTCGAGCCGTCGACACGGACTGCGGCAGCCCCTCCTCTGCTTGACGGCCACACAAGCCTGGACCAGGACGTCATGAAGGAAGCTATTTTTAATGCGAAATCATTAACTGTCCCATTGAGCGAGCCGACGTCATCAGCCGCGCCAAAGGACAGATAAATCGGCCTCTCCGCTCAAAAAGCCGATCCAAACGACAAATAAATTCACCTCTCCAAGTGAAGCCGAAATCTGATGCATTGGCTAGCGCGCGTCATAGTTACAAGGAACGAGGCTCCCATTGGCCGAGGCGCGTCAGTTTCAAGGAGAGCCACCCCATGGCGCTACGTGCCCGCGCGGCCGCGCCAGATAAAGCCGCGCCAGAGCGAGCCGAGAAAAGGAAGCGTTTGGTTGGCGCGGGGCCTCCCAGAGAGAGCCCGTTCGAGCATACTACGGAGCGCGGCGCGGCCACCTCACGAGATCGTGTGCAAGAAATACATTCATGCTTTCACATAATTATAATGCAACTAAATGCAAAGGTGCAAGCGAGCACCTTTGCATTTAATTGCATTATAATTATAACCTTAAATCGCAAGCTTCACCCTTGTTGGTGTTAGACTGGTGGCGGCTGATAAAACCCGTTTGCTCTACTGACGTCTAAGCCCTGGTTAGCTCAGTTGGTAGAGCGCTCCACTTGTAATGGAGAAGTCCCGGGTTCGATACCCGGACCAGGCGGATTTTTTCGGTCGCTTACCAGTCACCTATAGCTGTGTTTGGAGATTTGTGTTTGTCCTTTGTCCCTCTTGTTCCCCTTCTCCAGGGATTATTTTCGTCATGCTTTCACAACCACAACTCATAAAAAGTGCTTAGGTGAAACTCGAACCTTTTTTTGCTTGTTTTTGTAATTTTAATTTGCCTATAACTTTTAAAATGAAGCGAAATCCGAGAAAAGAAAAGTTTCACTTCATAAGTTACTTCGTTCAAAGCGCTCAGGTTTGCTGCCAATTACAAACCAGTCAAAAAGTCGTTGCTGAGCGCCTTTAAGAGATGAACGCGATAGCGAAACATATAGACAAAAATTCCCGCTCGTTCCCAAGCCTCGCAAGCGTGCCTTGCGTGGCCCGAAAGGAGAAGTCGCCGTTTCGAACGGTTGTGAAAATATGCTCTCTGGTGCAAACATCAGCCAGTGGCCGAGTTATCTTTGAATCTTCAAATGCCGTCTCTAGTGAGTACAAAGTTATACTTCCACGTCTGCCAACCGGCATAACTCGCGTCCTTTATTCCGTATTTCTCCACCCCGACATAACCGCTAGGCCTTACATGGTCTCTGACTTCCGAGACGCTCTAAAGGATGGAATCGACCTGAAAGATGTCAGAGGTACCGGACAATTTCAGTGAGCCATCTGTGGATGGTAACACGTCAACGTTCTTGCAAAGGAAAAACTTTGCTTTTGTCGTGAGCTCCTCGTGAAAGGCAAGAAGTGTCTTGTCCATAGGCGTAGACTTCGGGGGGGCATCGGGGCTCGTGCCCCCCCTGGTGAGATCCGGGGGGGGGGGGGGGGGGGGGGGGGGCAGAGCCTTCCTTGGACCCGGGCCATGCAACCATGTACGCGCCATGTAACGAGCGTAGTGGCATGTAAGAAAAATAACGCCCACGTTGCCTTTATTGACAAATTGCATTGGAAATGGAACCCCAGCGTGCTTTCGTTAGCTTCAATCTCCAGTTCTGGTGAAAAGGTAACGCACAGCACCCCCCCTCCCCCCCCCCCCCCCCCCCCGCCCCCCCGTGAAAATGGAAAGTTTTACGCCGCTGGTCTTGTCTTTGACTCCAACACTCGACAACTGAAGATCAAGCTCCTGTGGCTTCCAGACTGCCTCGAGGACAGACAGATCGTCAAAGCTCTGGCGCCCCTTTGGCACAAAGCGTAACATCTGCCGAGAAAAGTGGCGCTGCCTTGGTATGGAGCTCATGGACGCCCTAAACAGGGAGATAAACCGGACCCTACACGAAGGATTACTGACAGAGAGGATCCCCCCACCTACTGAAAGTGTACAAAATTCCAAACTCTCGTTTTTGTCCCCGGAAGACCTCCCTCCTTATGCCCCAGATGCAACAAGCTATACCTGTTTTCACCTCAAGAACCGAAGTAAAACAAGTCCGGCTCTTCGCGGAGCATTACTAATTTTCTCCTTTATGTGGTTAATTAAGATATATGAGGTGCATTTTAGATTAGATAAATGTTATCTTATCAAGACGTACACGTTCCAAACGCCAAAAGCTTCGCTTTTTCCTTCGATGACAAATCTCGTAAGAGATACGACATTAAAGGGGCACTCAAGTACTCTTTGTAGAAGCTTGTTTTTAAGTAAAAATGATCATTTTTAGGTGGCAAGTAGTAAACTAGTAAACTCACAGCAACAGGAATACACTGGCACGCTTTCAGAAGTTGGAATCTTCCGGTCCCCGCCACGCCAATAAAAATCTCGTTAATATGGACACCTCCGTCCCCCCCCCCCCCCCCCTCAAAAAAAAAAAAAAAAAAAAATCGTCCACAATGTTATTCATATTACCGAGACAAAGATGCATGTATTTTTCCAGTTTGTCCCCGATGTCCAGATAGCGGGATATCCATAAGTCCGTACTAACGAGACATGACTGTATTGCGCTTGTTAGGCTCGCTGTGCATTACATTTTGACGAATACATAAAATCCTTGGGTGACGCAATACGGCAGTGGACCCTTGTTCACATAAAGGCGACACCAAGTGGCTAACACTCCAACTACGGTTGGTGGATAAAATGGGAGCTGCGATACCTTTTCTGCCTTCTCTGCAGCTGACCCGAGCCGCGCGCAAGATGCAGAAGAGGTAGTGCAACCGTTCTTTTCCGGACGCCAACCGAAGTTCGAGCTTTCGCCGCTGCGAGAGGAAGGCTTGCATATGGGCAGAACCTAAGGCAGAGCCCTTCTCAAAAAAGGGTGCACTGGCCTCGTAAGTGATGACGTCATAAGACGGCGCTGTGCTTCGAACAAACCGTTGCCAGGGCCGACAAATGCATGGAGCCTTGACGTAAAATTAAAATTTGTCTGATGAAAAAAAAGTTCATAACTTTTTGTAAGCATCCTGTCGTGTCTAATCACGATGACTTTTTCTCCCAGTGCGATAAAGCGATGATAAACACCCGTTATAGAGCTGCACAACCGGTTTTGCCTTACTAGCAGACGACGCGACTACGTTAAATTAAGTTAGTGACGAGTGACGAAACCTTTATTATCAAGGTCACCTTTCTGCGGGATTTTGGAAGCGAAGGGTGCCCCCGTGCATAGCTTCGATCGACGCTCGAAGTGCACGAGGGCGCGAACGCCTACCCGTTGAGGCTTCCGCAATGTTTGAGAAGGGTGAAAAGACTGCGAAGCCGAGTCACGCACGGCGACGACGTGGAGTGTATCAAGGTCAAAGTGTAGGCCAGCACACGTCTCGAGGAGTTCTGATGGCACAGAAGTTCCACATTGGTGTGATCAGACGAACTGTTCCGTAGCAGATATATTACTTACCTGGCGTTTTTTATGCAGCTCTTTCGCTAGTATGGGTCCTAATGAAAACGGAAGAATCAGGATTTTTCTCAGTGTGATGTTAACAACTACAAGCAGGTCAGCAGCGGTGGAACTGCTGCGTCATTTGCGTCAAACTGCGCCAGAACGAATAACCTGCTATATGCTGCTCCAAAGGCTCTATTTGTGCACAATATGCGCCATTTCTGCGCCAAAAGAGAGCTGTTCTTGAAGGGGAATCTGAAAAGTGTCTGGCACACGTAAGGCATCGTTGGCGATGCCACTGAAAATTAAAGGGAAGATGGGGCACTTCTACATTTGAGAAAAAACGCTTGAATTGCGTTCATTTGGCCTTTAGAATAACAGATATCAAAATTACATTTCAATGCGACGCGCCGGAGAGCCACGAGAGCAATTTCAAAATAGGGCTGAAGCCACGCCTCCCTAGCCTTGGGCAGCCAAAAGAGCCGTCGATGACGTCACGGACAGCGACTGTCTTTCGCGTTTTTCTCGCGTTTAACAATACTTACGCAGCAAATGGTTTGGGTATTCGGGTTCAGGGGGTAAAAATACACCAGAATTCACTTCTAACTCATTTTTTCCAAGAAGCTCCGTAGCTTCCCTTTAAGAGAGTAGAGTTGTTGTTGTTGTTTTTCGGATGCATAAGTACTATGTGCGAAGAGTAGGGCTGCGCGAATATTCGAATGGTCGAATTGTAGTTTCAAATAATACGCTATTTGACATTCACTTCGAAAGGAACTGCGATATTCGTACTTTTCGAAATGTTGATCACGGCGGGTTAGCCCCCTTGAGTGCGCTTCCCCTCAAGAACAGGCGCACTGCGGAGAAGCAATACCCGCGGAGCTGGCACCGCGATCTCGCGACTCGCTTCGCCGCATCTTCAAACTGGTACGGCGCACGCGCGTGCATAATGTAATGAGAAACAAGAGGAAAAAAAAAAAAAAAAAGAGGAAATGTTTGATCGTATATATTTAAATTGCAGTAAAATTTTAAAACTTTATCTGTGGCTATTATGCAAGGGTATATGTTAGGCAGCGGTGTTCTCACAACGTGTGTTCATTATTTGTGCCTTTTTTTTAAATTCAGGAGTCAAAAAAAAAAAAAAAAGATAGCGGGAATATTTATAAATCCCCTTAATTAGGTATGGCCGGGCTCCTTAATAATTTTAATTTTAGAACGAATCTGTCATTTACTTGCCATCCCAATGTAGTTATTGGACTTTTTGAGGCCACAGTCTATAAATATAGCTAGATTAAATTTAATAGAGCTCATAAGTGGACAATTAGAAGCTTGGGAACAACCTTCGCCAGTTCAACTCAAGTTTTATTTAAGCGTGGTGTAACTGTAGTGAGAGGCGTGGAGAAAAACGCAGAAACCATTCAACATTATTAAAAAAAAAAATATTCGGCCCAACCACTATTCACTTTGAATTTGCTTCAAACCCAACTCCATTATTTGCACCTGCCTAACGAAAAGTTACCGGTTTATGTACGAACGGTGCTCACAGCAATTTCAATGAATAGCTAGCGCTACTCGTGATCAATTAGAGTAGCTATGAGCTCCGCTTAGCTGCTCTATGAGCAGTAG